>NC_142612.1:41805768-42108798 GCF_059453375.1 Lepisosteus platostomus | reverse complement strand
TTACTGCCCCATAACTTACATGGGGTTGACCAAACTTGCAGAAACATGTTTATTTCTGCTGAAAATCACGTTTTGACACTTTCTGCACACTGGGGTTAAGAGCTGAGTGTGTGGGCTCTTTGAGCCTTGCAGTTACATAGGGATTCAGTTGTCTGAAAAAACGCGTTTATTTCGGGCTGAAAAACACGTTTTCAAAAGTGTTCTGTTACTGCCCCATAACTTACATGGGGGTGACCAAACTTGCAGAAACATGTTTATTTCTGCTGAAAAACACGTTTTAACACTTTCTGCACACTGGGGTTAAGAGCTGAGTGTGTGGGCTCTTCTGAGTCTTGCAGTTACATAGGGATTCAGTTGTCTGAAAAAACGCGTTTATTTCGGGCTGAAAAACACGTTTTCAAAAGTGTGCTGTTACTGCCCCATAACTTACATGGGGTTGACCAAACTTGCAGAAACATGTTTATTTCTGCTGAAAATCACGTTTTGACACTTTCTGCACACTGGGGTTAAAAGCTGAGTGTGTGGGCTCTACTGAGTCTTGCAGTTACATAGGGATTCAGTTGTCTGAAAAAACGCGTTTATTTCGGGCTGAAAAACACGTTTTCAAAAGTTTTCTGTTACTGCCCCATAACTTACATGGGGGTGACCAAACTTGCAGAAACATGTTTATTTCTGCTGAAAAACACGTTTTGACACTTTCTGCACACTGGGGTTAAGAGCTGAGTGTGTGGGCTCTTCTGAGTCTTGCAGTTACATAGGGATTCAGTTGTCTGAAAAAACGCGTTTATTTCGGGCTGAAAAACACGTTTTCAAAAGTGTGCTGTTACTGCCCCATAACTTACATGGGGTTGACCAAACTTGCAGAAACATGTTTATTTCTGCTGAAAATCACGTTTTGACACTTTCTGCACACTGGGGTTAAGAGCTGAGTGTGTGGGCTCTTTTGAGCCTTGCAGTTACATAGGGATTCAGTTGTCTGAAAAAACGCGTTTATTTCGGGCTGAAAAACACGTTTTCAAAAGTGTTCTGTTACTGCCCCATAACTTACATGGGGGTGACCAAACTTGCAGAAACATGTTTATTTCTGCTGAAAAACACGTTTTGACACTTTCTGCACACTGGGGTTAAGAGCTGAGTGTGTGGGCTCTTCTGAGTCTTGCAGTTACATAGGGATTCAGTTGTCTGAAAAAACGCGTTTATTTCGGGCTGAAAAACACGTTTTCAAAAGTGTGCTGTTACTGCCCCATAACTTACATGGGGGTGACCAAACTTGCAGAAACATGTTTATTTCTGCTGAAAATCATGTTTTGACACTTTCTGCACACTGGGGTTAAGAGCTGAGTGTGTGGGCTCTTTTGAGCCTTGCAGTTACAAAGGGATTCAGTTGTCTGAAAAAACGCGTTTATTTCGGGCTGAAAAACACGTTTTCAAAAGTGTGCTGTTACTGCCCCATAACTTACATGGGTGTGACCAAACTTGCAGAAACATGTTTATATCTGCTGAAAAACACGTTTTGACACTTTCTGCACACTGGGGTTAAGAGCTGAGTGTGTGGGCTCTTCTGAGTCTTGCAGTTACATAGGGATTCAGTTGTCTGAAAAAACGCATTTATTTCGGGCTGAAAAACACGTTTTCAAAAGTGTGCTGTTACTGCCCCATAACTTACATGGGGTTGACCAAACTTGCAGAAACATGTTTATTTCTGCTGAAAATCACGTTTTGACACTTTCTGCACACTGGGGTTAAGAGCTGAGTGTGTGGGCTCTTTTGAGCCTTGCAGTTACATAGGGATTCAGTTGTCTGAAAAAACGCGTTTATTTCGGGCTGAAAAACACGTTTTCAAAAGTGTTCTGTTACTGCCCCATAACTTACATGGGGGTGACCAAACTTGCAGAAACATGTTTATTTCTGCTGAAAAACACGTTTTGACACTTTCTGCACACTGGGGTTAAGAGCTGAGTGTGTGGGCTCTTCTGAGTCTTGCAGTTACATAGGGATTCAGTTGTCTGAAAAAACGCGTTTATTTCGGGCTGAAAAACACGTTTTCAAAAGTGTGCTGTTACTGCCCCATAACTTACAAGGGGGTGACCAAACTTGCAGAAACATGTTTATTTCTGCTGAAAAACACGTTTTGACACTTTCTGCACACTGGGGTTAAGAGCTGAGTGTGTGGGCTCTTCTGAGTCTTGCAGTTACATAGGGATTCAGTTGTATGAAAAAACGCGTTTATTTTGGGCTGAAAAACACGTTTTCAAAAGTGTGCTGTTACTGCCCCATAACTTACATGGGGTTGACCAAACTTGCAGAAACATGTTTATTTCTGCTGAAAATCATGTTTTGACACTTTCTGCACACTGGGGTTAAGAGCTGAGTGTGTGGGCTCTTCTGAGTCTTGCAGTTACATAGGGATTCAGTTGTCTGAAAAAACGCGTTTATTTCGGGCTGAAAAACACGTTTTCAAAAGTGTGCTGTTACTGCCCCATAACTTACATGGGGGTGACCAAACTTGCAGAAACATGTTTATTTCTGCTGAAAATCATGTTTTGACACTTTCTGCACACTGGGGTTAAGAGCTGAGTGTGTGGGCTCTTTTGAGCCTTGCAGTTACAAAGGGATTCAGTTGTCTGAAAAAACGTGTTTATTTCGGGATGAAAAACACGTTTTCAAAAGTGTGCTGTTACTGCCCCATAACTTACATGGGGGTGACCAAACTTGCAGAAACATGTTTATTTCTGCTGAAAAACACGTTTTGACACTTTCTGCACACTGGGGTTAAGAGCTGAGTGTGTGGGCTCTTCTGAGTCTTGCAGTTACATAGGGATTCAGTTGTCTGAAAAAACGCATTTATTTCGGGCTGAAAAACACGTTTTCAAAAGTGTGCTGTTACTGCCCCATAACTTACATGGGGTTGACCAAACTTGCAGAAACATGTTTATTTCTGCTGAAAATCACGTTTTGACACTTTCTGCACACTGGGGTTAAGAGCTGAGTGTGTGGGCTCTTTTGAGCCTTGCAGTTACATAGGGATTCAGTTGTCTGAAAAAACGCGTTTATTTCGGGCTGAAAAACACGTTTTCAAAAGTGTTCTGTTACTGCCCCATAACTTACATGGGGGTGACCAAACTTGCAGAAACATGTTTATTTCTGCTGAAAAACACGTTTTGACACTTTCTGCACACTGGGGTTAAGAGCTGAGTGTGTGGGCTCTTCTGAGTCTTGCAGTTACATAGGGATTCAGTTGTCTGAAAAAACGCGTTTATTTCGGGCTGAAAAACACGTTTTCAAAAGTGTGCTGTTACTGCCCCATAACTTACATGGGGTTGACCAAACTTGCAGAAACATGTTTATTTCTGCTGAAAATCACGTTTTGACACTTTCTGCACACTGGGGTTAAGAGCTGAGTGTGTGGGCTCTACTGAGTCTTGCAGTTACATAGGGATTCAGTTGTCTGAAAAAACGCGTTTATTTCGGGCTGAAAAATACGTTTTCAAAAGTGTGCTGTTACTGCCCCATAACTTACATGGGGGTGACCAAACTTGCAGAAACATGTTTATTTCTGCTGAAAAACACGTTTTGACACTTTCTGCACACTGGGGTTAAGAGCTGAGTGTGTGGGCTCTTCTGAGTCTTGCAGTTACATAGGGATTCAGTTGTCTGAAAAAACGCATTTATTTCGGGCTGAAAAACACGTTTTCAAAAGTGTGCTGTTACTGCCCCATAACTTACATGGGGTTGACCAAACTTGCAGAAACATGTTTATTTCTGCTGAAAATCACGATTTGACACTTTCTGCACACTGGGGTTAAGAGCTGAGTGTGTGGGCTCTTTTGAGCCTTGCAGTTACATAGGGATTCAGTTGTCTGAAAAAACGCGTTTATTTCGGGCTGAAAAACACGTTTTCAAAAGTGTTCTGTTACTGCCCCATAACTTACATGGGGGTGACCAAACTTGCAGAAACATGTTTATTTCTGCTGAAAAACACGTTTTGACACTTTCTGCACACTGGGGTTAAGAGCTGAGTGTGTGGGCTCTTCTGAGTCTTGCAGTTACATAGGGATTCAGTTGTCTGAAAAAACGCGTTTATTTCGGGCTGAAAAACACGTTTTCAAAAGTGTGCTGTTACTGCCCCATAACTTACATGGGGGTGACCAAACTTGCAGAAACATGTTTATTTCTGCTGAAAAACACGTTTTGACACTTTCTGCACACTGGGGTTAAGAGCTGAGTGTGTGGGCTCTTCTGAGTCTTGCAGTTACATAGGGATTCAGTTGTCTGAAAAAACGCGTTTATTTCGGGCTGAAAAACACGTTTTCAAAAGTGTGCTGTTACTGCCCCATAACTTACATGGGGTTGACCAAACTTGCAGAAACATGTTTATTTCTGCTGAAAATCATGTTTTGACACTTTCTGCACACTGGGGTTAAGAGCTGAGTGTGTGGGCTCTTCTGAGTCTTGCAGTTACATAGGGATTCAGTTGTCTGAAAAAACGCGTTTATTTCGGGCTGAAAAACACGTTTTCAAAAGTGTGCTGTTACTGCCCCATAACTTACATGGGGGTGACCAAACTTGCAGAAACATGTTTATTTCTGCTGAAAATCATGTTTTGACACTTTCTGCACACTGGGGTTAAGAGCTGAGTGTGTGGGCTCTTTTGAGCCTTGCAGTTACAAAGGGATTCAGTTGTCTGAAAAAACGCGTTTATTTCGGGCTGAAAAACACGTTTTCAAAAGTGTGCTGTTACTGCCCCATAACTTACATGGGGGTGACCAAACTTGCAGAAACATGTTTATTTCTGCTGAAAAACACGTTTTGACACTTTCTGCACACTGGGGTTAAGAGCTGAGTTTGTGGGCTCTTCTGAGTCTTGCAGTTACATAGGGATTCAGTTGTCTGAAAAAACGCATTTATTTCGGGCTGAAAAACACGTTTTCAAAAGTGTGCTGTTACTGCCCCATAACTTACATGGGGTTGACCAAACTTGCAGAAACATGTTTATTTCTGCTAAAAATCACGTTTTGACACTTTCTGCACACTGGGGTTAAGAGCTGAGTGTGTGGGCTCTTTTGAGCCTTGCAGTTACATAGGGATTCAGTTGTCTGAAAAAACGCGTTTATTTCGGGCTGAAAAACACTTTTTCAAAAGTGTTCTGTTACTGCCCCATAACTTACATGGGGGTGACCAAACTTGCAGAAACATGTTTATTTCTGCTGAAAAACACGTTTTGACACTTTCTGCACACTGGGGTTAAGAGCTGAGTGTGTGGGCTCTTCTGAGTCTTGCAGTTACATAGGGATTCAGTTGTCTGAAAAAACGCGTTTATTTCGGGCTGAAAAACACGTTTTCAAAAGTGTGCTGTTACTGCCCCATAACTTACATGGGGTTGACCAAACTTGCAGAAACATGTTTATTTCTGCTGAAAATCACGTTTTGACACTTTCTGCACACTGGGGTTAAGAGCTGAGTGTGTGGGCTCTACTGAGTCTTGCAGTTACATAGGGATTCAGTTGTCTGAAAAAACGCGTTTATTTCGGGCTGAAAAACACGTTTTCAAAAGTGTGCTGTTACTGCCCCATAACTTACATGGGGGTGACCAAACTTGCAGAAACATGTTTATTTCTGCTGAAAAACACGTTTTGACACTTTCTGCACACTGGGGTTAAGAGCTGAGTGTGTGGGCTCTTCTGAGTCTTGCAGTTACATAGGGATTCAGTTGTCTGAAAAAACGCGTTTATTTCGGGCTGAAAAACACGTTTTCAAAAGTGTGTTGTTACTGCCCCATAACTTACATGGGGTTGACCAAACTTGCAGAAACATGTTTATTTCTGCTGAAAATCATGTTTTGACACTTTCTGCACACTGGGGTTAAGAGCTGAGTGTGTGGGCTCTTCTGAGTCTTGCAGTTACATAGGGATTCAGTTGTCTGAAAAAACGCGTTTATTTCGGGCTGAAAAACACGTTTTCAAAAGTGTGCTGTTACTGCCCCATAACTTACATGGGGGTGACCAAACTTGCAGAAACATGTTTATTTCTGCTGAAAATCACGTTTTGACACTTTCTGCACACTGGGGTTAAGAGCTGAGTGTGTGGGCTCTTTGAGCCTTGCAGTTACATAGGGATTCAGTTGTCTGAAAAAACGCGTTTATTTCGGGCTGAAAAACACGTTTTCAAAAGTGTTCTGTTACTGCCCCATAACTTACATGGGGGTGACCAAACTTGCAGAAACATGTTTATTTCTGCTGAAAAACACGTTTTAACACTTTCTGCACACTGGGGTTAAGAGCTGAGTGTGTGGGCTCTTCTGAGTCTTGCAGTTACATAGGGATTCAGTTGTCTGAAAAAACGCGTTTATTTCGGGCTGAAAAACACGTTTTCAAAAGTGTGCTGTTACTGCCCCATAACTTACATGGGGTTGACCAAACTTGCAGAAACATGTTTATTTCTGCTGAAAATCACGTTTTGACACTTTCTGCACACTGGGGTTAAAAGCTGAGTGTGTGGGCTCTACTGAGTCTTGCAGTTACATAGGGATTCAGTTGTCTGAAAAAACGCGTTTATTTCGGGCTGAAAAACACGTTTTCAAAAGTTTTCTGTTACTGCCCCATAACTTACATGGGGGTGACCAAACTTGCAGAAACATGTTTATTTCTGCTGAAAAACACGTTTTGACACTTTCTGCACACTGGGGTTAAGAGCTGAGTGTGTGGGCTCTTCTGAGTCTTGCAGTTACATAGGGATTCAGTTGTCTGAAAAAACGCGTTTATTTCGGGCTGAAAAACACGTTTTCAAAAGTGTGCTGTTACTGCCCCATAACTTACATGGGGTTGACCAAACTTGCAGAAACATGTTTATTTCTGCTGAAAAACACGTTTTGACACTTTCTGCACACTGGGGTTAAGAGCTGAGTGTGTGGGCTCTTTTGAGCCTTGCAGTTACATAGGGATTCAGTTGTCTGAAAAAACGCGTTTATTTCGGGCTGAAAAACACGTTTTCAAAAGTGTTCTGTTACTGCCCCATAACTTACATGGGGGTGACCAAACTTGCAGAAACATGTTTATTTCTGCTGAAAATCACGTTTTGACACTTTCTGCACACTGGGGTTAAGAGCTGAGTGTGTGGGCTCTACTGAGTCTTGCAGTTACATAGGGATTCAGTTGTCTGAAAAAACGCGTTTATTTCGGGCTGAAAAACACGTTTTCAAAAGTGTGCTGTTACTTCCCCATAACTTACATGGGGGTGACCAAACTTGCAGAAACATGTTTATTTCTGCTGAAAAACACGTTTTGACACTTTCTGCACACTGGGGTTAAGAGCTGAGTGTGTGGGCTCTTTTGAGCCTTGCAGTTACATAGGGATTCAGTTGTCTGAAAAAACGCGTTTATTTCGGGCTGAAAAACACGTTTTCAAAAGTGTGCTGTTACTGCACCATAACTTACATGGGGGTGACCAAACTTGCAGAAACATGTTTATTTCTGCTGAAAAACACGTTTTGACACTTTCTGCACACTGGGGTTAAGAGCTGAGTGTGTGGGCTCTTTTGAGCCTTGCAGTTACATAGGGATTCAGTTGTCTGAAAAAACGTGTTTATTTCGGGCTGAAAAACACGTTTTCAAAAGTGTGCTGTTACTGCACCATAACTTACATGGGGGTGACCAAACTTGCAGAAACATGTTTATTTCTGCTGAAAAACACGTTTTGACACTTTCTGCACACTGGGGTTAAGAGCTGAGTGTGTGGGCTCTTTTGAGCCTTGCAGTTACATAGGGATTCAGTTGTCTGAAAAAACGTGTTTATTTCGGGCTGAAAAACACGTTTTCAAAAGTGTGCTGTTACTGCCCCATAACTTACATGGGGGTGACCAAACTTGCAGAAACATGTTTATTTCTGCTGAAAAACACGTTTTGACACTTTCTGCACACTGGAGTTAAGAGCTGAGTGTTTAGGCTCTTCTGAGTCTTGCAGTTACATAGGGATTCAGTTGTCTGAAAAAACGCGTTTATTTCGGGCTGAAAAACACGTTTTCAAAAGTGTGCTGTTACTGCCCCATAACTTACATGGGGGTGACCAAACTTGCAGAAACATGTTTATTTCTGCTGAAAATCATGTTTTGACACTTTCTGCACACTGGGGTTAAGAGCTGAGTGTGTGGGCTCTTCTGAGTCTTGCAGTTACATAGGGATTCAGTTGTCTGAAAAAACGCGTTTATTTCGGGCTGAAAAACACGTTTTCAAAAGTGTGCTGTTACTGCCCCATAACTTACATGGGGGTGACCAAACTTGCAGAAACATGTTTATTTCTGCTGAAAATCATGTTTTGACACTTTCTGCACACTGGGGTTAAGAGCTGAGTGTGTGGGCTCTTCTGAGTCTTGCAGTTACATAGGGATTCAGTTGTCTGAAAAAACGCGTTTATTTCGGGCTGAAAAACACGTTTTCAAAAGTGTGCTGTTACTGCCCCATAACTTACATGGGGGTGACCAAACTTGCAGAAACATGTTTATTTCTGCTGAAAATCATGTTTTGACACTTTCTGCACACTGGGGTTAAGAGCTGAGTGTGTGGGCTCTTTTGAGCCTTGCAGTTACAAAGGGATTCAGTTGTCTGAAAAAACGCGTTTATTTCGGGCTGAAAAACACGTTTTCAAAAGTGTGCTGTTACTGCCCCATAACTTACATGGGGGTGACCAAACTTGCAGAAACATGTTTATTTCTGCTGAAAAACACGTTTTGACACTTTCTGCACACTGGGGTTAAGAGCTGAGTGTGTGGGCTCTTCTGAGTCTTGCAGTTACATAGGGATTCAGTTGTCTGAAAAAACGCATTTATTTCGGGCTGAAAAACACGTTTTCAAAAGTGTGCTGTTACTGCCCCATAACTTACATGGGGTTGACCAAACTTGCAGAAACATGTCTATTTCTGCTGAAAATCACGTTTTGACACTTTCTGCACACTGGGGTTAAGAGCTGAGTGTGTGGGCTCTTTTGAGCCTTGCAGTTACATAGGGATTCAGTTGTCTGAAAAAACGCGTTTATTTCGGGCTGAAAAACACGTTTCAAAAGTGTTCTGTTACTGCCCCATAACTTACATGGGGGTGACCAAACTTGCAGAAACATGTTTATTTCTGCTGAAAAACACGTTTTGACACTTTCTGCACACTGGGGTTAAGAGCTGAGTGTGTGGGCTCTTCTGAGTCTTGCAGTTACATAGGGATTCAGTTGTCTGAAAAAACGCGTTTATTTCGGGCTGAAAAACACGTTTTCAAAAGTTTTCTGTTACTGCCCCATAACTTACATGGGGGTGACCAAACTTGCAGAAACATGTTTATTTCTGCTGAAAAACACGTTTTGACACTTTCTGCACACTGGGGTTAAGAGCTGAGTGTGTGGGCTCTTCTGAGTCTTGCAGTTACATAGGGATTCAGTTGTCTGAAAAAACGCGTTTATTTCGGGCTGAAAAACACGTTTTCAAAAGTGTGCTGTTACTGCCCCATAACTTACATGGGGTTGACCAAACTTGCAGAAACATGTTTATTTCTGCTGAAAAACACGTTTTGACACTTTCTGCACACTGGGGTTAAGAGCTGAGTGTGTGGGCTCTTTTGAGCCTTGCAGTTACATAGGGATTCAGTTGTCTGAAAAAACGCGTTTATTTCGGGCTGAAAAACACGTTTTCAAAAGTGTTCTGTTACTGCCCCATAACTTACATGGGGGTGACCAAACTTGCAGAAACATGTTTATTTCTGCTGAAAATCACGTTTTGACACTTTCTGCACACTGGGGTTAAGAGCTGAGTGTGTGGGCTCTACTGAGTCTTGCAGTTACATAGGGATTCAGTTGTCTGAAAAAACGCGTTTATTTCGGGCTGAAAAACACGTTTTCAAAAGTGTGCTGTTACTTCCCCATAACTTACATGGGGGTGACCAAACTTGCAGAAACATGTTTATTTCTGCTGAAAAACACGTTTTGACACTTTCTGCACACTGGGGTTAAGAGCTGAGTGTGTGGGCTCTTTTGAGCCTTGCAGTTACATAGGGATTCAGTTGTCTGAAAAAACGCGTTTATTTCGGGCTGAAAAACACGTTTTCAAAAGTGTGCTGTTACTGCACCATAACTTACATGGGGGTGACCAAACTTGCAGAAACATGTTTATTTCTGCTGAAAAACACGTTTTGACACTTTCTGCACACTGGGGTTAAGAGCTGAGTGTGTGGGCTCTTTTGAGCCTTGCAGTTACATAGGGATTCAGTTGTCTGAAAAAACGTGTTTATTTCGGGCTGAAAAACACGTTTTCAAAAGTGTGCTGTTACTGCCCCATAACTTACATGGGGGTGACCAAACTTGCAGAAACATGTTTATTTCTGCTGAAAAACACGTTTTGACACTTTCTGCACACTGGAGTTAAGAGCTGAGTGTGTGGGCTCTTTTGAGCCTTGCAGTTACATAGGGATTCAGTTGTCTGAAAAAACGTGTTTATTTCGGGCTGAAAAACACGTTTTCAAAAGTGTGCTGTTACTGCCCCATAACTTACATGGGGGTGACCAAACTTGCAGAAACATGTTTATTTCTGCTGAAAAACACGTTTTGACACTTTCTGCACACTGGAGTTAAGAGCTGAGTGTTTAGGCTCTTCTGAGTCTTGCAGTTACATAGGGATTCAGTTGTCTGAAAAAACGCGTTTATTTCGGGCTGAAAAACACGTTTTCAAAAGTGTGCTGTTACTGCCCCATAACTTACATGGGGGTGACCAAACTTGCAGAAACATGTTTATTTCTGCTGAAAATCATGTTTTGACACTTTCTGCACACTGGGGTTAAGAGCTGAGTGTGTGGGCTCTTCTGAGTCTTGCAGTTACATAGGGATTCAGTTGTCTGAAAAAACGCGTTTATTTCGGGCTGAAAAACACGTTTTCAAAAGTGTGCTGTTACTGCCCCATAACTTACATGGGGGTGACCAAACTTGCAGAAACATGTTTATTTCTGCTGAAAATCATGTTTTGACACTTTCTGCACACTGGGGTTAAGAGCTGAGTGTGTGGGCTCTTCTGAGTCTTGCAGTTACATAGGGATTCAGTTGTCTGAAAAAACGCGTTTATTTCGGGCTGAAAAACACGTTTTCAAAAGTGTGCTGTTACTGCCCCATAACTTACATGGGGGTGACCAAACTTGCAGAAACATGTTTATTTCTGCTGA
The DNA here is from genome assembly GCF_059453375.1 of Lepisosteus platostomus. Taxonomy (NCBI): domain Eukaryota; kingdom Metazoa; phylum Chordata; class Actinopteri; order Semionotiformes; family Lepisosteidae; genus Lepisosteus; species Lepisosteus platostomus. The sequence goes on along the minus strand of NC_142612.1, from coordinate 42,097,615 downwards.
AAATCATGTTTTGACACTTTCTGCACACTGGGGTTAAGAGCTGAGTGTGTGGGCTCTTTTGAGCCTTGCAGTTACAAAGGGATTCAGTTGTCTGAAAAAACGCGTTTATTTCGGGCTGAAAAACACGTTTTCAAAAGTGTGCTGTTACTGCCCCATAACTTACATGGGGGTGACCAAACTTGCAGAAACATGTTTATTTCTGCTGAAAAACACGTTTTGACACTTTCTGCACACTGGGGTTAAGAGCTGAGTGTGTGGGCTCTTCTGAGTCTTGCAGTTACATAGGGATTCAGTTGTCTGAAAAAACGCATTTATTTCGGGCTGAAAAACACGTTTTCAAAAGTGTGCTGTTACTGCCCCATAACTTACATGGGGTTGACCAAACTTGCAGAAACATGTCTATTTCTGCTGAAAATCACGTTTTGACACTTTCTGCACACTGGGGTTAAGAGCTGAGTGTGTGGGCTCTTTTGAGCCTTGCAGTTACATAGGGATTCAGTTGTCTGAAAAAACGCGTTTATTTCGGGCTGAAAAACACGTTTCAAAAGTGTTCTGTTACTGCCCCATAACTTACATGGGGGTGACCAAACTTGCAGAAACATGTTTATTTCTGCTGAAAAACACGTTTTGACACTTTCTGCACACTGGGGTTAAGAGCTGAGTGTGTGGGCTCTTCTGAGTCTTGCAGTTACATAGGGATTCAGTTGTCTGAAAAAACGCGTTTATTTCGGGCTGAAAAACACGTTTTCAAAAGTGTGCTGTTACTGCCCCATAACTTACATGGGGTTGACCAAACTTGCAGAAACATGTTTATTTCTGCTGAAAATCACGTTTTGACACTTTCTGCACACTGGGGTTAAGAGCTGAGTGTGTGGGCTCTACTGAGTCTTGCAGTTACATAGGGATTCAGTTGTCTGAAAAAACGCGTTTATTTCGGGCTGAAAAACACGTTTTCAAAAGTGTGCTGTTACTGCCCCATAACTTACATGGGGGTGACCAAACTTGCAGAAACATGTTTATTTCTGCTGAAAAACACGTTTTGACACTTTCTGCACACTGGGGTTAAGAGCTGAGTGTGTGGGCTCTTCTGAGTCTTGCAGTTACATAGGGATTCAGTTGTCTGAAAAAACGCGTTTATTTCGGGCTGAAAAACACGTTTTCAAAAGTGTGCTGTTACTGCCCCATAACTTACATGGGGTTGACCAAACTTGCAGAAACATGTTTATTTCTGCTGAAAATCATGTTTTGACACTTTCTGCACACTGGGGTTAAGAGCTGAGTGTGTGGGCTCTTCTGAGTCTTGCAGTTACATAGGGATTCAGTTGTCTGAAAAAACGCGTTTATTTCGGGCTGAAAAACACGTTTTCAAAAGTGTGCTGTTACTGCCCCATAACTTACATGGGGGTGACCAAACTTGCAGAAACATGTTTATTTCTGCTGAAAATCATGTTTTGACACTTTCTGCACACTGGGGTTAAGAGCTGAGTGTGTGGGCTCTTTTGAGCCTTGCAGTTACAAAGGGATTCAGTTGTCTGAAAAAACGCGTTTATTTCGGGCTGAAAAACACGTTTTCAAAAGTGTGCTGTTACTGCCCCATAACTTACATGGGGGTGACCAAACTTGCAGAAACATGTTTATTTCTGCTGAAAAACACGTTTTGACACTTTCTGCACACTGGGGTTAAGAGCTGAGTGTGTGGGCTCTTCTGAGTCTTGCAGTTACATAGGGATTCAGTTGTCTGAAAAAACGCATTTATTTCGGGCTGAAAAACACGTTTTCAAAAGTGTGCTGTTACTGCCCCATAACTTACATGGGGTTGACCAAACTTGCAGAAACATGTTTATTTCTGCTGAAAATCACGTTTTGACACTTTCTGCACACTGGGGTTAAGAGCTGAGTGTGTGGGCTCTACTGAGTCTTGCAGTTACATAGGGATTCAGTTGTCTGAAAAAACGCGTTTATTTCGGGCTGAAAAACACGTTTTCAAAAGTGTTCTGTTACTGCCCCATAACTTACATGGGGGTGACCAAACTTGCAGAAACATGTTTATTTCTGCTGAAAAACACGTTTTGACACTTTCTGCACACTGGGGTTAAGAGCTGAGTGTGTGGGCTCTTCTGAGTCTTGCAGTTACATAGGGATTCAGTTGTCTGAAAAAACGCGTTTATTTCGGGCTGAAAAACACGTTTTCAAAAGTGTGCTGTTACTGCCCCATAACTTACATGGGGTTGACCAAACTTGCAGAAACATGTTTATTTCTGCTGAAAATCACGTTTTGACACTTTCTGCACACTGGGGTTAAGAGCTGAGTGTGTGGGCTCTTTTGAGCCTTGCAGTTACATAGGGATTCAGTTGTCTGAAAAAACGCGTTTATTTCGGGCTGAAAAACACGTTTCAAAAGTGTTCTGTTACTGCCCCATAACTTACATGGGGGTGACCAAACTTGCAGAAACATGTTTATTTCTGCTGAAAAACACGTTTTGACACTTTCTGCACACTGGGGTTAAGAGCTGAGTGTGTGGGCTCTTCTGAGTCTTGCAGTTACATAGGGATTCAGTTGTCTGAAAAAACGCGTTTATTTCGGGCTGAAAAACACGTTTTCAAAAGTGTGCTGTTACTGCCCCATAACTTACATGGGGTTGACCAAACTTGCAGAAACATGTTTATTTCTGCTGAAAATCACGTTTTGACACTTTCTGCACACTGGGGTTAAGAGCTGAGTGTGTGGGCTCTACTGAGTCTTGCAGTTACATAGGGATTCAGTTGTCTGAAAAAACGCGTTTATTTCGGGCTGAAAAACACGTTTTCAAAAGTGTGCTGTTACTGCCCCATAACTTACATGGGGGTGACCAAACTTGCAGAAACATGTTTATTTCTGCTGAAAAACACGTTTTGACACTTTCTGCACACTGGGGTTAAGAGCTGAGTGTGTGGGCTCTTCTGAGTCTTGCAGTTACATAGGGATTCAGTTGTCTGAAAAAACGCGTTTATTTCGGGCTGAAAAACACGTTTTCAAAAGTGTGCTGTTACTGCCCCATAACTTACATGGGGTTGACCAAACTTGCAGAAACATGTTTATTTCTGCTGAAAATCATGTTTTGACACTTTCTGCACACTGGGGTTAAGAGCTGAGTGTGTGGGCTCTTCTGAGTCTTGCAGTTACATAGGGATTCAGTTGTCTGAAAAAACGCGTTTATTTCGGGCTGAAAAACACGTTTTCAAAAGTGTGCTGTTACTGCCCCATAACTTACATGGGGGTGAGCAAACTTGCAGAAACATGTTTATTTCTGCTGAAAATCATGTTTTGACACTTTCTGCACACTGGGGTTAAGAGCTGAGTGTGTGGGCTCTTTTGAGCCTTGCAGTTACAAAGGGATTCAGTTGTCTGAAAAAACGCGTTTATTTCGGGCTGAAAAACACGTTTTCAAAAGTGTGCTGTTACTGCCCCATAACTTACATGGGGGTGACCAAACTTGCAGAAACATGTTTATTTCTGCTGAAAAACACGTTTTGACACTTTCTGCACACTGGGGTTAAGAGCTGAGTGTGTGGGCTCTTCTGAGTCTTGCAGTTACATAGGGATTCAGTTGTCTGAAAAAACGCATTTATTTCGGGCTGAAAAACACGTTTTCAAAAGTGTGCTGTTACTGCCCCATAACTTACATGGGGTTGACCAAACTTGCAGAAACATGTTTATTTCTGCTGAAAATCACGTTTTGACACTTTCTGCACACTGGGGTTAAGAGCTGAGTGTGTGGGCTCTTTTGAGCCTTGCAGTTACATAGGGATTCAGTTGTCTGAAAAAACGCGTTTATTTCGGGCTGAAAAACACGTTTTCAAAAGTGTGCTGTTACTGCCCCATAACTTACATGGGGTTGACCAAACTTGCAGAAACATGTTTATTTCTGCTGAAAATCACGTTTTGACACTTTCTGCACACTGGGGTTAAGAGCTGAGTGTGTGGGCTCTACTGAGTCTTGCAGTTACATAGGGATTCAGTTGTCTGAAAAAACGCGTTTATTTCGGGCTGAAAAACACGTTTTCAAAAGTGTTCTGTTACTGCCCCATAACTTACATGGGGGTGACCAAACTTGCAGAAACATGTTTATTTCTGCTGAAAAACACGTTTTGACACTTTCTGCACACTGGGGTTAAGAGCTGAGTGTGTGGGCTCTTCTGAGTCTTGCAGTTACATAGGGATTCAGTTGTCTGAAAAAACGCGTTTATTTCGGGCTGAAAAACACGTTTTCAAAAGTGTGCTGTTACTGCCCCATAACTTACATGGGGTTGACCAAACTTGCAGAAACATGTTTATTTCTGCTGAAAATCACGTTTTGACACTTTCTGCACACTGGGGTTAAGAGCTGAGTGTGTGGGCTCTTTTGAGCCTTGCAGTTACATAGGGATTCAGTTGTCTGAAAAAACGCGTTTATTTCGGGCTGAAAAACACGTTTTCAAAAGTGTTCTGTTACTGCCCCATAACTTACATGGGGGTGACCAAACTTGCAGAAACATGTTTATTTCTGCTGAAAATCACGTTTTGACACTTTCTGCACACTGGGGTTAAGAGCTGAGTGTGTGGGCTCTACTGAGTCTTGCAGTTACATAGGGATTCAGTTGTCTGAAAAAACGCGTTTATTTCGGGCTGAAAAACACGTTTTCAAAAGTGTGCTGTTACTTCCCCATAACTTACATGGGGGTGACCAAACTTGCAGAAACATGTTTATTTCTGCTGAAAAACACGTTTTGACACTTTCTGCACACTGGGGTTAAGAGCTGAGTGTGTGGGCTCTTTTGAGCCTTGCAGTTACATAGGGATTCAGTTGTCTGAAAAAACGCGTTTATTTCGGGCTGAAAAACACGTTTTCAAAAGTGTGCTGTTACTGCACCATAACTTACATGGGGGTGACCAAACTTGCAGAAACATGTTTATTTCTGCTGAAAAACACGTTTTGACACTTTCTGCACACTGGGGTTAAGAGCTGAGTGTGTGGGCTCTTTTGAGCCTTGCAGTTACATAGGGATTCAGTTGTCTGAAAAAACGTGTTTATTTCGGGCAGAAAAACACGTTTTCAAAAGTGTGCTGTTACTGCCCCATAACTTACATGGGGGTGACCAAACTTGCAGAAACATGTTTATTTCTGCTGAAAAACACGTTTTGACACTTTCTGCACACTGGAGTTAAGAGCTGAGTGTGTAGGCTCTTCTGAGTCTTGCAGTTACATAGGGATTCAGTTGTCTGAAAAAACGCGTTTATTTCGGGCTGAAAAACACGTTTTCAAAAGTGTGCTGTTACTGCCCCATAACTTACATGGGGGTGACCAAACTTGCAGAAACATGTTTATTTCTGCTGAAAATCATGTTTTGACACTTTCTGCACACTGGGGTTAAGAGCTGAGTGTGTGGGCTCTTCTGAGTCTTGCAGTTACATAGGGATTCAGTTGTCTGAAAAAACGCGTTTATTTCGGGCTGAAAAACACGTTTTCAAAAGTGTGCTGTTACTGCCCCATAACTTACATGGGGGTGACCAAACTTGCAGAAACATGTTTATTTCTGCTGAAAATCATGTTTTGACACTTTCTGCACACTGGGGTTAAGAGCTGAGTGTGTGGGCTCTTCTGAGTCTTGCAGTTACATAGGGATTCAGTTGTCTGAAAAAACGCGTTTATTTCGGGCTGAAAAACACGTTTTCAAAAGTGTGCTGTTACTGCCCCATAACTTACATGGGGGTGACCAAACTTGCAGAAACATGTTTATTTCTGCTGAAAATCATGTTTTGACACTTTCTGCACACTGGGGTTAAGAGCTGAGTGTGTGGGCTCTTTTGAGCCTTGCAGTTACAAAGGGATTCAGTTGTCTGAAAAAACGCGTTTATTTCGGGCTGAAAAACACGTTTTCAAAAGTGTGCTGTTACTGCCCCATAACTTACATGGGGGTGACCAAACTTGCAGAAACATGTTTATTCCTGCTGAAAAACACGTTTTGACACTTTCTGCACACTGGGGTTAAGAGCTGAGTGTGTGGGCTCTTCTGAGTCTTGCAGTTACATAGGGATTCAGTTGTCTGAAAAAACGCGTTTATTTCGGGCTGAAAAACACGTTTTCAAAAGTGTGCTGTTTCTGCCCCATAACTTACATGGGGTTGACCAAACTTGCAGAAACATGTTTATTTCTGCTGAAAATCATGTTTTGACACTTTCTGCACACTGGGGTTAAGAGCTGAGTGTGTGGGCTCTTCTGAGTCTTGCAGTTACATAGGGATTCAGTTGTCTGAAAAAACGCGTTTATTTCGGGCTGAAAAACACGTTTTCAAAAGTGTGCTGTTACTGCCCCATAACTTACATGGGGGTGACCAAACTTGCAGAAACATGTTTATTTCTGCTGAAAATCATGTTTTGACACTTTCTGCACACTGGGGTTAAGAGCTGAGTGTGTGGGCTCTTTTGAGCCTTGCAGTTACAAAGGGATTCAGTTGTCTGAAAAAACGCGTTTATTTCGGGCTGAAAAACACGTTTTCAAAAGTGTGCTGTTACTGCCCCATAACTTACATGGGGGTGACCAAACTTGCAGAAACATGTTTATTTCTGCTGAAAAACACGTTTTGACACTTTCTGCACACTGGGGTTAAGAGCTGAGTGTGTGGGCTCTTCTGAGTCTTGCAGTTACATAGGGATTCAGTTGTCTGAAAAAACGCGTTTATTTCGGGCTGAAAAACACGTTTTCAAAAGTGTGCTGTTACTGCCCCATAACTTACATGGGGTTGACCAAACTTGCAGAAACATGTTTATTTCTGCTGAAAATCACGTTTTGACACTTTCTGCACACTGGGGTTAAGAGCTGAGTGTGTGGGCTCTTTTGAGCCTTGCAGTTACATAGGGATTCAGTTGTCTGAAAAAACGCGTTTATTTCGGGCTGAAAAACACGTTTTCAAAAGTGTTCTGTTACTGCCCCATAACTTACATGGGGGTGACCAAACTTGCAGAAACATGTTTATTTCTGCTGAAAATCATGTTTTGACACTTTCTGCACACTGGGGTTAAGAGCTGAGTGTGTGGGCTCTTTTGAGCCTTGCAGTTACAAAGGGATTCAGTTGTCTGAAAAAACGCGTTTATTTCGGGCTGAAAAACACGTTTTCAAAAGTGTGCTGTTACTGCCCCATAACTTACATGGGGTTGACCAAACTTGCAGAAACATGTTTATTTCTGCTGAAAATCACGTTTTGACACTTTCTGCACACTGGGGTTAAGAGCTGAGTGTGTGGGCTCTACTGAGTCTTGCAGTTACATAGGGATTCAGTTGTCTGAAAAAACGCGTTTATTTCGGGCTGAAAAACACGTTTTCAAAAGTGTGCTGTTACTGCCCCATAACTTACATGGGGGTGACCAAACTTGCAGAAACATGTTTATTTCTGCTGAAAAACACGTTTTGACACTTTCTGCACACTGGAGTTAAGAGCTGAGTGTGTGGGCTCTTCTGAGTCTTGCAGTTACATAGGGATTCAGTTGTCTGAAAAAACGCGTTTATTTCGGGCTGAAAAACACGTTTTCAAAAGTGTTCTGTTACTGCCCCATAACTTACATGGGGGTGACCAAACTTGCAGAAACATGTTTATTTCTGCTGAAAAACACGTTTTGACACTTTCTGCACACTGGGGTTAAGAGCTGAGTGTGTGGGCTCTTCTGAGTCTTGCAGTTACATAGGGATTCAGTTGTCTGAAAAAACGCGTTTATTTCGGGCTGAAAAACACGTTTTCAAAAGTGTGCTGTTACTGCCCCATAACTTACATGGGGTTGACCAAACTTGCAGAAACATGTTTATTTCTGCTGAAAATCACGTTTTGACACTTTCTGCACACTGGGGTTAAGAGCTGAGTGTGTGGGCTCTACTGAGTCTTGCAGTTACATAGGGATTCAGTTGTCTGAAAAAACGCGTTTATTTCGGGCTGAAAAACACGTTTTCAAAAGTGTGCTGTTACTGCCCCATAACTTACATGGGGGTGACCAAACTTGCAGAAACATGTTTATTTCTGCTGAAAAACACGTTTTGACACTTTCTGCACACTGGAGTTAAGAGCTGAGTGTGTGGGCTCTTCTGAGTCTTGCAGTTACATAGGGATTCAGTTGTCTGAAAAAACGCGTTTATTTCGGGCTGAAAAACACGTTTTCAAAAGTGTTCTGTTACTGCCCCATAACTTACATGGGGGTGACCAAACTTGCAGAAACATGTTTATTTCTGCTGAAAAACACGTTTTGACACTTTCTGCACACTGGGGTTAAGAGCTGAGTGTGTGGGCTCTTCTGAGTCTTGCAGTTACATAGGGATTCAGTTGTCTGAAAAAACACGTTTATTTCGGGCTGAAAAACACGTTTTCAAAAGTGTGCTGTTACTGCCCCATAACTTACATGGGGTTGACCAAACTTGCAGAAACATGTTTATTTCTGCTGAAAATCACGTTTTGACACTTTCTGCACACTGGGGTTAAGAGCTGAGTGTGTGGGCTCTACTGAGTCTTGCAGTTACATAGGGATTCAGTTGTCTGAAAAAACGCGTTTATTTCGGGCTGAAAAACACGTTTTCAAAAGTGTGCTGTTACTGCCCCATAACTTACATGGGGGTGACCAAACTTGCAGAAACATGTTTATTTCTGCTGAAAAACACGTTTTGACACTTTCTGCACACTGGAGTTAAGAGCTGAGTGTGTGGGCTCTTCTGAGTCTTGCAGTTACATAGGGATTCAGTTGTCTGAAAAAACGCGTTTATTTCGGGCTGAAAAACACGTTTTCAAAAGTGTGCTGTTACTGCCCCATAACTTACATGGGGGTGACCAAACTTGCAGAAACATGTTTATTTCTGCTGAAAAACACGTTTTGACACTTTCTGCACACTGGGGTTAAGAGCTGAGTGTGTGGGCTCTTCTGAGTCTTGCAGTTACATAGGGATTCAGTTGTCTGAAAAAACGCGTTTATTTCGGGCTGAAAAACACGTTTTCAAAAGTGTGCTGTTACTGCCCCATAACTTACATGGGGGTGACCAAACTTGCAGAAACATGTTTATTTCTGCTGAAAATCATGTTTTGACACTTTCTGCACACTGGGGTTAAGAGCTGAGTGTGTGGGCTCTTCTGAGTCTTGCAGTTACATAGGGATTCAGTTGTCTGAAAAAACGCGTTTATTTCGGGCTGAAAAACACGTTTTCAAAAGTGTGCTGTTACTGCCCCATAACTTACATGGGGGTGACCAAACTTGCAGAAACATGTTTATTTCTGCTGAAAATCATGTTTTGACACTTTCTGCACACTGGGGTTAAGAGCTGAGTGTGTGGGCTCTTTTGAGCCTTGCAGTTAAAAAGGGATTCAGTTGTCTGAAAAAACGCGTTTATTTCGGGCTGAAAAACACGTTTTCAAAAGTGTGCTGTTACTGCCCCATAACTTACATGGGGGTGACCAAACTTGCAGAAACATGTTTATTTCTGCTGAAAAACACGTTTTGACACTTTCTGCACACTGGGGTTAAGAGCTGAGTGTGTGGGCTCTTCTGAGTCTTGCAGTTACATAGGGATTCAGTTGTCTGAAAAAACGCATTTATTTCGGGCTGAAAAACACGTTTTCAAAAGTGTGCTGTTACTGCCCCATAACTTACATGGGGTTGACCAAACTTGCAGAAACATGTTTATTTCTGCTGAAAATCACGTTTTGACACTTTCTGCACACTGGGGTTAAGAGCTGAGTGTGTGGGCTCTTTTGAGCCTTGCAGTTACATAGGGATTCAGTTGTCTGAAAAAACGCGTTTATTTCGGGCTGAAAAACACGTTTCAAAAGTGTTCTGTTACTGCCCCATAACTTACATGGGGGTGACCAAACTTGCAGAAACATGTTTATTTCTGCTGAAAAACACGTTTTGACACTTTCTGCACACTGGGGTTAAGAGCTGAGTGTGTGGGCTCTTTTGAGCCTTGCAGTTACATAGGGATTCAGTTGTCTGAAAAAACGCGTTTATTTCGGGCTGAAAAACACGTTTTCAAAAGTGTGCTGTTACTGCACCATAACTTACATGGGGGTGACCAAACTTGCAGAAACATGTTTATTTCTGCTGAAAAACACGTTTTGACACTTTCTGCACACTGGGGTTAAGAGCTGAGTGTGTGGGCTCTTTTGAGCCTTGCAGTTACATAGGGATTCAGTTGTCTGAAAAAACGTGTTTATTTCGGGCTGAAAAACACGTTTTCAAAAGTGTGCTGTTACTGCACCATAAGTTACATGGGGGTGACCAAACTTGCAGAAACATGTTTATTTCTGCTGAAAAACACGTTTTGACACTTTCTGCACACTGGGGTTAAGAGCTGAGTGTGTGGGCTCTTTTGAGCCTTGCAGTTACATAGGGATTCAGTTGTCTGAAAAAACGTGTTTATTTCGGGCTGAAAAACACGTTTTCAAAAGTGTGCTGTTACTGCCCCATAACTTACATGGGGGTGACCAAACTTGCAGAAACATGTTTATTTCTGCTGAAAAACACGTTTTGACACTTTCTGCACACTGGAGTTAAGAGCTGAGTGTGTAGGCTCTTCTGAGTCTTGCAGTTACATAGGGATTCAGTTGTCTGAAAAAACGCGTTTATTTCGGGCTGAAAAACACGTTTTCAAAAGTGTGCTGTTACTGCCCCATAACTTACATGGGGGTGACCAAACTTGCAGAAACATGTTTATTTCTGCTGAAAATCATGTTTTGACACTTTCTGCACACTGGGGTTAAGAGCTGAGTGTGTGGGCTCTTCTGAGTCTTGCAGTTACATAGGGATTCAGTTGTCTGAAAAAACGCGTTTATTTCGGGCTGAAAAACACGTTTTCAAAAGTGTGCTGTTACTGCCCCATAACTTACATGGGGGTGACCAAACTTGCAGAAACATGTTTATTTCTGCTGAAAATCATGTTTTGACACTTTCTGCACACTGGGGTTAAGAGCTGAGTGTGTGGGCTCTTCTGAGTCTTGCAGTTACATAGGGATTCAGTTGTCTGAAAAAACGCGTTTATTTCGGGCTGAAAAACACGTTTTCAAAAGTGTGCTGTTACTGCCCCATAACTTACATGGGGGTGACCAAACTTGCAGAAACATGTTTATTTCTGCTGAAAATCATGTTTTGACACTTTCTGCACACTGGGGTTAAGAGCTGAGTGTGTGGGCTCTTTTGAGCCTTGCAGTTACAAAGGGATTCAGTTGTCTGAAAAAACGCGTTTATTTCGGGCTGAAAAACACGTTTTCAAAAGTGTGCTGTTACTGCCCCATAACTTACATGGGGGTGACCAAACTTGCAGAAACATGTTTATTCCTGCTGAAAAACACGTTTTGACACTTTCTGCACACTGGGGTTAAGAGCTGAGTGTGTGGGCTCTTCTGAGTCTTGCAGTTACATAGGGATTCAGTTGTCTGAAAAAACGCGTTTATTTCGGGCTGAAAAACACGTTTTCAAAAGTGTGCTGTTACTGCCCCATAACTTACATGGGGGTGACCAAACTTGCAGAAACATGTTTATTTCTGCTGAAAATCATGTTTTGACACTTTCTGCACACTGGGGTTAAGAGCTGAGTGTGTGGGCTCTTCTGAGTCTTGCAGTTACATAGGGATTCAGTTGTCTGAAAAAACGCGTTTATTTCGGGCTGAAAAACACGTTTTCAAAAGTGTGCTGTTACTGCCCCATAACTTACATGGGGGTGACCAAACTTGCAGAAACATGTTTATTTCTGCTGAAAATCATGTTTTGACACTTTCTGCACACTGGGGTTAAGAGCTGAGTGTGTGGGCTCTTCTGAGTCTTGCAGTTACATAGGGATTCAGTTGTCTGAAAAAACGCGTTTATTTCGGGCTGAAAAACACGTTTTCAAAAGTGTGCTGTTACTGCCCCATAACTTACATGGGGGTGACCAAACTTGCAGAAACATGTTTATTTCTGCTGAAAATCATGTTTTGACACTTTCTGCACACTGGGGTTAAGAGCTGAGTGTGTGGGCTCTTTTGAGCCTTGCAGTTACAAAGGGATTCAGTTGTCTGAAAAAACGCGTTTATTTCGGGCTGAAAAACACGTTTTCAAAAGTGTGCTGTTACTGCCCCATAACTTACATGGGGGTGACCAAACTTGCAGAAACATGTTTATTCCTGCTGAAAAACACGTTTTGACACTTTCTGCACACTGGGGTTAAGAGCTGAGTGTGTGGGCTCTTCTGAGTCTTGCAGTTACATAGGGATTCAGTTGTCTGAAAAAACGCGTTTATTTCGGGCTGAAAAACACGTTTTCAAAAGTGTGCTGTTTCTGCCCCATAACTTACATGGGGTTGACCAAACTTGCAGAAACATGTTTATTTCTGCTGAAAATCATGTTTTGACACTTTCTGCACACTGGGGTTAAGAGCTGAGTGTGTGGGCTCTTCTGAGTCTTGCAGTTACATAGGGATTCAGTTGTCTGAAAAAACGCGTTTATTTCGGGCTGAAAAACACGTTTTCAAAAGTGTGCTGTTACTGCCCCATAACTTACATGGGGGTGACCAAACTTGCAGAAACATGTTTATTTCTGCTGAAAATCATGTTTTGACACTTTCTGCACACTGGGGTTAAGAGCTGAGTGTGTGGGCTCTTTTGAGCCTTGCAGTTACAAAGGGATTCAGTTGTCTGAAAAAACGCGTTTATTTCGGGCTGAAAAACACGTTTTCAAAAGTGTTCTGTTACTGCCCCATAACTTACATGGGGGTGACCAAACTTGCAGAAACATGTTTATTTCTGCTGAAAAACACGTTTTGACACTTTCTGCACACTGGGGTTAAGAGCTGAGTGTGTGGGCTCTTTTGAGCCTTGCAGTTACAAAGGGATTCAGTTGTCTGAAAAAACGCGTTTATTTCGGGATGAAAAACACGTTTTCAAAAGTGTGCTGTTACTGCCCCATAACTTACATGGGGGTGACCAAACTTGCAGAAACATGTTTATTTCTGCTGAAAAACACGTTTTGACACTTTCTGCACGCTGGGGTTAAGAGCTGAGTGTGTGGGCTCTTCTGAGTCTTGCAGTTACATAGGGATTCAGTTGTCTGAAAAAACGCATTTATTTCGGGCTGAAAAACACGTTTTCAAAAGTGTGCTGTTACTGCCCCATAACTTACATGGGGTTGACCAAACTTGCAGAAACATGTTTATTTCTGCTGAAAATCACGATTTGACACTTTCTGCACACTGGGGTTAAGAGCTGAGTGTGTGGGCTCTTTTGAGCCTTGCAGTTACATAGGGATTCAGTTGTCTGAAAAAACGCGTTTATTTCGGGCTGAAAAACACGTTTTCAAAAGTGTTCTGTTACTGCCCCATAACTTACATGGGGGTGACCAAACTTGCAGAAACATGTTTATTTCTGCTGAAAAACACGTTTTGACACTTTCTGCACACTGGGGTTAAGAGCTGAGTGTGTGGGCTCTTCTGAGTCTTGCAGTTACATAGGGATTCAGTTGTCTGAAAAAACGCGTTTATTTCGGGCTGAAAAACACGTTTTCAAAAGTGTGCTGTTACTGCCCCATAACTTACATGGGGGTGACCAAACTTGCAGAAACATGTTTATTTCTGCTGAAAAACACGTTTTGACACTTTCTGCACACTGGGGTTAAGAGCTGAGTGTGTGGGCTCTTCTGAGTCTTGCAGTTACATAGGGATTCAGTTGTCTGAAAAAACGCGTTTATTTCGGGCTGAAAAACACGTTTTCAAAAGTGTGCTGTTACTGCCCCATAACTTACATGGGGTTGACCAAACTTGCAGAAACATGTTTATTTCTGCTGAAAATCATGTTTTGACACTTTCTGCACACTGGGGTTAAGAGCTGAGTGTGTGGGCTCTTCTGAGTCTTGCAGTTACATAGGGATTCAGTTGTCTGAAAAAACGCGTTTATTTCGGGCTGAAAAACACGTTTTCAAAAGTGTGCTGTTACTGCCCCATAACTTACATGGGGGTGACCAAACTTGCAGAAACATGTTTATTTCTGCTGAAAATCATGTTTTGACACTTTCTGCACACTGGGGTTAAGAGCTGAGTGTGTGGGCTCTTTTGAGCCTTGCAGTTACAAAGGGATTCAGTTGTCTGAAAAAACGCGTTTATTTCGGGCTGAAAAACACGTTTTCAAAAGTGTGCTGTTACTGCCCCATAACTTACATGGGGGTGACCAAACTTGCAGAAACATGTTTATTTCTGCTGAAAAACACGTTTTGACACTTTCTGCACACTGGGGTTAAGAGCTGAGTGTGTGGGCTCTTCTGAGTCTTGCAGTTACATAGGGATTCAGTTGTCTGAAAAAACGCATTTATTTCGGGCTGAAAAACACGTTTTCAAAAGTGTGCTGTTACTGCCCCATAACTTACATGGGGTTGACCAAACTTGCAGAAACATGTTTATTTCTGCTAAAAATCACGTTTTGACACTTTCTGCACACTGGGGTTAAGAGCTGAGTGTGTGGGCTCTTTTGAGCCTTGCAGTTACATAGGGATTCAGTTGTCTGAAAAAACGCGTTTATTTCGGGCTGAAAAACACTTTTTCAAAAGTGTTCTGTTACTGCCCCATAACTTACATGGGGGTGACCAAACTTGCAGAAACATGTTTATTTCTGCTGAAAAACACGTTTTGACACTTTCTGCACACTGGGGTTAAGAGCTGAGTGTGTGGGCTCTTTTGAGCCTTGCAGTTACATAGGGATTCAGTTGTCTGAAAAAACGTGTTTATTTCGGGCTGAAAAACACGTTTTCAAAAGTGTGCTGTTACTGCCCCATAACTTACATGGGGGTGACCAAACTTGCAGAAACATGTTTATTTCTGCTAAAAATCACGTTTTGACACTTTCTGCACACTGGGGTTAAGAGCTGAGTGTGTGGGCTCTTTTGAGCCTTGCAGTTACATAGGGATTCAGTTGTCTGAAAAAACGCGTTTATTTCGGGCTGAAAAACACTTTTTCAAAAGTGTTCTGTTACTGCCCCATAACTTACATGGGGGTGACCAAACTTGCAGAAACATGTTTATTTCTGCTGAAAAACACGTTTTGACACTTTCTGCACACTGGGGTTAAGAGCTGAGTGTGTGGGCTCTTTTGAGCCTTGCAGTTACATAGGGATTCAGTTGTCTGAAAAAACGTGTTTATTTCGGGCTGAAAAACACGTTTTCAAAAGTGTGCTGTTACTGCCCCATAACTTACATGGGGGTGACCAAACTTGCAGAAACATGTTTATTTCTGCTGAAAAACACGTTTTGACACTTTCTGCACACTGGAGTTAAGAGCTGAGTGTGTAGGCTCTTCTGAGTCTTGCAGTTACATAGGGATTCAGTTGTCTGAAAAAACGCGTTTATTTCGGGCTGAAAAACACGTTTTCAAAAGTGTGCTGTTACTGCCCCATAACTTACATGGGGGTGACCAAACTTGCAGAAACATGTTTATTTCTGCTGAAAATCATGTTTTGACACTTTCTGCACACTGGGGTTAAGAGCTGAGTGTGTGGGCTCTTCTGAGTCTTGCAGTTACATAGGGATTCAGTTGTCTGAAAAAACGCGTTTATTTCGGGCTGAAAAACACGTTTTCAAAAGTGTGCTGTTACTGCCCCATAACTTACATGGGGGTGACCAAACTTGCAGAAACATGTTTATTTCTGCTGAAAATCATGTTTTGACACTTTCTGCACACTGGGGTTAAGAGCTGAGTGTGTGGGCTCTTCTGAGTCTTGCAGTTACATAGGGATTCAGTTGTCTGAAAAAACGCGTTTATTTCGGGCTGAAAAACACGTTTTCAAAAGTGTGCTGTTACTGCCCCATAACTTACATGGGGGTGACCAAACTTGCAGAAACATGTTTATTCCTGCTGAAAAACACGTTTTGACACTTTCTGCACACTGGGGTTAAGAGCTGAGTGTGTGGGCTCTTCTGAGTCTTGCAGTTACATAGGGATTCAGTTGTCTGAAAAAACGCGTTTATTTCGGGCTGAAAAACACGTTTTCAAAAGTGTGCTGTTACTGCCCCATAACTTACATGGGGTTGACCAAACTTGCAGAAACATGTTTATTTCTGCTGAAAATCACGTTTTGACACTTTCTGCACACTGGGGTTAAGAGCTGAGTGTGTGGGCTCTACTGAGTCTTGCAGTTACATAGGGATTCAGTTGTCTGAAAAAACGCGTTTATTTCGGGCTGAAAAACACGTTTTCAAAAGTGTGCTGTTACTGCCCCATAACTTACATGGGGGTGACCAAACTTGCAGAAACATGTTTATTTCTGCTGAAAAACACGTTTTGACACTTTCTGCACACTGGGGTTAAGAGCTGAGTGTGTGGGCTCTTCTGAGTCTTGCAGTTACATAGGGATTCAGTTGTCTGAAAAAACGCGTTTATTTCGGGCTGAAAAACACGTTTTCAAAAGTGTGTTGTTACTGCCCCATAACTTACATGGGGTTGACCAAACTTGCAGAAACATGTTTATTTCTGCTGAAAATCATGTTTTGACACTTTCTGCACACTGGGGTTAAGAGCTGAGTGTGTGGGCTCTTCTGAGTCTTGCAGTTACATAGGGATTCAGTTGTCTGAAAAAACGCGTTTATTTCGGGCTGAAAAACACGTTTTCAAAAGTGTGCTGTTACTGCCCCATAACTTACATGGGGGTGACCAAACTTGCAGAAACATGTTTATTTCTGCTGAAAATCATGTTTTGACACTTTCTGCACACTGGGGTTAAGAGCTGAGTGTGTGGGCTCTTTTGAGCCTTGCAGTTACAAAGGGATTCAGTTGTCTGAAAAAACGCATTTATTTCGGGCTGAAAAACACGTTTTCAAAAGTGTGCTGTTACTGCCCCATAACTTACATGGGGTTGACCAAACTTGCAGAAACATGTTTATTTCTGCTGAAAATCACGTTTTGACACTTTCTGCACACTGGGGTTAAGAGCTGAGTGTGTGGGCTCTTTTGAGCCTTGCAGTTACATAGGGATTCAGTTGTCTGAAAAAACGCGTTTATTTCGGGCTGAAAAACACGTTTTCAAAAGTGTTCTGTTACTGCCCCATAACTTACATGGGGGTTACCAAACTTGCAGAAACATGTTTATTTCTGCTGAAAAACACGTTTTGACACTTTCTGCACACTGGGGTTAAGAGCTGAGTGTGTGGGCTCTTCTGAGTCTTGCAGTTACATAGGGATTCAGTTGTCTGAAAAAACGCGTTTATTTCGGGCTGAAAAACACGTTTTCAAAAGTGTGCTGTTACTGCCCCATAACTTACATGGGGTTGACCAAACTTGCAGAAACATGTTTATTTCTGCTGAAAATCACGTTTTGACACTTTCTGCACACTGGGGTTAAGAGCTGAGTGTGTGGGCTCTACTGAGTCTTGCAGTTACATAGGGATTCAGTTGTCTGAAAAAACGCGTTTATTTCGGGCTGAAAAACACGTTTTCAAAAGTGTGCTGTTACTGCCCCATAACTTACATGGGGGTGACCAAACTTGCAGAAACATGTTTATTTCTGCTGAAAAACACGTTTTGACACTTTCTGCACACTGGGGTTAAGAGCTGAGTGTGTGGGCTCTTCTGAGTCTTGCAGTTACATAGGGATTCAGTTGTCTGAAAAAACGCGTTTATTTCGGGCTGAAAAACACGTTTTCAAAAGTGTGCTGTTACTGCCCCATAACTTACATGGGGGTGACCAAACTTGCAGAAACATGTTTATTTCTGCTGAAAAACACGTTTTGACACTTTCTGCACACTGGGGTTAAGAGCTGAGTGTGTGGGCTCTTCTGAGTCTTGCAGTTACATAGGGATTCAGTTGTCTGAAAAAACGCATTTATTTCGGGCTGAAAAACACGTTTTCAAAAGTGTGCTGTTACTGCCCCATAACTTACATGGGGTTGACCAAACTTGCAGAAACATGTTTATTTCTGCTGAAAATCACGATTTGACACTTTCTGCACACTGGGGTTAAGAGCTGAGTGTGTGGGCTCTTTTGAGCCTTGCAGTTACATAGGGATTCAGTTGTCTGAAAAAACGCGTTTATTTCGGGCTGAAAAACACGTTTTCAAAAGTGTTCTGTTACTGCCCCATAACTTACATGGGGGTGACCAAACTTGCAGAAACATGTTTATTTCTGCTGAAAAACACGTTTTGACACTTTCTGCACACTGGGGTTAAGAGCTGAGTGTGTGGGCTCTTCTGAGTCTTGCAGTTACATAGGGATTCAGTTGTCTGAAAAAACGCGTTTATTTCGGGCTGAAAAACACGTTTTCAAAAGTGTGCTGTTACTGCCCCATAACTTACATGGGGGTGACCAAACTTGCAGAAACATGTTTATTTCTGCTGAAAAACACGTTTTGACACTTTCTGCACACTGGGGTTAAGAGCTGAGTGTGTGGGCTCTTCTGAGTCTTGCAGTTACATAGGGATTCAGTTGTCTGAAAAAACGCGTTTATTTCGGGCTGAAAAACACGTTTTCAAAAGTGTGCTGTTACTGCCCCATAACTTACATGGGGTTGACCAAACTTGCAGAAACATGTTTATTTCTGCTGAAAATCATGTTTTGACACTTTCTGCACACTGGGGTTAAGAGCTGAGTGTGTGGGCTCTTCTGAGTCTTGCAGTTACATAGGGATTCAGTTGTCTGAAAAAACGCGTTTATTTCGGGCTGAAAAACACGTTTTCAAAAGTGTGCTGTTACTGCCCCATAACTTACATGGGGGTGACCAAACTTGCAGAAACATGTTTATTTCTGCTGAAAATCATGTTTTGACACTTTCTGCACACTGGGGTTAAGAGCTGAGTGTGTGGGCTCTTTTGAGCCTTGCAGTTACAAAGGGATTCAGTTGTCTGAAAAAACGCGTTTATTTCGGGCTGAAAAACACGTTTTCAAAAGTGTGCTGTTACTGCCCCATAACTTACATGGGGGTGACCAAACTTGCAGAAACATGTTTATTTCTGCTGAAAAACACATTTTGACACTTTCTGCACACTGGGGTTAAGAGCTGAGTGTGTGGGCTCTTCTGAGTCTTGCAGTTACATAGGGATTCAGTTGTCTGAAAAAACGCATTTATTTCGGGCTGAAAAACACGTTTTCAAAAGTGTGCTGTTACTGCCCCATAACTTACATGGGGTTGACCAAACTTGCAGAAACATGTTTATTTCTGCTAAAAATCACGTTTTGACACTTTCTGCACACTGGGGTTAAGAGCTGAGTGTGTGGGCTCTTTTGAGCCTTGCAGTTACATAGGGATTCAGTTGTCTGAAAAAACGCGTTTATTTCGGGCTGAAAAACACTTTTTCAAAAGTGTTCTGTTACTGCCCCATAACTTACATGGGGGTGACCAAACTTGCAGAAACATGTTTATTTCTGCTGAAAAACACGTTTTGACACTTTCTGCACACTGGGGTTAAGAGCTGAGTGTGTGGGCTCTTCTGAGTCTTGCAGTTACATAGGGATTCAGTTGTCTGAAAAAACGCGTTTATTTCGGGCTGAAAAACACGTTTTCAAAAGTGTGCTGTTACTGCCCCATAACTTACATGGGGGTGACCAAACTTGCAGAAACATGTTTATTTCTGCTGAAAATCATGTTTTGACACTTTCTGCACACTGGGGTTAAGAGCTGAGTGTGTGGGCTCTTCTGAGTCTTGCAGTTACATAGGGATTCAGTTGTCTGAAAAAACGCGTTTATTTCGGGCTGAAAAACACGTTTTCAAAAGTGTGCTGTTACTGCCCCATAACTTACATGGGGGTGACCAAACTTGCAGAAACATGTTTATTTCTGCTGAAAATCATGTTTTGACACTTTCTGCACACTGGGGTTAAGAGCTGAGTGTGTGGGCTCTTTTGAGCCTTGCAGTTACAAAGGGATTCAGTTGTCTGAAAAAACGCGTTTATTTCGGGCTGAAAAACACGTTTTCAAAAGTGTGCTGTTACTGCCCCATAACTTACATGGGTGTGACCAAACTTGCAGAAACATGTTTATATCTGCTGAAAAACACGTTTTGACACTTTCTGCACACTGGGGTTAAGAGCTGAGTGTGTGGGCTCTTCTGAGTCTTGCAGTTACATAGGGATTCAGTTGTCTGAAAAAACGCATTTATTTCGGGCTGAAAAACACGTTTTCAAAAGTGTGCTGTTACTGCCCCATAACTTACATGGGGTTGACCAAACTTGCAGAAACATGTTTATTTCTGCTGAAAATCACGTTTTGACACTTTCTGCACACTGGGGTTAAGAGCTGAGTGTGTGGGCTCTTTTGAGCCTTGCAGTTACATAGGGATTCAGTTGTCTGAAAAAACGCGTTTATTTCGGGCTGAAAAACACGTTTTCAAAAGTGTTCTGTTACTGCCCCATAACTTACATGGGGGTTACCAAACTTGCAGAAACATGTTTATTTCTGCTGAAAAACACGTTTTGACACTTTCTGCACACTGGGGTTAAGAGCTGAGTGTGTGGGCTCTTCTGAGTCTTGCAGTTACATAGGGATTCAGTTGTCTGAAAAAACGCGTTTATTTCGGGCTGAAAAACACGTTTTCAAAAGTGTGCTGTTACTGCCCCATAACTTACATGGGGTTGACCAAACTTGCAGAAACATGTTTATTTCTGCTGAAAATCACGTTTTGACACTTTCTGCACACTGGGGTTAAAAGCTGAGTGTGTGGGCTCTACTGAGTCTTGCAGTTACATAGGGATTCAGTTGTCTGAAAAAACGCGTTTATTTCGGGCTGAAAAACACGTTTTCAAAAGTTTTCTGTTACTGCCCCATAACTTACATGGGGGTGACCAAACTTGCAGAAACATGTTTATTTCTGCTGAAAAACACGTTTTGACACTTTCTGCACACTGGGGTTAAGAGCTGAGTGTGTGGGCTCTTCTGAGTCTTGCAGTTACATAGGGATTCAGTTGTCTGAAAAAACGCGTTTATTTCGGGCTGAAAAACACGTTTTCAAAAGTGTGCTGTTACTGCCCCATAACTTACATGGGGTTGACCAAACTTGCAGAAACATGTTTATTTCTGCTGAAAATCACGTTTTGACACTTTCTGCACACTGGGGTTAAGAGCTGAGTGTGTGGGCTCTTTTGAGCCTTGCAGTTACATAGGGATTCAGTTGTCTGAAAAAACGCGTTTATTTCGGGCTGAAAAACACGTTTTCAAAAGTGTTCTGTTACTGCCCCATAACTTACATGGGGGTGACCAAACTTGCAGAAACATGTTTATTTCTGCTGAAAATCACGTTTTGACACTTTCTGCACACTGGGGTTAAGAGCTGAGTGTGTGGGCTCTACTGAGTCTTGCAGTTACATAGGGATTCAGTTGTCTGAAAAAACGCGTTTATTTCGGGCTGAAAAACACGTTTTCAAAAGTGTGCTGTTACTTCCCCATAACTTACATGGGGGTGACCAA
Source organism: Lepisosteus platostomus (assembly GCF_059453375.1). Lineage (NCBI taxonomy): Eukaryota > Metazoa > Chordata > Actinopteri > Semionotiformes > Lepisosteidae > Lepisosteus > Lepisosteus platostomus. The sequence goes on along the minus strand of NC_142612.1, from coordinate 42,076,223 downwards.
ACTTGCAGAAACATGTTTATTTCTGCTGAAAAACACGTTTTGACACTTTCTGCACACTGGGGTTAAGAGCTGAGTGTGTGGGCTCTTTTGAGCCTTGCAGTTACATAGGGATTCAGTTGTCTGAAAAAACGCGTTTATTTCGGGCTGAAAAACACGTTTTCAAAAGTGTGCTGTTACTGCACCATAACTTACATGGGGGTGACCAAACTTGCAGAAACATGTTTATTTCTGCTGAAAAACACGTTTTGACACTTTCTGCACACTGGGGTTAAGAGCTGAGTGTGTGGGCTCTTTTGAGCCTTGCAGTTACATAGGGATTCAGTTGTCTGAAAAAACGTGTTTATTTCGGGCTGAAAAACACGTTTTCAAAAGTGTGCTGTTACTGCACCATAACTTACATGGGGGTGACCAAACTTGCAGAAACATGTTTATTTCTGCTGAAAAACACGTTTTGACACTTTCTGCACACTGGGGTTAAGAGCTGAGTGTGTGGGCTCTTTTGAGCCTTGCAGTTACATAGGGATTCAGTTGTCTGAAAAAAACGTGTTTATTTCGGGCTGAAAAACACGTTTTCAAAAGTGTGCTGTTACTGCCCCATAACTTACATGGGGGTGACCAAACTTGCAGAAACATGTTTATTTCTGCTGAAAAACACGTTTTGACACTTTCTGCACACTGGAGTTAAGAGCTGAGTGTTTAGGCTCTTCTGAGTCTTGCAGTTACATAGGGATTCAGTTGTCTGAAAAAACGCGTTTATTTCGGGCTGAAAAACACGTTTTCAAAAGTGTGCTGTTACTGCCCCATAACTTACATGGGGGTGACCAAACTTGCAGAAACATGTTTATTTCTGCTGAAAATCATGTTTTGACACTTTCTGCACACTGGGGTTAAGAGCTGAGTGTGTGGGCTCTTCTGAGTCTTGCAGTTACATAGGGATTCAGTTGTCTGAAAAAACGCGTTTATTTCGGGCTGAAAAACACGTTTTCAAAAGTGTGCTGTTACTGCCCCATAACTTACATGGGGGTGACCAAACTTGCAGAAACATGTTTATTTCTGCTGAAAATCATGTTTTGACACTTTCTGCACACTGGGGTTAAGAGCTGAGTGTGTGGGCTCTTCTGAGTCTTGCAGTTACATAGGGATTCAGTTGTCTGAAAAAACGCGTTTATTTCGGGCTGAAAAACACGTTTTCAAAAGTGTGCTGTTACTGCCCCATAACTTACATGGGGGTGACCAAACTTGCAGAAACATGTTTATTTCTGCTGAAAATCATGTTTTGACACTTTCTGCACACTGGGGTTAAGAGCTGAGTGTGTGGGCTCTTTTGAGCCTTGCAGTTACAAAGGGATTCAGTTGTCTGAAAAAACGCGTTTATTTCGGGCTGAAAAACACGTTTTCAAAAGTGTTCTGTTACTGCCCCATAACTTACATGGGGGTTACCAAACTTGCAGAAACATGTTTATTTCTGCTGAAAAACACGTTTTGACACTTTCTGCACACTGGGGTTAAGAGCTGAGTGTGTGGGCTCTTCTGAGTCTTGCAGTTACATAGGGATTCAGTTGTCTGAAAAAACGCGTTTATTTCGGGCTGAAAAACACGTTTTCAAAAGTGTGCTGTTACTGCCCCATAACTTACATGGGGTTGACCAAACTTGCAGAAACATGTTTATTTCTGCTGAAAATCACGTTTTGACACTTTCTGCACACTGGGGTTAAAAGCTGAGTGTGTGGGCTCTACTGAGTCTTGCAGTTACATAGGGATTCAGTTGTCTGAAAAAACGCGTTTATTTCGGGCTGAAAAACACGTTTTCAAAAGTTTTCTGTTACTGCCCCATAACTTACATGGGGGTGACCAAACTTGCAGAAACATGTTTATTTCTGCTGAAAAACACGTTTTGACACTTTCTGCACACTGGGGTTAAGAGCTGAGTGTGTGGGCTCTTCTGAGTCTTGCAGTTACATAGGGATTCAGTTGTCTGAAAAAACGCGTTTATTTCGGGCTGAAAAACACGTTTTCAAAAGTGTGCTGTTACTGCCCCATAACTTACATGGGGTTGACCAAACTTGCAGAAACATGTTTATTTCTGCTGAAAATCACGTTTTGACACTTTCTGCACACTGGGGTTAAGAGCTGAGTGTGTGGGCTCTTTTGAGCCTTGCAGTTACATAGGGATTCAGTTGTCTGAAAAAACGCGTTTATTTCGGGCTGAAAAACACGTTTTCAAAAGTGTTCTGTTACTGCCCCATAACTTACATGGGGGTGACCAAACTTGCAGAAACATGTTTATTTCTGCTGAAAATCACGTTTTGACACTTTCTGCACACTGGGGTTAAGAGCTGAGTGTGTGGGCTCTACTGAGTCTTGCAGTTACATAGGGATTCAGTTGTCTGAAAAAACGCGTTTATTTCGGGCTGAAAAACACGTTTTCAAAAGTGTGCTGTTACTTCCCCATAACTTACATGGGGGTGACCAAACTTGCAGAAACATGTTTATTTCTGCTGAAAAACACGTTTTGACACTTTCTGCACACTGGGGTTAAGAGCTGAGTGTGTGGGCTCTTTTGAGCCTTGCAGTTACATAGGGATTCAGTTGTCTGAAAAAACGCGTTTATTTCGGGCTGAAAAACACGTTTTCAAAAGTGTGCTGTTACTGCACCATAACTTACATGGGGGTGACCAAACTTGCAGAAACATGTTTATTTCTGCTGAAAAACACGTTTTGACACTTTCTGCACACTGGGGTTAAGAGCTGAGTGTGTGGGCTCTTTTGAGCCTTGCAGTTACATAGGGATTCAGTTGTCTGAAAAAACGTGTTTATTTCGGGCTGAAAAACACGTTTTCAAAAGTGTGCTGTTACTGCACCATAACTTACATGGGGGTGACCAAACTTGCAGAAACATGTTTATTTCTGCTGAAAAACACGTTTTGACACTTTCTGCACACTGGGGTTAAGAGCTGAGTGTGTGGGCTCTTTTGAGCCTTGCAGTTACATAGGGATTCAGTTGTCTGAAAAAAACGTGTTTATTTCGGGCTGAAAAACACGTTTTCAAAAGTGTGCTGTTACTGCCCCATAACTTACATGGGGGTGACCAAACTTGCAGAAACATGTTTATTTCTGCTGAAAAACACGTTTTGACACTTTCTGCACACTGGAGTTAAGAGCTGAGTGTTTAGGCTCTTCTGAGTCTTGCAGTTACATAGGGATTCAGTTGTCTGAAAAAACGCGTTTATTTCGGGCTGAAAAACACGTTTTCAAAAGTGTGCTGTTACTGCCCCATAACTTACATGGGGGTGACCAAACTTGCAGAAACATGTTTATTTCTGCTGAAAATCATGTTTTGACACTTTCTGCACACTGGGGTTAAGAGCTGAGTGTGTGGGCTCTTCTGAGTCTTGCAGTTACATAGGGATTCAGTTGTCTGAAAAAACGCGTTTATTTCGGGCTGAAAAACACGTTTTCAAAAGTGTGCTGTTACTGCCCCATAACTTACATGGGGGTGACCAAACTTGCAGAAACATGTTTATTTCTGCTGAAAATCATGTTTTGACACTTTCTGCACACTGGGGTTAAGAGCTGAGTGTGTGGGCTCTTCTGAGTCTTGCAGTTACATAGGGATTCAGTTGTCTGAAAAAACGCGTTTATTTCGGGCTGAAAAACACGTTTTCAAAAGTGTGCTGTTACTGCCCCATAACTTACATGGGGGTGACCAAACTTGCAGAAACATGTTTATTTCTGCTGAAAATCATGTTTTGACACTTTCTGCACACTGGGGTTAAGAGCTGAGTGTGTGGGCTCTTTTGAGCCTTGCAGTTACAAAGGGATTCAGTTGTCTGAAAAAACGCGTTTATTTCGGGCTGAAAAACACGTTTTCAAAAGTGTGCTGTTACTGCCCCATAACTTACATGGGGGTGACCAAACTTGCAGAAACATGTTTATTTCTGCTGAAAAACACGTTTTGACACTTTCTGCACACTGGGGTTAAGAGCTGAGTGTGTGGGCTCTTCTGAGTCTTGCAGTTACATAGGGATTCAGTTGTCTGAAAAAACGCGTTTATTTCGGGCTGAAAAACACGTTTTCAAAAGTGTGCTGTTACTGCCCCATAACTTACATGGGGTTGACCAAACTTGCAGAAACATGTTTATTTCTGCTGAAAATCATGTTTTGACACTTTCTGCACACTGGGGTTAAGAGCTGAGTGTGTGGGCTCTTCTGAGTCTTGCAGTTACATAGGGATTCAGTTGTCTGAAAAAACGCGTTTATTTCGGGCTGAAAAACACGTTTTCAAAAGTGTGCTGTTACTGCCCCATAACTTACATGGGGGTGACCAAACTTGCAGAAACATGTTTATTTCTGCTGAAAATCATGTTTTGACACTTTCTGCACACTGGGGTTAAGAGCTGAGTGTGTGGGCTCTTTTGAGCCTTGCAGTTACAAAGGGATTCAGTTGTCTGAAAAAACGCGTTTATTTCGGGCTGAAAAACACGTTTTCAAAAGTGTGCTGTTACTGCCCCATAACTTACATGGGGGTGACCAAACTTGCAGAAACATGTTTATTTCTGCTGAAAAACACGTTTTGACACTTTCTGCACACTGGGGTTAAGAGCTGAGTGTGTGGGCTCTTCTGAGTCTTGCAGTTACATAGGGATTCAGTTGTCTGAAAAAACGCATTTATTTCGGGCTGAAAAACACGTTTTCAAAAGTGTGCTGTTACTGCCCCATAACTTACATGGGGTTGACCAAACTTGCAGAAACATGTCTATTTCTGCTGAAAATCACGTTTTGACACTTTCTGCACACTGGGGTTAAGAGCTGAGTGTGTGGGCTCTTTTGAGCCTTGCAGTTACATAGGGATTCAGTTGTCTGAAAAAACGCGTTTATTTCGGGCTGAAAAACACGTTTCAAAAGTGTTCTGTTACTGCCCCATAACTTACATGGGGGTGACCAAACTTGCAGAAACATGTTTATTTCTGCTGAAAAACACGTTTTGACACTTTCTGCACACTGGGGTTAAGAGCTGAGTGTGTGGGCTCTTCTGAGTCTTGCAGTTACATAGGGATTCAGTTGTCTGAAAAAACGCGTTTATTTCGGGCTGAAAAACACGTTTTCAAAAGTGTGCTGTTACTGCCCCATAACTTACATGGGGTTGACCAAACTTGCAGAAACATGTTTATTTCTGCTGAAAATCACGTTTTGACACTTTCTGCACACTGGGGTTAAGAGCTGAGTGTGTGGGCTCTACTGAGTCTTGCAGTTACATAGGGATTCAGTTGTCTGAAAAAACGCGTTTATTTCGGGCTGAAAAACACGTTTTCAAAAGTGTGCTGTTACTGCCCCATAACTTACATGGGGGTGACCAAACTTGCAGAAACATGTTTATTTCTGCTGAAAAACACGTTTTGACACTTTCTGCACACTGGGGTTAAGAGCTGAGTGTGTGGGCTCTTCTGAGTCTTGCAGTTACATAGGGATTCAGTTGTCTGAAAAAACGCGTTTATTTCGGGCTGAAAAACACGTTTTCAAAAGTGTGCTGTTACTGCCCCATAACTTACATGGGGTTGACCAAACTTGCAGAAACATATTTATTTCTGCTGAAAATCATGTTTTGACACTTTCTGCACACTGGGGTTAAGAGCTGAGTGTGTGGGCTCTTCTGAGTCTTGCAGTTACATAGGGATTCAGTTGTCTGAAAAAACGCGTTTATTTCGGGCTGAAAAACACGTTTTCAAAAGTGTGCTGTTACTGCCCCATAACTTACATGGGGGTGACCAAACTTGCAGAAACATGTTTATTTCTGCTGAAAATCATGTTTTGACACTTTCTGCACACTGGGGTTAAGAGCTGAGTGTGTGGGCTCTTTTGAGCCTTGCAGTTACAAAGGGATTCAGTTGTCTGAAAAAACGCGTTTATTTCGGGCTGAAAAACACGTTTTCAAAAGTGTGCTGTTACTGCCCCATAACTTACATGGGGGTGACCAAACTTGCAGAAACATGTTTATTTCTGCTGAAAAACACGTTTTGACACTTTCTGCACACTGGGGTTAAGAGCTGAGTGTGTGGGCTCTTCTGAGTCTTGCAGTTACATAGGGATTCAGTTGTCTGAAAAAACGCATTTATTTCGGGCTGAAAAACACGTTTTCAAAAGTGTGCTGTTACTGCCCCATAACTTACATGGGGTTGACCAAACTTGCAGAAACATGTTTATTTCTGCTGAAAATCACGTTTTGACACTTTCTACACACTGGGGTTAAGAGCTGAGTGTGTGGGCTCTTTTGAGCCTTGCAGTTACATAGGGATTCAGTTGTCTGAAAAAACGCGTTTATTTCGGGCTGAAAAACACGTTTTCAAAAGTGTGCTGTTACTGCCCCATAACTTACATGGGGTTGACCAAACTTGCAGAAACATGTTTATTTCTGCTGAAAATCACGTTTTGACACTTTCTGCACACTGGGGTTAAGAGCTGAGTGTGTGGGCTCTACTGAGTCTTGCAGTTACATAGGGATTCAGTTGTCTGAAAAAACGCGTTTATTTCGGGCTGAAAAACACGTTTTCAAAAGTGTTCTGTTACTGCCCCATAACTTACATGGGGGTGACCAAACTTGCAGAAACATGTTTATTTCTGCTGAAAAACACGTTTTGACACTTTCTGCACACTGGGGTTAAGAGCTGAGTGTGTGGGCTCTTCTGAGTCTTGCAGTTACATAGGGATTCAGTTGTCTGAAAAAACGCGTTTATTTCGGGCTGAAAAACACGTTTTCAAAAGTGTGCTGTTACTGCCCCATAACTTACATGGGGTTGACCAAACTTGCAGAAACATGTTTATTTCTGCTGAAAATCACGTTTTGACACTTTCTGCACACTGGGGTTAAGAGCTGAGTGTGTGGGCTCTTTTGAGCCTTGCAGTTACATAGGGATTCAGTTGTCTGAAAAAACGCGTTTATTTCGAGCTGAAAAACACGTTTTCAAAAGTGTTCTGTTACTGCCCCATAACTTACATGGGGGTGACCAAACTTGCAGAAACATGTTTATTTCTGCTGAAAATCACGTTTTGACACTTTCTGCACACTGGGGTTAAGAGCTGAGTGTGTGGGCTCTACTGAGTCTTGCAGTTACATAGGGATTCAGTTGTCTGAAAAAACGCGTTTATTTCGGGCTGAAAAACACGTTTTCAAAAGTGTGCTGTTACTGCCCCATAACTTACATGGGGGTTACCAAACTTGCAGAAACATGTTTATTTCTGCTGAAAAACACGTTTTGACACTTTCTGCACACTGGGGTTAAGAGCTGAGTGTGTGGGCTCTTCTGAGTCTTGCAGTTACATAGGGATTCAGTTGTCTGAAAAAACGCGTTTATTTCGGGCTGAAAAACACGTTTTCAAAAGTGTGCTGTTACTGCCCCATAACTTACATGGGGTTGACCAAACTTGCAGAAACATGTTTATTTCTGCTGAAAATCACGTTTTGACACTTTCTGCACACTGGGGTTAAAAGCTGAGTGTGTGGGCTCTACTGAGTCTTGCAGTTACATAGGGATTCAGTTGTCTGAAAAAACGCGTTTATTTCGGGCTGAAAAACACGTTTTCAAAAGTTTTCTGTTACTGCCCCATAACTTACATGGGGGTGACCAAACTTGCAGAAACATGTTTATTTCTGCTGAAAAACACGTTTTGACACTTTCTGCACACTGGGGTTAAGAGCTGAGTGTGTGGGCTCTTCTGAGTCTTGCAGTTACATAGGGATTCAGTTGTCTGAAAAAACGCGTTTATTTCGGGCTGAAAAACACGTTTTCAAAAGTGTGCTGTTACTGCCCCATAACTTACATGGGGTTGACCAAACTTGCAGAAACATGTTTATTTCTGCTGAAAATCACGTTTTGACACTTTCTGCACACTGGGGTTAAGAGCTGAGTGTGTGGGCTCTTTTGAGCCTTGCAGTTACATAGGGATTCAGTTGTCTGAAAAAACGCGTTTATTTCGGGCTGAAAAACACGTTTTCAAAAGTGTTCTGTTACTGCCCCATAACTTACATGGGGGTGACCAAACTTGCAGAAACATGTTTATTTCTGCTGAAAATCACGTTTTGACACTTTCTGCACACTGGGGTTAAGAGCTGAGTGTGTGGGCTCTACTGAGTCTTGCAGTTACATAGGGATTCAGTTGTCTGAAAAAACGCGTTTATTTCGGGCTGAAAAACACGTTTTCAAAAGTGTGCTGTTACTTCCCCATAACTTACATGGGGGTGACCAAACTTGCAGAAACATGTTTATTTCTGCTGAAAAACACGTTTTGACACTTTCTGCACACTGGGGTTAAGAGCTGAGTGTGTGGGCTCTTTTGAGCCTTGCAGTTACATAGGGATTCAGTTGTCTGAAAAAACGCGTTTATTTCGGGCTGAAAAACACGTTTTCAAAAGTGTGCTGTTACTGCACCATAACTTACATGGGGGTGACCAAACTTGCAGAAACATGTTTATTTCTGCTGAAAAACACGTTTTGACACTTTCTGCACACTGGGGTTAAGAGCTGAGTGTGTGGGCTCTTTTGAGCCTTGCAGTTACAAAGGGATTCAGTTGTCTGAAAAAACGCGTTTATTTCGGGCTGAAAAACACGTTTTCAAAAGTGTGCTGTTACTGCCCCATAACTTACATGGGGGTGACCAAACTTGCAGAAACATGTTTATTTCTGCTGAAAAACACGTTTTGACACTTTCTGCACACTGGGGTTAAGAGCTGAGTGTGTGGGCTCTTCTGAGTCTTGCAGTTACATAGGGATTCAGTTGTCTGAAAAAACGCATTTATTTCGGGCTGAAAAACACGTTTTCAAAAGTGTGCTGTTACTGCCCCATAACTTACATGGGGTTGACCAAACTTGCAGAAACATGTCTATTTCTGCTGAAAATCACGTTTTGACACTTTCTGCACACTGGGGTTAAGAGCTGAGTGTGTGGGCTCTTTTGAGCCTTGCAGTTACATAGGGATTCAGTTGTCTGAAAAAACGCGTTTATTTCGGGCTGAAAAACACGTTTCAAAAGTGTTCTGTTACTGCCCCATAACTTACATGGGGGTGACCAAACTTGCAGAAACATGTTTATTTCTGCTGAAAAACACGTTTTGACACTTTCTGCACACTGGGGTTAAGAGCTGAGTGTGTGGGCTCTTCTGAGTCTTGCAGTTACATAGGGATTCAGTTGTCTGAAAAAACGCGTTTATTTCGGGCTGAAAAACACGTTTTCAAAAGTGTGCTGTTACTGCCCCATAACTTACATGGGGTTGACCAAACTTGCAGAAACATGTTTATTTCTGCTGAAAATCACGTTTTGACACTTTCTGCACACTGGGGTTAAGAGCTGAGTGTGTGGGCTCTACTGAGTCTTGCAGTTACATAGGGATTCAGTTGTCTGAAAAAACGCGTTTATTTCGGGCTGAAAAACACGTTTTCAAAAGTGTGCTGTTACTGCCCCATAACTTACATGGGGGTGACCAAACTTGCAGAAACATGTTTATTTCTGCTGAAAAACACGTTTTGACACTTTCTGCACACTGGGGTTAAGAGCTGAGTGTGTGGGCTCTTCTGAGCTTTGCAGTTACATAGGGATTCAGTTGTCTGAAAAAACGCGTTTATTTCGGGCTGAAAAACACGTTTTCAAAAGTGTGCTGTTACTGCCCCATAACTTACATGGGGTTGACCAAACTTGCAGAAACATATTTATTTCTGCTGAAAATCATGTTTTGACACTTTCTGCACACTGGGGTTAAGAGCTGAGTGTGTGGGCTCTTCTGAGTCTTGCAGTTACATAGGGATTCAGTTGTCTGAAAAAACGCGTTTATTTCGGGCTGAAAAACACGTTTTCAAAAGTGTGCTGTTACTGCCCCATAACTTACATGGGGGTGACCAAACTTGCAGAAACATGTTTATTTCTGCTGAAAATCATGTTTTGACACTTTCTGCACACTGGGGTTAAGAGCTGAGTGTGTGGGCTCTTTTGAGCCTTGCAGTTACAAAGGGATTCAGTTGTCTGAAAAAACGCGTTTATTTCGGGCTGAAAAACACGTTTTCAAAAGTGTGCTGTTACTGCCCCATAACTTACATGGGGGTGACCAAACTTGCAGAAACATGTTTATTTCTGCTGAAAAACACGTTTTGACACTTTCTGCACACTGGGGTTAAGAGCTGAGTGTGTGGGCTCTTCTGAGTCTTGCAGTTACATAGGGATTCAGTTGTCTGAAAAAACGCATTTATTTCGGGCTGAAAAACACGTTTTCAAAAGTGTGCTGTTACTGCCCCATAACTTACATGGGGTTGACCAAACTTGCAGAAACATGTTTATTTCTGCTGAAAATCACGTTTTGACACTTTCTACACACTGGGGTTAAGAGCTGAGTGTGTGGGCTCTTTTGAGCCTTGCAGTTACATAGGGATTCAGTTGTCTGAAAAAACGCGTTTATTTCGGGCTGAAAAACACGTTTTCAAAAGTGTGCTGTTACTGCCCCATAACTTACATGGGGTTGACCAAACTTGCAGAAACATGTTTATTTCTGCTGAAAATCACGTTTTGACACTTTCTGCACACTGGGGTTAAGAGCTGAGTGTGTGGGCTCTACTGAGTCTTGCAGTTACATAGGGATTCAGTTGTCTGAAAAAACGCGTTTATTTCGGGCTGAAAAACACGTTTTCAAAAGTGTTCTGTTACTGCCCCATAACTTACATGGGGGTGACCAAACTTGCAGAAACATGTTTATTTCTGCTGAAAAACACGTTTTGACACTTTCTGCACACTGGGGTTAAGAGCTGAGTGTGTGGGCTCTTCTGAGTCTTGCAGTTACATAGGGATTCAGTTGTCTGAAAAAACGCGTTTATTTCGGGCTGAAAAACAAGTTTTCAAAAGTGTGCTGTTACTGCCCCATAACTTACATGGGGTTGACCAAACTTGCAGAAACATGTTTATTTCTGCTGAAAATCACGTTTTGACACTTTCTGCACACTGGGGTTAAGAGCTGAGTGTGTGGGCTCTTTTGAGCCTTGCAGTTACATAGGGATTCAGTTGTCTGAAAAAACGCGTTTATTTCGGGCTGAAAAACACGTTTTCAAAAGTGTTCTGTTACTGCCCCATAACTTACATGGGGGTGACCAAACTTGCAGAAACATGTTTATTTCTGCTGAAAATCACGTTTTGACACTTTCTGCACACTGGGGTTAAGAGCTGAGTGTGTGGGCTCTACTGAGTCTTGCAGTTACATAGGGATTCAGTTGTCTGAAAAAACGCGTTTATTTCGGGCTGAAAAACACGTTTTCAAAAGTGTGCTGTTACTGCCCCATAACTTACATGGGGGTTACCAAACTTGCAGAAACATGTTTATTTCTGCTGAAAAACACGTTTTGACACTTTCTGCACACTGGGGTTAAGAGCTGAGTGTGTGGGCTCTTCTGAGTCTTGCAGTTACATAGGGATTCAGTTGTCTGAAAAAACGCGTTTATTTCGGGCTGAAAAACACGTTTTCAAAAGTGTGCTGTTACTGCCCCATAACTTACATGGGGTTGACCAAACTTGCAGAAACATGTTTATTTCTGCTGAAAATCACGTTTTGACACTTTCTGCACACTGGGGTTAAAAGCTGAGTGTGTGGGCTCTACTGAGTCTTGCAGTTACATAGGGATTCAGTTGTCTGAAAAAACGCGTTTATTTCGGGCTGAAAAACACGTTTTCAAAAGTTTTCTGTTACTGCCCCATAACTTACATGGGGGTGACCAAACTTGCAGAAACATGTTTATTTCTGCTGAAAAACACGTTTTGACACTTTCTGCACACTGGGGTTAAGAGCTGAGTGTGTGGGCTCTTCTGAGTCTTGCAGTTACATAGGGATTCAGTTGTCTGAAAAAACGCGTTTATTTCGGGCTGAAAAACACGTTTTCAAAAGTGTGCTGTTACTGCCCCATAACTTACATGGGGTTGACCAAACTTGCAGAAACATGTTTATTTCTGCTGAAAATCACGTTTTGACACTTTCTGCACACTGGGGTTAAGAGCTGAGTGTGTGGGCTCTTTTGAGCCTTGCAGTTACATAGGGATTCAGTTGTCTGAAAAAACGCGTTTATTTCGGGCTGAAAAACACGTTTTCAAAAGTGTTCTGTTACTGCCCCATAACTTACATGGGGGTGACCAAACTTGCAGAAACATGTTTATTTCTGCTGAAAATCACGTTTTGACACTTTCTGCACACTGGGGTTAAGAGCTGAGTGTGTGGGCTCTACTGAGTCTTGCAGTTACATAGGGATTCAGTTGTCTGAAAAAACGCGTTTATTTCGGGCTGAAAAACACGTTTTCAAAAGTGTGCTGTTACTTCCCCATAACTTACATGGGGGTGACCAAACTTGCAGAAACATGTTTATTTCTGCTGAAAAACACGTTTTGACACTTTCTGCACACTGGGGTTAAGAGCTGAGTGTGTGGGCTCTTTTGAGCCTTGCAGTTACATAGGGATTCAGTTGTCTGAAAAAACGCGTTTATTTCGGGCTGAAAAACACGTTTTCAAAAGTGTGCTGTTACTGCACCATAACTTACATGGGGGTGACCAAACTTGCAGAAACATGTTTATTTCTGCTGAAAAACACGTTTTGACACTTTCTGCACACTGGGGTTAAGAGCTGAGTGTGTGGGCTCTTTTGAGCCTTGCAGTTACATAGGGATTCAGTTGTCTGAAAAAACGTGTTTATTTCGGGCTGAAAAACACGTTTTCAAAAGTGTGCTGTTACTGCACCATAACTTACATGGGGGTGACCAAACTTGCAGAAACATGTTTATTTCTGCTGAAAAACACGTTTTGACACTTTCTGCACACTGGGGTTAAGAGCTGAGTGTGTGGGCTCTTTTGAGCCTTGCAGTTACATAGGGATTCAGTTGTCTGAAAAAAACGTGTTTATTTCGGGCTGAAAAACACGTTTTCAAAAGTGTGCTGTTACTGCCCCATAACTTACATGGGGGTGACCAAACTTGCAGAAACATGTTTATTTCTGCTGAAAAACACGTTTTGACACTTTCTGCACACTGGAGTTAAGAGCTGAGTGTTTAGGCTCTTCTGAGTCTTGCAGTTACATAGGGATTCAGTTGTCTGAAAAAACGCGTTTATTTCGGGCTGAAAAACACGTTTTCAAAAGTGTGCTGTTACTGCCCCATAACTTACATGGGGGTGACCAAACTTGCAGAAACATGTTTATTTCTGCTGAAAATCATGTTTTGACACTTTCTGCACACTGGGGTTAAGAGCTGAGTGTGTGGGCTCTTCTGAGTCTTGCAGTTACATAGGGATTCAGTTGTCTGAAAAAACGCGTTTATTTCGGGCTGAAAAACACGTTTTCAAAAGTGTGCTGTTACTGCCCCATAACTTACATGGGGGTGACCAAACTTGCAGAAACATGTTTATTTCTGCTGAAAATCATGTTTTGACACTTTCTGCACACTGGGGTTAAGAGCTGAGTGTGTGGGCTCTTCTGAGTCTTGCAGTTACATAGGGATTCAGTTGTCTGAAAAAACGCGTTTATTTCGGGCTGAAAAACACGTTTTCAAAAGTGTGCTGTTACTGCCCCATAACTTACATGGGGGTGACCAAACTTGCAGAAACATGTTTATTTCTGCTGAAAATCATGTTTTGACACTTTCTGCACACTGGGGTTAAGAGCTGAGTGTGTGGGCTCTTTTGAGCCTTGCAGTTACAAAGGGATTCAGTTGTCTGAAAAAACGCGTTTATTTCGGGCTGAAAAACACGTTTTCAAAAGTGTGCTGTTACTGCCCCATAACTTACATGGGGGTGACCAAACTTGCAGAAACATGTTTATTTCTGCTGAAAAACACGTTTTGACACTTTCTGCACACTGGGGTTAAGAGCTGAGTGTGTGGGCTCTTCTGAGTCTTGCAGTTACATAGGGATTCAGTTGTCTGAAAAAACGCGTTTATTTCGGGCTGAAAAACACGTTTTCAAAAGTGTGCTGTTACTGCCCCATAACTTACATGGGGTTGACCAAACTTGCAGAAACATATTTATTTCTGCTGAAAATCATGTTTTGACACTTTCTGCACACTGGGGTTAAGAGCTGAGTGTGTGGGCTCTTCTGAGTCTTGCAGTTACATAGGGATTCAGTTGTCTGAAAAAACGCGTTTATTTCGGGCTGAAAAACACGTTTTCAAAAGTGTGCTGTTACTGCCCCATAACTTACATGGGGGTGACCAAACTTGCAGAAACATGTTTATTTCTGCTGAAAATCATGTTTTGACACTTTCTGCACACTGGGGTTAAGAGCTGAGTGTGTGGGCTCTTTTGAGCCTTGCAGTTACAAAGGGATTCAGTTGTCTGAAAAAACGCGTTTATTTCGGGCTGAAAAACACGTTTTCAAAAGTGTGCTGTTACTGCCCCATAACTTACATGGGGGTGACCAAACTTGCAGAAACATGTTTATTTCTGCTGAAAAACACGTTTTGACACTTTCTGCACACTGGGGTTAAGAGCTGAGTGTGTGGGCTCTTCTGAGTCTTGCAGTTACATAGGGATTCAGTTGTCTGAAAAAACGCATTTATTTCGGGCTGAAAAACACGTTTTCAAAAGTGTGCTGTTACTGCCCCATAACTTACATGGGGTTGACCAAACTTGCAGAAACATGTTTATTTCTGCTGAAAATCACGTTTTGACACTTTCTACACACTGGGGTTAAGAGCTGAGTGTGTGGGCTCTTTTGAGCCTTGCAGTTACATAGGGATTCAGTTGTCTGAAAAAACGCGTTTATTTCGGGCTGAAAAACACGTTTTCAAAAGTGTGCTGTTACTGCCCCATAACTTACATGGGGTTGACCAAACTTGCAGAAACATGTTTATTTCTGCTGAAAATCACGTTTTGACACTTTCTGCACACTGGGGTTAAGAGCTGAGTGTGTGGGCTCTACTGAGTCTTGCAGTTACATAGGGATTCAGTTGTCTGAAAAAACGCGTTTATTTCGGGCTGAAAAACACGTTTTCAAAAGTGTTCTGTTACTGCCCCATAACTTACATGGGGGTGACCAAACTTGCAGAAACATGTTTATTTCTGCTGAAAAACACGTTTTGACACTTTCTGCACACTGGGGTTAAGAGCTGAGTGTGTGGGCTCTTCTGAGTCTTGCAGTTACATAGGGATTCAGTTGTCTGAAAAAACGCGTTTATTTCGGGCTGAAAAACACGTTTTCAAAAGTGTGCTGTTACTGCCCCATAACTTACATGGGGTTGACCAAACTTGCAGAAACATGTTTATTTCTGCTGAAAATCACGTTTTGACACTTTCTGCACACTGGGGTTAAGAGCTGAGTGTGTGGGCTCTTTTGAGCCTTGCAGTTACATAGGGATTCAGTTGTCTGAAAAAACGCGTTTATTTCGGGCTGAAAAACACGTTTTCAAAAGTGTTCTGTTACTGCCCCATAACTTACATGGGGGTGACCAAACTTGCAGAAACATGTTTATTTCTGCTGAAAATCACGTTTTGACACTTTCTGCACACTGGGGTTAAGAGCTGAGTGTGTGGGCTCTACTGAGTCTTGCAGTTACATAGGGATTCAGTTGTCTGAAAAAACGCGTTTATTTCGGGCTGAAAAACACGTTTTCAAAAGTGTGCTGTTACTGCCCCATAACTTACATGGGGGTGACCAAACTTGCAGAAACATGTTTATTTCTGCTGAAAATCATGTTTTGACACTTTCTGCACACTGGGGTTAAGAGCTGAGTGTGTGGGCTCTTCTGAGTCTTGCAGTTACATAGGGATTCAGTTGTATGAAAAAACGCGTTTATTTCGGGCTGAAAAACACGTTTTCAAAAGTGTGCTGTTACTGCCCCATAACTTACATGGGGGTGACCAAACTTGCAGAAACATGTTTATTTCTGCTGAAAATCATGTTTTGACACTTTCTGCACACTGGGGTTAAGAGCTGAGTGTGTGGGCTCTTCTGAGTCTTGCAGTTACATAGGGATTCAGTTGTCTGAAAAAACGCGTTTATTTCGGGCTGAAAAACACGTTTTCAAAAGTGTGCTGTTACTGCCCCATAACTTACATGGGGGTGACCAAACTTGCAGAAACATGTTTATTTCTGCTGAAAATCATGTTTTGACACTTTCTGCACACTGGGGTTAAGAGCTGAGTGTGTGGGCTCTTTTGAGCCTTGCAGTTACAAAGGGATTCAGTTGTCTGAAAAAACGCGTTTATTTCGGGCTGAAAAACACGTTTTCAAAAGTGTGCTGTTACTGCCCCATAACTTACATGGGGGTGACCAAACTTGCAGAAACATGTTTATTCCTGCTGAAAAACACGTTTTGACACTTTCTGCACACTGGGGTTAAGAGCTGAGTGTGTGGGCTCTTCTGAGTCTTGCAGTTACATAGGGATTCAGTTGTCTGAAAAAACGCGTTTATTTCGGGCTGAAAAACACGTTTTCAAAAGTGTGCTGTTTCTGCCCCATAACTTACATGGGGTTGACCAAACTTGCAGAAACATGTTTATTTCTGCTGAAAATCATGTTTTGACACTTTCTGCACACTGGGGTTAAGAGCTGAGTGTGTGGGCTCTTCTGAGTCTTGCAGTTACATAGGGATTCAGTTGTCTGAAAAAACGCGTTTATTTCGGGCTGAAAAACACGTTTTCAAAAGTGTGCTGTTACTGCCCCATAACTTACATGGGGGTGACCAAACTTGCAGAAACATGTTTATTTCTGCTGAAAATCATGTTTTGACACTTTCTGCACACTGGGGTTAAGAGCTGAGTGTGTGGGCTCTTTTGAGCCTTGCAGTTACATAGGGATTCAGTTGTCTGAAAAAACGCGTTTATTTCGGGCTGAAAAACACGTTTTCAAAAGTGTGCTGTTACTGCCCCATAACTTACATGGGGGTGACCAAACTTGCAGAAACATGTTTATTTCTGCTGAAAAACACGTTTTGACACTTTCTGCACACTGGGGTTAAGAGCTGAGTGTGTGGGCTCTTCTGAGTCTTGCAGTTACATAGGGATTCAGTTGTCTGAAAAAACGCATTTATTTCGGGCTGAAAAACACGTTTTCAAAAGTGTGCTGTTACTGCCCCATAACTTACATGGGGTTGACCAAACTTGCAGAAACATGTTTATTTCTGCTGAAAATCACGTTTTGACACTTTCTGCACACTGGGGTTAAGAGCTGAGTGTGTGGGCTCTTTTGAGCCTTGCAGTTACATAGGGATTCAGTTGTCTGAAAAAACGCGTTTATTTCGGGCTGAAAAACACGTTTTCAAAAGTGTTCTGTTACTGCCCCATAACTTACATGGGGGTGACCAAACTTGCAGAAACATGTTTATTTCTGCTGAAAAACACGTTTTGACACTTTCTGCACACTGGGGTTAAGAGCTGAGTGTGTGGGCTCTACTGAGTCTTGCAGTTACATAGGGATTCAGTTGTCTGAAAAAACGCGTTTATTTCGGGCTGAAAAACACGTTTTCAAAAGTGTGCTGTTACTGCCCCATAACTTACATGGGGGTGACCAAACTTGCAGAAACATGTTTATTTCTGCTGAAAAACACGTTTTGACACTTTCTGCACACTGGAGTTAAGAGCTGAGTGTGTGGGCTCTTCTGAGTCTTGCAGTTACATAGGGATTCAGTTGTCTGAAAAAACGCGTTTATTTCGGGCTGAAAAACACGTTTTCAAAAGTGTTCTGTTACTGCCCCATAACTTACATGGGGGTGACCAAACTTGCAGAAACATGTTTATTTCTGCTGAAAAACACGTTTTGACACTTTCTGCACACTGGGGTTAAGAGCTGAGTGTGTGGGCTCTTCTGAGTCTTGCAGTTACATAGGGATTCAGTTGTCTGAAAAAACGCGTTTATTTCGGGCTGAAAAACACGTTTTCAAAAGTGTGCTGTTACTGCCCCATAACTTACATGGGGTTGACCAAACTTGCAGAAACATGTTTATTTCTGCTGAAAATCACGTTTTGACACTTTCTGCACACTGGGGTTAAGAGCTGAGTGTGTGGGCTCTACTGAGTCTTGCAGTTACATAGGGATTCAGTTGTCTGAAAAAACGCGTTTATTTCGGGCTGAAAAACACGTTTTCAAAAGTGTGCTGTTACTGCCCCATAACTTACATGGGGGTGACCAAACTTGCAGAAACATGTTTATTTCTGCTGAAAAACACGTTTTGACACTTTCTGCACACTGGGGTTAAGAGCTGAGTGTGTGGGCTCTTCTGAGTCTTGCAGTTACATAGGGATTCAGTTGTCTGAAAAAACGCGTTTATTTCGGGCTGAAAAACACGTTTTCAAAAGTGTGCTGTTACTGCCCCATAACTTACATGGGGTTGACCAAACTTGCAGAAACATGTTTATTTCTGCTGAAAATCACGTTTTGACACTTTCTGCACACTGGGGTTAAGAGCTGAGTGTGTGGGCTCTACTGAGTCTTGCAGTTACATAGGGATTCAGTTGTCTGAAAAAACGCGTTTATTTCGGGCTGAAAAACACGTTTTCAAAAGTGTGCTGTTACTGCCCCATAACTTACATGGGGGTGACCAAACTTGCAGAAACATGTTTATTTCTGCTGAAAAACACGTTTTGACACTTTCTGCACACTGGAGTTAAGAGCTGAGTGTGTGGGCTCTTCTGAGTCTTGCAGTTACATAGGGATTCAGTTGTCTGAAAAAACGCGTTTATTTCGGGCTGAAAAACACGTTTTCAAAAGTGTGCTGTTACTGCCCCATAACTTACATGGGGGTGACCAAACTTGCAGAAACATGTTTATTTCTGCTGAAAATCATGTTTTGACACTTTCTGCACACTGGGGTTAAGAGCTGAGTGTGTGGGCTCTTCTGAGTCTTGCAGTTACATAGGGATTCAGTTGTCTGAAAAAACGCGTTTATTTCGGGCTGAAAAACACGTTTTCAAAAGTGTGCTGTTACTGCCCCATAACTTACATTGGGGTGACCAAACTTGCAGAAACATGTTTATTTCTGCTGAAAAACACGTTTTGACACTTTCTGCACACTGGGGTTAAGAGCTGAGTGTGTGGGCTCTTCTGAGTCTTGCAGTTACATAGGGATTCAGTTGTCTGAAAAAACGCATTTATTTCGGGCTGAAAAACACGTTTTCAAAAGTGTGCTGTTACTGCCCCATAACTTACATGGGGTTGACCAAACTTGCAGAAACATGTTTATTTCTGCTGAAAATCACGTTTTGACACTTTCTGCACACTGGGGTTAAGAGCTGAGTGTGTGGGCTCTTTTGAGCCTTGCAGTTACATAGGGATTCAGTTGTCTGAAAAAACACGTTTATTTCGGGCTGAAAAACACGTTTCAAAAGTGTTCTGTTACTGCCCCATAACTTACATGGGGGTGACCAAACTTGCAGAAACATGTTTATTTCTGCTGAAAAACACGTTTTGACACTTTCTGCACACTGGGTTATGAGCTGAGTGTGTGGGCTCTTCTGAGTCTTGCAGTTACATAGGGATTCAGTTGTCTGAAAAAACGCGTTTATTTCGGGCTGAAAAACACGTTTTCAAAAGTGTGCTGTTACTGCCCCATAACTTACATGGGGTTGACCAAACTTGCAGAAACATGTTTATTTCTGCTGAAAATCACGTTTTGACACTTTCTGCACACTGGGGTTAAGAGCTGAGTGTGTGGGCTCTACTGAGTCTTGCAGTTACATAGGGATTCAGTTGTCTGAAAAAACGCGTTTATTTCGGGCTGAAAAACACGTTTTCAAAAGTGTGCTGTTACTGCCCCATAACTTACATGGGGGTGACCAAACTTGCAGAAACATGTTTATTTCTGCTGAAAAACACGTTTTGACACTTTCTGCACACTGGGGTTAAGAGCTGAGTGTGTGGGCTCTTCTGAGTCTTGCAGTTACATAGGGATTCAGTTGTCTGAAAAAACGCATTTATTTCGGGCTGAAAAACACGTTTTCAAAAGTGTGCTGTTACTGCCCCATAACTTACATGGGGTTGACCAAACTTGCAGAAACATGTTTATTTCTGCTGAAAATCACGTTTTGACACTTTCTGCACACTGGGGTTAAGAGCTGAGTGTGTGGGCTCTTTTGAGCCTTGCAGTTACATAGGGATTCAGTTGTCTGAAAAAACGCGTTTATTTCGGGCTGAAAAACACGTTTTCAAAAGTGTGCTGTTACTGCCCCATAACTTACATGGGGGTGACCAAACTTGCAGAAACATGTTTATTTCTGCTGAAAAACACGTTTTGACACTTTCTGCACACTGGGGTTAAGAGCTGAGTGTGTGGGCTCTACTGAGTCTTGCAGTTACATAGGGATTCAGTTGTCTGAAAAAACGCGTTTATTTCGGGCTGAAAAACACGTTTTCAAAAGTGTTCTGTTACTGCCCCATAACTTACATGGGGGTGACCAAACTTGCAGAAACATGTTTATTTCTGCTGAAAATCACGTTTTGACACTTTCTGCACACTGGGGTTAAGAGCTGAGTGTGTGGGCTCTTTTGAGCCTTGCAGTTACATAGGGATTCAGTTGTCTGAAAAAACGCGTTTATTTCGGGCTGAAAAACACGTTTTCAAAAGTGTTCTGTTACTGCCCCATAACTTATATGGGGGTGACCAAACTTGCAGAAACATGTTTATTTCTGCTGAAAAACACGTTTTGACACTTTCTGCACACTGGGGTTAAGAGCTGAGTGTGTGGGCTCTTTTGAGCCTTGCAGTTACATAGGGATTCAGTTGTCTGAAAAAACGCGTTTATTTCGGGCTGAAAAACACGTTTTCAAAAGTGTGCTGTTACTGCACCATAACTTACATGGGGGTGACCAAACTTGCAGAAACATGTTTATTTCTGCTGAAAAACACGTTTTGACACTTTCTGCACACTGGGGTTAAGAGCTGAGTGTGTGGGCTCTTTTGAGCCTTGCAGTTACATAGGGATTCAGTTGTCTGAAAAAACGTGTTTATTTCGGGCTGAAAAACACGTTTTCAAAAGTGTGCTGTTACTGCACCATAAGTTACATGGGGGTGACCAAACTTGCAGAAACATGTTTATTTCTGCTGAAAAACACGTTTTGACACTTTCTGCACACTGGGGTTAAGAGCTGAGTGTGTGGGCTCTTTTGAGCCTTGCAGTTACATAGGGATTCAGTTGTCTGAAAAAACGCGTTTATTTCGGGCTGAAAAACACGTTTTCAAAAGTGTGCTGTTACTGCCCCATAACTTACATGGGGGTGACCAAACTTGCAGAAACATGTTTATTTCTGCTGAAAAACACGTTTTGACACTTTCTGCACACTGGAGTTAAGAGCTGAGTGTGTAGGCTCTTCTGAGTCTTGCAGTTACATAGGGATTCAGTTGTCTGAAAAAACGCGTTTATTTCGGGCTGAAAAACTCGTTTTCAAAAGTGTGCTGTTACTGCCCCATAACTTACATGGGGGTGACCAAACTTGCAGAAACATGTTTATTTCTGCTGAAAATCATGTTTTGACACTTTCTGCACACTGGGGTTAAGAGCTGAGTGTGTGGGCTCTTCTGAGTCTTGCAGTTACATAGGGATTCAGTTGTCTGAAAAAACGCGTTTATTTCGGGCTGAAAAACACGTTTTCAAAAGTGTGCTGTTACTGCCCCATAACTTACATGGGGGTGACCAAACTTGCAGAAACATGTTTATTTCTGCTGAAAATCATGTTTTGACACTTTCTGCACACTGGGGTTAAGAGCTGAGTGTGTGGGCTCTTCTGAGTCTTGCAGTTACATAGGGATTCAGTTGTCTGAAAAAACGCGTTTATTTCGGGCTGAAAAACACGTTTTCAAAAGTGTGCTGTTACTGCCCCATAACTTACATGGGGGTGACCAAACTTGCAGAAACATGTTTATTTCTGCTGAAAATCATGTTTTGACACTTTCTGCACACTGGGGTTAAGAGCTGAGTGTGTGGGCTCTTTTGAGCCTTGCAGTTACAAAGGGATTCAGTTGTCTGAAAAAACGCGTTTATTTCGGGCTGAAAAACACGTTTTCAAAAGTGTGCTGTTACTGCCCCATAACTTACATGGGGGTGACCAAACTTGCAGAAACATGTTTATTCCTGCTGAAAAACACGTTTTGACACTTTCTGCACACTGGGGTTAAGAGCTGAGTGTGTGGGCTCTTCTGAGTCTTGCAGTTACATAGGGATTCAGTTGTCTGAAAAAACGCGTTTATTTCGGGCTGAAAAACACGTTTTCAAAAGTGTGCTGTTTCTGCCCCATAACTTACATGGGGTTGACCAAACTTGCAGAAACATGTTTATTTCTGCTGAAAATCATGTTTTGACACTTTCTGCACACTGGGGTTAAGAGCTGAGTGTGTGGGCTCTTCTGAGTCTTGCAGTTACATAGGGATTCAGTTGTCTGAAAAAACGCGTTTATTTCGGGCTGAAAAACACGTTTTCAAAAGTGTGCTGTTACTGCCCCATAACTTACATGGGGGTGACCAAACTTGCAGAAACATGTTTATTTCTGCTGAAAATCATGTTTTGACACTTTCTGCACACTGGGGTTAAGAGCTGAGTGTGTGGGCTCTTTTGAGCCTTGCAGTTACAAAGGGATTCAGTTGTCTGAAAAAACGCGTTTATTTCGGGCTGAAAAACACGTTTTCAAAAGTGTGCTGTTACTGCCCCATAACTTACATGGGGGTGACCAAACTTGCAGAAACATGTTTATTTCTGCTGAAAAACACGTTTTGACACTTTCTGCACACTGGGGTTAAGAGCTGAGTGTGTGGGCTCTTCTGAGTCTTGCAGTTACATAGGGATTCAGTTGTCTGAAAAAACGCATTTATTTCGGGCTGAAAAACACGTTTTCAAAAGTGTGCTGTTACTGCCCCATAACTTACATGGGGTTGACCAAACTTGCAGAAACATGTTTATTTCTGCTGAAAATCACGTTTTGACACTTTCTGCACACTGGGGTTAAGAGCTGAGTGTGTGGGCTCTTTTGAGCCTTGCAGTTACATAGGGATTCAGTTGTCTGAAAAAACGCGTTTATTTCGGGCTGAAAAACACGTTTTCAAAAGTGTTCTGTTACTGCCCCATAACTTACATGGGGGTGACCAAACTTGCAGAAACATGTTTATTTCTGCTGAAAAACACGTTTTGACACTTTCTGCACACTGGGGTTAAGAGCTGAGTGTGTGGGCTCTTCTGAGTCTTGCAGTTACATAGGGATTCAGTTGTCTGAAAAAACGCGTTTATTTCGGGCTGAAAAACACGTTTTCAAAAGTGTGCTGTTACTGCCCCATAACTTACATGGGGGTGACCAAACTTGCAGAAACATGTTTATTTCTGCTGAAAAACACGTTTTGACACTTTCTGCACACTGGAGTTAAGAGCTGAGTGTGTGGGCTCTTCTGAGTCTTGCAGTTACATAGGGATTCAGTTGTCTGAAAAAACGCGTTTATTTCGGGCTGAAAAACACGTTTTCAAAAGTGTTCTGTTACTGCCCCATAACTTACATGGGGGTGACCAAACTTGCAGAAACATGTTTATTTCTGCTGAAAAACACATTTTGACACTTTCTGCACACTGGGGTTAAGAGCTGAGTGTGTGGGCTCTTCTGAGTCTTGCAGTTACATAGGGATTCAGTTGTCTGAAAAAACGCGCTTATTTCGGGCTGAAAAACACGTTTTCAAAAGTGTGCTGTTACTGCCCCATAACTTACATGGGGTTGACCAAACTTGCAGAAACATGTTTATTTCTGCTGAAAATCACGTTTTGACACTTTCTGCACACTGGGGTTAAGAGCTGAGTGTGTGGGCTCTACTGAGTCTTGCAGTTACATAGGGATTCAGTTGTCTGAAAAAACGCGTTTATTTCGGTCTGAAAAACACGTTTTCAAAAGTGTGCTGTTACTGCCCCATAACTTACATGGGGGTGACCAAACTTGCAGAAACATGTTTATTTCTGCTGAAAAACACGTTTTGACACTTTCTGCACACTGGGGTTATGAGCTGAGTGTGTGGGCTCTTCTGAGTCTTGCAGTTACATAGGGATTCAGTTGTCTGAAAAAACGCGTTTATTTCGGGCTGAAAAACACGTTTTCAAAAGTGTGCTGTTACTGCCCCATAACTTACATGGGGGTGACCAAACTTGCAGAAACATGTTTATTTCTGCTGAAAAACACGTTTTGACACTTTCTGCACACTGGGGTTAAGAGCTGAGTGTGTGGGCTCTTCTGAGTCTTGCAGTTACATAGGGATTCAGTTGTCTGAAAAAACGCATTTATTTCGGGCTGAAAAACACGTTTTCAAAAGTGTGCTGTTACTGCCCCATAACTTACATGGGGTTGACCAAACTTGCAGAAACATGTTTATTTCTGCTGAAAATCACGTTTTGACACTTTCTGCACACTGGGGTTAAGAGCTGAGTGTGTGGGCTCTTTTGAGCCTT
Organism: Lepisosteus platostomus; assembly: GCF_059453375.1. NCBI lineage: Eukaryota > Metazoa > Chordata > Actinopteri > Semionotiformes > Lepisosteidae > Lepisosteus > Lepisosteus platostomus. The sequence continues at coordinate 42,051,820 of NC_142612.1, read as the reverse complement.
GCAGTTACATAGGGATTCAGTTGTCTGAAAAAACGCGTTTATTTCGGGCTGAAAAACACGTTTTCAAAAGTGTTCTGTTACTGCCCCATAACTTACATGGGGGTGACCAAACTTGCAGAAACATGTTTATTTCTGCTGAAAATCACGTTTTGACACTTTCTGCACACTGGGGTTAAGAGCTGAGTGTGTGGGCTCTACTGAGTCTTGCAGTTACATAGGGATTCAGTTGTCTGAAAAAACGCGTTTATTTCGGGCTGAAAAACACGTTTTCAAAAGTGTGCTGTTACTTCCCCATAACTTACATGGGGGTGACCAAACTTGCAGAAACATGTTTATTTCTGCTGAAAAACACGTTTTGACACTTTCTGCACACTGGGGTTAAGAGCTGAGTGTGTGGGCTCTTTTGAGCCTTGCAGTTACATAGGGATTCAGTTGTCTGAAAAAACGCGTTTATTTCGGGCTGAAAAACACGTTTTCAAAAGTGTGCTGTTGCTGCACCATAACTTACATGGGGGTGACCAAACTTGCAGAAACATGTTTATTTCTGCTGAAAAACACGTTTTGACACTTTCTGCACACTGGGGTTAAGAGCTGAGTGTGTGGGCTCTTTTGAGCCTTGCAGTTACATAGGGATTCAGTTGTCTGAAAAAACGTGTTTATTTCGGGCTGAAAAACACGTTTTCAAAAGTGTGCTGTTACTGCACCATAAGTTACATGGGGGTGACCAAACTTGCAGAAACATGTTTATTTCTGCTGAAAAACACGTTTTGACACTTTCTGCACACTGGGGTTAAGAGCTGAGTGTGTGGGCTCTTTTGAGCCTTGCAGTTACATAGGGATTCAGTTGTCTGAAAAAACGTGTTTATTTCGGGCTGAAAAACACGTTTTCAAAAGTGTGCTGTTACTGCCCCATAACTTACATGGGGGTGACCAAACTTGCAGAAACATGTTTATTTCTGCTGAAAAACACGTTTTGACACTTTCTGCACACTGGAGTTAAGAGCTGAGTGTGTAGGCTCTTCTGAGTCTTGCAGTTACATAGGGATTCAGTTGTCTGAAAAAACGCGTTTATTTCGGGCTGAAAAACACGTTTTCAAAAGTGTGCTGTTACTGCCCCATAACTTACATGGGGGTGACCAAACTTGCAGAAACATGTTTATTTCTGCTGAAAATCATGTTTTGACACTTTCTGCACACTGGGGTTAAGAGCTGAGTGTGTGGGCTCTTCTGAGTCTTGCAGTTACATAGGGATTCAGTTGTCTGAAAAAACGCGTTTATTTCGGGCTGAAAAACACGTTTTCAAAAGTGTGCTGTTACTGCCCCATAACTTACATGGGGGTGACCAAACTTGCAGAAACATGTTTATTTCTGCTGAAAATCATGTTTTGACACTTTCTGCACACTGGGGTTAAGAGCTGAGTGTGTGGGCTCTTCTGAGTCTTGCAGTTACATAGGGATTCAGTTGTCTGAAAAAACGCGTTTATTTCGGGCTGAAAAACACGTTTTCAAAAGTGTGCTGTTACTGCCCCATAACTTACATGGGGGTGACCAAACTTGCAGAAACATGTTTATTTCTGCTGAAAATCATGTTTTGACACTTTCTGCACACTGGGGTTAAGAGCTGAGTGTGTGGGCTCTTTTGAGCCTTGCAGTTACAAAGGGATTCAGTTGTCTGAAAAAACGCGTTTATTTCGGGCTGAAAAACACGTTTTCAAAAGTGTGCTGTTACTGCCCCATAACTTACATGGGGGTGACCAAACTTGCAGAAACATGTTTATTTCTGCTGAAAAACACGTTTTGACACTTTCTGCACACTGGGGTTAAGAGCTGAGTGTGTGGGCTCTTTTGAGCCTTGCAGTTACATAGGGATTCAGTTGTCTGAAAAAACGTGTTTATTTCGGGCTGAAAAACACGTTTTCAAAAGTGTGCTGTTACTGCACCATAAGTTACATGGGGGTGACCAAACTTGCAGAAACATGTTTATTTCTGCTGAAAAACACGTTTTGACACTTTCTGCACACTGGGGTTAAGAGCTGAGTGTGTGGGCTCTTTTGAGCCTTGCAGTTACATAGGGATTCAGTTGTCTGAAAAAACGTGTTTATTTCGGGCTGAAAAACACGTTTTCAAAAGTGTGCTGTTACTGCCCCATAACTTACATGGGGGTGACCAAACTTGCAGAAACATGTTTATTTCTGCTGAAAAACACGTTTTGACACTTTCTGCACACTGGAGTTAAGAGCTGAGTGTGTAGGCTCTTCTGAGTCTTGCAGTTACATAGGGATTCAGTTGTCTGAAAAAACGCGTTTATTTCGGGCTGAAAAACACGTTTTCAAAAGTGTGCTGTTACTGCCCCATAACTTACATGGGGGTGACCAAACTTGCAGAAACATGTTTATTTCTGCTGAAAATCATGTTTTGACACTTTCTGCACACTGGGGTTAAGAGCTGAGTGTGTGGGCTCTTCTGAGTCTTGCAGTTACATAGGGATTCAGTTGTCTGAAAAAACGCGTTTATTTCGGGCTGAAAAACACGTTTTCAAAAGTGTGCTGTTACTGCCCCATAACTTACATGGGGGTGACCAAACTTGCAGAAACATGTTTATTTCTGCTGAAAATCATGTTTTGACACTTTCTGCACACTGGGGTTAAGAGCTGAGTGTGTGGGCTCTTCTGAGTCTTGCAGTTACATAGGGATTCAGTTGTCTGAAAAAACGCGTTTATTTCGGGCTGAAAAACACGTTTTCAAAAGTGTGCTGTTACTGCCCCATAACTTACATGGGGGTGACCAAACTTGCAGAAACATGTTTATTTCTGCTGAAAATCATGTTTTGACACTTTCTGCACACTGGGGTTAAGAGCTGAGTGTGTGGGCTCTTTTGAGCCTTGCAGTTACAAAGGGATTCAGTTGTCTGAAAAAACGCGTTTATTTCGGGCTGAAAAACACGTTTTCAAAAGTGTGCTGTTACTGCCCCATAACTTACATGGGGGTGACCAAACTTGCAGAAACATGTTTATTTCTGCTGAAAAACACGTTTTGACACTTTCTGCACACTGGGGTTAAGAGCTGAGTGTGTGGGCTCTTCTGAGTCTTGCAGTTACATAGGGATTCAGTTGTCTGAAAAAACGCATTTATTTCGGGCTGAAAAACACGTTTTCAAAAGTGTGCTGTTACTGCCCCATAACTTACATGGGGTTGACCAAACTTGCAGAAACATGTTTATTTCTGCTGAAAATCACGTTTTGACACTTTCTGCACACTGGGGTTAAGAGCTGAGTGTGTGGGCTCTTTTGAGCCTTGCAGTTACATAGGGATTCAGTTGTCTGAAAAAACGCGTTTATTTCGGGCTGAAAAACACGTTTTCAAAAGTGTTCTGTTACTGCCCCATAACTTACATGGGGGTGACCAAACTTGCAGAAACATGTTTATTTCTGCTGAAAAACACGTTTTGACACTTTCTGCACACTGGGGTTAAGAGCTGAGTGTGTGGGCTCTTCTGAGTCTTGCAGTTACATAGGGATTCAGTTGTCTGAAAAAACGCGTTTATTTCGGGCTGAAAAACACGTTTTCAAAAGTGTGCTGTTACTGCCCCATAACTTACATGGGGTTGACCAAACTTGCAGAAACATGTTTATTTCTGCTGAAAATCACGTTTTGACACTTTCTGCACACTGGGGTTAAGAGCTGAGTGTGTGGGCTCTACTGAGTCTTGCAGTTACATAGGGATTCAGTTGTCTGAAAAAACGCGTTTATTTCGGGCTGAAAAACACGTTTTCAAAAGTGTGCTGTTACTGCCCCATAACTTACATGGGGGTGACCAAACTTGCAGAAACATGTTTATTTCTGCTGAAAAACACGTTTTGACACTTTCTGCACACTGGAGTTAAGAGCTGAGTGTGTGGGCTCTTCTGAGTCTTGCAGTTACATAGGGATTCAGTTGTCTGAAAAAACGCGTTTATTTCGGGCTGAAAAACACGTTTTCAAAAGTGTTCTGTTACTGCCCCATAACTTACATGGGGGTGACCAAACTTGCAGAAACATGTTTATTTCTGCTGAAAAACACGTTTTGACACTTTCTGCACACTGGGGTTAAGAGCTGAGTGTGTGGGCTCTTCTGAGTCTTGCAGTTACATAGGGATTCAGTTGTCTGAAAAAACGCGTTTATTTCGGGCTGAAAAACACGTTTTCAAAAGTGTGCTGTTACTGCCCCATAACTTACATGGGGTTGACCAAACTTGCAGAAACATGTTTATTTCTGCTGAAAATCACGTTTTGACACTTTCTGCACACTGGGGTTAAGAGCTGAGTGTGTGGGCTCTACTGAGTCTTGCAGTTACATAGGGATTCAGTTGTCTGAAAAAACGCGTTTATTTCGGGCTGAAAAACACGTTTTCAAAAGTGTGCTGTTACTGCCCCATAACTTACATGGGGGTGACCAAACTTGCAGAAACATGTTTATTTCTGCTGAAAAACACGTTTTGACACTTTCTGCACACTGGAGTTAAGAGCTGAGTGTGTGGGCTCTTCTGAGTCTTGCAGTTATATAGGGATTCAGTTGTCTGAAAAAACGCGTTTATTTCGGGCTGAAAAACACGTTTTCAAAAGTGTTCTGTTACTGCCCCATAACTTACATGGGGGTGACCAAACTTGCAGAAACATGTTTATTTCTGCTGAAAAACACGTTTTGACACTTTCTGCACACTGGGGTTAAGAGCTGAGTGTGTGGGCTCTTCTGAGTCTTGCAGTTACATAGGGATTCAGTTGTCTGAAAAAACGCGTTTATTTCGGGCTGAAAAACACGTTTTCAAAAGTGTGCTGTTACTGCCCCATAACTTACATGGGGTTGACCAAACTTGCAGAAACATGTTTATTTCTGCTGAAAATCACGTTTTGACACTTTCTGCACACTGGGGTTAAGAGCTGAGTGTGTGGGCTCTACTGAGTCTTGCAGTTACATAGGGATTCAGTTGTCTGAAAAAACGCGTTTATTTCGGGCTGAAAAACACGTTTTCAAAAGTGTGCTGTTACTGCCCCATAACTTACATGGGGGTGACCAAACTTGCAGAAACATGTTTATTTCTGCTGAAAAACACGTTTTGACACTTTCTGCACACTGGAGTTAAGAGCTGAGTGTGTGGGCTCTTCTGAGTCTTGCAGTTACATAGGGATTCAGTTGTCTGAAAAAACGCGTTTATTTCGGGCTGAAAAACACGTTTTCAAAAGTGTGCTGTTACTGCCCCATAACTTACATGGGGGTGACCAAACTTGCAGAAACATGTTTATTTCTGCTGAAAAACACGTTTTGACACTTTCTGCACACTGGGGTTAAGAGCTGAGTGTGTGGGCTCTTCTGAGTCTTGCAGTTACATAGGGATTCAGTTGTCTGAAAAAACGCGTTTATTTCGGGCTGAAAAACACGTTTTCAAAAGTGTGCTGTTACTGCCCCATAACTTACATGGGGTTGACCAAACTTGCAGAAACATGTTTATTTCTGCTGAAAATCATGTTTTGACACTTTCTGCACTCTGGGGTTAAGAGCTGAGTGTGTGGGCTCTTCTGAGTCTTGCAGTTACATAGGGATTCAGTTGTCTGAAAAAACGCGTTTATTTCGGGCTGAAAAACACGTTTTCAAAAGTGTGCTGTTACTGCCCCATAACTTACATGGGGGTGACCAAACTTGCAGAAACATGTTTATTTCTGCTGAAAATCATGTTTTGACACTTTCTGCACACTGGGGTTAAGAGCTGAGTGTGTGGGCTCTTTTGAGCCTTGCAGTTACAAAGGGATTCAGTTGTCTGAAAAAACGCGTTTATTTCGGGCTGAAAAACACGTTTTCAAAAGTGTGCTGTTACTGCCCCATAACTTACATGGGGGTGACCAAACTTGCAGAAACATGTTTATTTCTGCTGAAAAACACGTTTTGACACTTTCTGCACACTGGGGTTAAGAGCTGAGTGTGTGGGCTCTTCTGAGTCTTGCAGTTACATAGGGATTCAGTTGTCTGAAAAAACGCATTTATTTCGGGCTGAAAAACACGTTTTCAAAAGTGTGCTGTTACTGCCCCATAACTTACATGGGGTTGACCAAACTTGCAGAAACATGTTTATTTCTGCTGAAAATCACGTTTTGACACTTTATGCACACTGGGGTTAAGAGCTGAGTGTGTGGGCTCTTTTGAGCCTTGCAGTTACATAGGGATTCAGTTGTCTGAAAAAACGCGTTTATTTCGGGCTGAAAAACACGTTTCAAAAGTGTTCTGTTACTGCCCCATAACTTACATGGGGGTGACCAAACTTGCAGAAACATGTTTATTTCTGCTGAAAAACACGTTTTGACACTTTCTGCACACTGGGGTTATGAGCTGAGTGTGTGGGCTCTTCTGAGTCTTGCAGTTACATAGGGATTCAGTTGTCTGAAAAAACGCGTTTATTTCGGGCTGAAAAACACGTTTTCAAAAGTGTGCTGTTACTGCCCCATAACTTACATGGGGTTGACCAAACTTGCAGAAACATGTTTATTTCTGCTGAAAATCACGTTTTGACACTTTCTGCACACTGGGGTTAAGAGCTGAGTGTGTGGGCTCTACTGAGTCTTGCAGTTACATAGGGATTCAGTTGTCTGAAAAAACGCGTTTATTTCGGGCTGAAAAACACGTTTTCAAAAGTGTGCTGTTACTGCCCCATAACTTACATGGGGGTGACCAAACTTGCAGAAACATGTTTATTTCTGCTGAAAAACACGTTTTGACACTTTCTGCACACTGGGGTTAAGAGCTGAGTGTGTGGGCTCTTCTGAGTCTTGCAGTTACATAGGGATTCAGTTGTCTGAAAAAACGCATTTATTTCGGGCTGAAAAACACGTTTTCAAAAGTGTGCTGTTACTGCCCCATAACTTACATGGGGTTGACCAAACTTGCAGAAACATGTTTATTTCTGCTGAAAATCATGTTTTGACACTTTCTGCACACTGGGGTTAAGAGCTAAGTGTGTGGGCTCTTCTGAGTCTTGCAGTTACATAGGGATTCAGTTGTCTGAAAAAACGCGTTTATTTCGGGCTGAAAAACACGTTTTCAAAAGTGTGCTGTTACTGCCCCATAACTTACATGGGGGTGACCAAACTTGCAGAAACATGTTTATTTCTGCTGAAAATCATGTTTTGACACTTTCTGCACACTGGGGTTAAGAGCTGAGTGTGTGGGCTCTTTTGAGCCTTGCAGTTACAAAGGGATTCAGTTGTCTGAAAAAACGCGTTTATTTCGGGCTGAAAAACACGTTTTCAAAAGTGTGCTGTTACTGCCCCATAACTTACATGGGGGTGACCAAACTTGCAGAAACATGTTTATTTCTGCTGAAAAACACGTTTTGACACTTTCTGCACACTGGGGTTAAGAGCTGAGTGTGTGGGCTCTTCTGAGTCTTGCAGTTACATAGGGATTCAGTTGTCTGAAAAAACGCATTTATTTCGGGCTGAAAAACACGTTTTCAAAAGTGTGCTGTTACTGCCCCATAACTTACATGGGGTTGACCAAACTTGCAGAAACATGTTTATTTCTGCTGAAAATCACGTTTTGACATTTTCTGCACACTGGGGTTAAGAGCTGTGTGGGCTCTTTTGAGCCTTGCAGTTACATAGGGATTCAGTTGTCTGAAAAAACGCGTTTATTTCGGGCTGAAAAACACGTTTTCAAAAGTGTTCTGTTACTGCCCCATAACTTACATGGGGGTGACCAAACTTGCAGAAACATGTTTATTTCTGCTGAAAAACACGTTTTGACACTTTCTGCACACTGGGGTTAAGAGCTGAGTGTGTGGGCTCTTCTGAGTCTTGCAGTTACATAGGGATTCAGTTGTCTGAAAAAACGCGTTTATTTCGGGCTGAAAAACACGTTTTCAAAAGTGTGCTGTTACTGCCCCATAACTTACATGGGGTTGACCAAACTTGCAGAAACATGTTTATTTCTGCTGAAAATCACGTTTTGACACTTTCTGCACACTGGGGTTAAGAGCTGAGTGTGTGGGCTCTACTGAGTCTTGCAGTTACATAGGGATTCAGTTGTCTGAAAAAACGCGTTTATTTCGGGCTGAAAAACACGTTTTCAAAAGTGTTCTGTTACTGCCCCATAACTTACATGGGGGTGACCAAACTTGCAGAAACATGTTTATTTCTGCTGAAAAACACGTTTTGACACTTTCTGCACACTGGAGTTAAGAGCTGAGTGTGTGGGCTCTTCTGAGTCTTGCAGTTACATAGGGATTCAGTTGTCTGAAAAAACGCGTTTATTTCGGGCTGAAAAACACGTTTTCAAAAGTGTGCTGTTACTGCCCCATAACTTACATGGGGTTGACCAAACTTGCAGAAACATGTTTATTTCTGCTGAAAATCACGTTTTGACACTTTCTGCACACTGGGGTTAAGAGCTGAGTGTGTGGGCTCTTTTGAGCCTTGCAGTTACATAGGGATTCAGTTGTATGAAAAAACGCGTTTATTTCGGGCTGAAAAACACGTTTTCAAAAGTGTTCTGTTACTGCCCCATAACTTACATGGGGGTGACCAAACTTGCAGAAACATGTTTATTTCTGCTGAAAATCACGTTTTGACACTTTCTGCACACTGGGGTTAAGAGCTGAGTGTGTGGGCTCTACTGAGTCTTGCAGTTACATAGGGATTCAGTTGTCTGAAAAAACGCGTTTATTTCGGGCTGAAAAACACGTTTTCAAAAGTGTGCTGTTACTGCCCCATAACTTACATGGGGGTGACCAAACTTGCAGAAACATGTTTATTTCTGCTGAAAATCATGTTTTGACACTTTCTGCACACTGGGGTTAAGAGCTGAGTGTGTGGGCTCTTTTGAACCTTGCAGTTACAAAGGGATTCAGTTGTCTGAAAAAACGCGTTTATTTCGGGCTGAAAAACACGTTTTCAAAAGTGTGCTGTTACTGCCCCATAACTTACATGGGGGTGACCAAACTTGCAGAAACATGTTTATTTCTGCTGAAAAACACGTTTTGACACTTTCTGCACACTGGGGTTAAGAGCTGAGTGTGTGGGCTCTTCTGAGTCTTGCAGTTACATAGGGATTCAGTTGTCTGAAAAAACGCGTTTATTTCGGGCTGAAAAACACGTTTTCAAAAGTGTGCTGTTACTGCCCCATAACTTACATGGGGTTGACCAAACTTGCAGAAACATGTTTATTTCTGCTGAAAATCATGTTTTGACACTTTCTGCACACTGGGGTTAAGAGCTGAGTGTGTGGGCTCTTCTGAGTCTTGCAGTTACATAGGGATTCAGTTGTCTGAAAAAACGCGTTTATTTCGGGCTGAAAAACACGTTTTCAAAAGTGTGCTGTTACTGCCCCATAACTTACATGGGGGTGACCAAACTTGCAGAAACATGTTTATTTCTGCTGAAAATCATGTTTTGACACTTTCTGCACACTGGGGTTAAGAGCTGAGTGTGTGGGCTCTTTTGAGCCTTGCAGTTACAAAGGGATTCAGTTGTCTGAAAAAACGCGTTTATTTCGGGCTGAAAAACACGTTTTCAAAAGTGTGCTGTTACTGCCCCATAACTTACATGGGGGTGACCAAACTTGCAGAAACATGTTTATTTCTGCTGAAAAACACGTTTTGACACTTTCTGCACACTGGGGTTAAGAGCTGAGTGTGTGGGCTCTTCTGAGTCTTGCAGTTACATAGGGATTCAGTTGTCTGAAAAAACGCATTTATTTCGGGCTGAAAAACACGTTTTCAAAAGTGTGCTGTTACTGCCCCATAACTTACATGGGGTTGACCAAACTTGCAGAAACATGTTTATTTCTGCTGAAAATCACGTTTTGACACTTTCTGCACACTGGGGTTAAGAGCTGAGTGTGTGGGCTCTTTTGAGCCTTGCAGTTACATAGGGATTCAGTTGTCTGAAAAAACGCGTTTATTTCGGGCTGAAAAACACGTTTTCAAAAGTGTTCTGTTACTGCCCCATAACTTACATGGGGGTGACCAAACTTGCAGAAACATGTTTATTTCTGCTGAAAAACACGTTTTGACACTTTCTGCACACTGGAGTTAAGAGCTGAGTGTGTGGGCTCTTCTGAGTCTTGCAGTTACATAGGGATTCAGTTGTCTGAAAAAACGCGTTTATTTCGGGCTGAAAAACACGTTTTCAAAAGTGTGCTGTTACTGCCCCATAACTTACATGGGGGTGACCAAACTTGCAGAAACATGTTTATTTCTGCTGAAAATCACGTTTTGACACTTTCTGCACACTGGGGTTAAGAGCTGAGTGTGTGGGCTCTACTGAGTCTTGCAGTTACATAGGGATTCAGTTGTCTGAAAAAACGCGTTTATTTCGGGCTGAAAAACACGTTTTCAAAAGTGTGCTGTTACTGCCCCATAACTTACATGGGGGTGACCAAACTTGCAGAAACATGTTTATTTCTGCTGAAAATCATGTTTTGACACTTTCTGCACACTGGGGTTAAGAGCTGAGTGTGTGGGCTCTTCTGAGTCTTGCAGTTAAATAGGGATTCAGTTGTCTGAAAAAACGCGTTTATTTCGGGCTGAAAAACACGTTTTCAAAAGTGTGCTGTTACTGCCCCATAACTTACATGGGGGTGACCAAACTTGCAGAAACATGTTTATTTCTGCTGAAAATCATGTTTTGACACTTTCTGCACACTGGGGTTAAGAGCTGAGTGTGTGGGCTCTTTTGAGCCTTGCAGTTACAAAGGGATTCAGTTGTCTGAAAAAACGCGTTTATTTCGGGCTGAAAAACACGTTTTCAAAAGTGTGCTGTTACTGCCCCATAACTTACATGGGGGTGACCAAACTTGCAGAAACATGTTTATTTCTGCTGAAAAACACGTTTTGACACTTTCTGCACACTGGGGTTAAGAGCTGAGTGTGTGGGCTCTTCTGAGTCTTGCAGTTACATAGGGATTCAGTTGTCTGATAAAACGCGTTTATTTCGGGCTGAAAAACACGTTTTCAAAAGTGTGCTGTTACTGCCCCATAACTTACATGGGGTTGACCAAACTTGCAGAAACATGTTTATTTCTGCTGAAAATCACGTTTTGACACTTTCTGCACACTGGGGTTAAGAGCTGAGTGTGTGGGCTCTTTTGAGCCTTGCAGTTACATAGGGATTCAGTTGTCTGAAAAAACGCGTTTATTTCGGGCTGAAAAACACGTTTTCAAAAGTGTTCTGTTACTGCCCCATAACTTACATGGGGGTGACCAAACTTGCAGAAACATGTTTATTTCTGCTGAAAAACACGTTTTGACACTTTCTGCACACTGGGGTTAAGAGCTGAGTGTGTGGGCTCTTCTGAGTCTTGCAGTTACATAGGGATTCAGTTGTCTGAAAAAACGCGTTTATTTCGGGCTGAAAAACACGTTTTCAAAAGTGTGCTGTTACTGCCCCATAACTTACATGGGGTTGACCAAACTTGCAGAAACATGTTTATTTCTGCTGAAAATCACGTTTTGACACTTTCTGCACACTGGGGTTAAGAGCTGAGTGTGTGGGCTCTACTGAGTCTTGCAGTTACATAGGGATTCAGTTGTCTGAAAAAACGCGTTTATTTCGGGCTGAAAAACACGTTTTCAAAAGTGTGCTGTTACTTCCCCATAACTTACATGGGGGTGACCAAACTTGCAGAAACATGTTTATTTCTGCTGAAAAACACGTTTTGACACTTTCTGCACACTGGGGTTAAGAGCTGAGTGTGTGGGCTCTTCTGAGTCTTGCAGTTACATAGGGATTCAGTTGTCTGAAAAAACGCGTTTATTTCGGGCTGAAAAACACGTTTTCAAAAGTGTGCTGTTACTGCCCCATAACTTACATGGGGTTGACCAAACTTGCAGAAACATGTTTATTTCTGCTGAAAATCACGTTTTGACACTTTCTGCACACTGGGGTTAAGAGCTGAGTGTGTGGGCTCTACTGAGTCTTGCAGTTACATAGGGATTCAGTTGTCTGAAAAAACGCGTTTATTTCGGGCTGAAAAACACGTTTTCAAAAGTGTGCTGTTACTTCCCCATAACTTACATGGGGGTGACCAAACTTGCAGAAACATGTTTATTTCTGCTGAAAAACACGTTTTGACACTTTCTGCACACTGGGGTTAAGAGCTGAGTGTGTGGGCTCTTTTGAGCCTTGCAGTTACATAGGGATTCAGTTGTCTGAAAAAACGCGTTTATTTCGGGCTGAAAAACACGTTTTCAAAAGTGTTCTGTTACTGCCCCATAACTTACATGGGGGTGACCAAACTTGCAGAAACATGTTTATTTCTGCTGAAAATCATGTTTTGACACTTTCTGCACACTGGGGTTAAGAGCTGAGTGTGTGGGCTCTTCTGAGTCTTGCAGTTAAATAGGGATTCAGTTGTCTGAAAAAACGCGTTTATTTCGGGCTGAAAAACACGTTTTCAAAAGTGTGCTGTTACTGCCCCATAACTTACATGGGGGTGACCAAACTTGCAGAAACATGTTTATTTCTGCTGAAAATCATGTTTTGACACTTTCTGCACACTGGGGTTAAGAGCTGAGTGTGTGGGCTCTTTTGAGCCTTGCAGTTACAAAGGGATTCAGTTGTCTGAAAAAACGCGTTTATTTCGGGCTGAAAAACACGTTTTCAAAAGTGTGCTGTTACTGCCCCATAACTTACATGGGGGTGACCAAACTTGCAGAAACATGTTTATTTCTGCTGAAAAACACGTTTTGACACTTTCTGCACACTGGGGTTAAGAGCTGAGTGTGTGGGATCTTCTGAGTCTTGCAGTTACATAGGGATTCAGTTGTCTGATAAAACGCGTTTATTTCGGGCTGAAAAACACGTTTTCAAAAGTGTGCTGTTACTGCCCCATAACTTACATGGGGTTGACCAAACTTGCAGAAACATGTTTATTTCTGCTGAAAATCACGTTTTGACACTTTCTGCACACTGGGGTTAAGAGCTGAGTGTGTGGGCTCTTTTGAGCCTTGCAGTTACATAGGGATTCAGTTGTCTGAAAAAACGCGTTTATTTCGGGCTGAAAAACACGTTTTCAAAAGTGTTCTGTTACTGCCCCATAACTTACATGGGGGTGACCAAACTTGCAGAAACATGTTTATTTCTGCTGAAAAACACGTTTTGACACTTTCTGCACACTGGGGTTAAGAGCTGAGTGTGTGGGCTCTTCTGAGTCTTGCAGTTACATAGGGATTCAGTTGTCTGAAAAAACGCGTTTATTTCGGGCTGAAAAACACGTTTTCAAAAGTGTGCTGTTACTGCCCCATAACTTACATGGGGTTGACCAAACTTGCAGAAACATGTTTATTTCTGCTGAAAATCACGTTTTGACACTTTCTGCACACTGGGGTTAAGAGCTGAGTGTGTGGGCTCTACTGAGTCTTGCAGTTACATAGGGATTCAGTTGTCTGAAAAAACGCGTTTATTTCGGGCTGAAAAACACGTTTTCAAAAGTGTGCTGTTACTTCCCCATAACTTACATGGGGGTGACCAAACTTGCAGAAACATGTTTATTTCTGCTGAAAAACACGTTTTGACACTTTCTGCACACTGGGGTTAAGAGCTGAGTGTGTGGGCTCTTCTGAGTCTTGCAGTTACATACAGATGCAGCCATTCAAAGTGCGCGGTAAAGACACCGCAGTACAGATACCGCAGGTAAGATGACACGCGATACCGCGGTGCGTGATTGGTTGACCGACAGGGGCACTCGTGGTCCGTTGGTCTGTCGTAGAAAGACTTACTGTACTGTAAACGTCTTTAATGTGCCCGTTGTAGATATTGAATTTTACCACTGAAGGGAAATCTTAGTAGCTGAGCATAAAAAGAATAGGAGCATACTGTAACGCGTGTGAAGGCCATAAACGATATTAATTTTGGAACGTAAACATACAGTATATGGCTGGTCTTGGTACTTTAAAGAAAAAAATACGCACCAGTATTCCATTTCTCCCTAAACATTGTAAGCTTCGAAGTCTTTAACTAACGTGATACCGGAGTCAACAAGCATACTTTTAGAATTTGATTAAAAGGGAATATAATATGGAATCGCGTATCTCAATAATTTAATAACGGTATGATTATATCCGTGTACTGCGGCAGAGCTATGTAGGGCTGTTTCGCCTGCCTGATCATGTGAGCTCCCTTGTAGCCTAGTGGTCTAGGTGCGTGACCACCAGCTGGTAAGTTGGGTGTTCGAATCCAGCTGGTACTGGACTTTTCATTTTTATTTATTTATTTTTTAATCGCGTAACATAAACATATTACCGTATGCAAACTGTACTGTATACAGTATGTATATGTATATTTAATGTCTTAACTGTGCCCGTTTAATTGAATTTAAAAAACATATTTAACACGAACATTAAGCTGCTTACATCTTCCGCCTGAGAACAGTCACCCGTTGCTACCCAACGCAGAATGGTGATTGGCTGACACCATCTGACACCCCTCTGATTGGAGAAAAAAGACGTGCTGGTGTGCTATACCAGGAAGAGGATTCTTTCCATTCAAAACGTGTATTTTAAAAGTTTAAGAAGTAAAAACCTTACAGCGTACACAGATTTCTAAACTGATCAGGATCGTTATCTTTGTCTCATGCATAATAATGTTCACCGCTCTGTCCAGCAAATTAATAATAAACTTTATTTTATATAGCTTTTTAAACGAATAAGTAATTAGATTGCTCATAAACCTAATCACTTGCTTTTTCTTTTTATTTAGGCTCAGATTTCAACTATAGATCGTATTATTAATAACCATAATAACAACCAACCAACAAAAACAACCATATAAACATAATACCAACCAAAAACATAGATAACAACCACAATACAAAATCAAATAATCAAACCATTTTACACTCGCAAAGTCATCCAATTATCATAATCCCGCCCCTTATGCAAAACCAAACCTTCCTCCCATCCCAGTTTATCCTGTTTATCATAAACAAAATCCACCTCAATTTTCAACATAAAGCATTACACAAAATCAATACCTCAACACTCCATACTCAACAACGATAATTCACAAACAGCCAGAACATGTAACTACACATTCCCAAACAGACCTACTTTCCATAGCCCCGCCCCTTATGCAAAACCAACATCCCTCCCCTGTTCTCTCTCTCCCCTGGCGGTTGTAATTGTTTTTATTTTCAAATAAATTTTAGCAAAGTCATGTATTTTAAAAATCTTAAGATTTTTCTATTTATGTCTTTATTTAGTGGTTTCATTAGTGACAAAGGCTAAACTTTCTTGGAAAAATGTCTTTTATGTAAACCATGTTTGCTATTAATTCATTCAGGGCTAAAATATGTTCATTGTCTTCTAATGAAAGAAGGGTTCCTTTCGCCGTAGTCGAGAGCCTAGCCTTTAACTAGTAAGTACTGTATTTACTGGGTTTTTGAGGGGGGGGGGGTGTCTTTCGCTGGAAATCTCGCCTCCTACTTTGAAAATACCCGTGAAACCGGTTCAATTCGTCACAGCCAGCACTCCTGCAGAGAGTTGGGTTGTACTTGCAGTGTATACAGTACACGCGTTATGCTCTTCGTTAATGTCTGTGAAGTTTTATTTAATCTCTGAGCCATACTGATTCTTCTGGAAGCACACCAGTATTCCACTTTCTCCCTAAACATTTTTAGGATCAGAGTCTTACATGTGGTTATTTCGAAAACGTTTGTACGTGCTCCTTCTTACCATGTTACTGTTTACCGTTACTGACCATATTAAGTTTAAGTGCCTGTGGGCACTTTTACTGTCCGTGGGGGGTGGACTGTCTTTCATTAGAAGGTTAGTCTGTTCTACTTTGAGAATGTAGGGGGGGGGGTGGGAAGTGCCCGCGGTCATTTAATTAGTATTAAAATCTTAGTTATCTTTCTAGTTCACAGGTTTGCATGCATAATTTAATTTTGAAAGCCACTGAGACATCAGGTACTACTGTTGTATTTATGAAAAAGAAACAAAACAAAAAACATACTAACAACTGTGCCATCCTACTCCTTAGTTAATACATTTTATTATTCATAAACAGTTAACATTGTTAGCAAAATATTTTGAATTATATTTAACCCTATTTTTTCTTTAGTTTTGTATTTAACTTATTATATGATAGTCAGACTTAATGTATATTAATGTATATTTGAACAATGAAAATATATTTTTACAAGATTTTACATTAAGCACTTAAAATGAATATGGTTAATAATAGTAAACTGTAACATGCTGTAACAAGATCGGTTAAACTTCGAAGAAAATCCTTTCAGAGAAAATGTTTCAGGTGTGAAGAACAAACCTGTTCCCACACACCCTGCCCCCACTACCATTAGAATATACACAAACATTTTAGCATTTCATTCAGAAGACCCTCACACCTGAAGAGTGCTGGCTGTGACGAATTAAACCGGTTTTACAGGTTTCAATCACAGATTGGGACTCAGTAAAGTAACACACAGCGCCAGTGGATTTGATAATACTGTACCTAACCAAAATCCGCAATATGGAAACAGAACCTGTGTAATTGTTGATAGATGATGTACTCGTAACATTTTTTCAAGACGAACTACAACATTTAAAAAATGACTTGTATGTACTTGATATCTCTAATCAATCCACGGGTCCCAGCACAAAACGAAAGTAAAACGCATACCGTTTCGCGCTTCTTATTAGTTGCTCAAAAGTAATTTGACCGTATGAAATGCATAATATAAACCTAGAAACATATACGTGAGCAGTACTTAAGCACTGTAGTATCGGTGTTAAGACATACCTCTCAAATACTGTAAATCAAGTTAAAAATATCTCAAGAACGATTCTGGTCGTAATGAAACCATGTTTCGTGTATGTTTTCTTTTTCATCTTGAAATAACTCATTTCTAAATACCTTTTTCACTGTTAACATCTTGTAGCAACTTTGCGACAAAATATACACTCTGACAGTTCATCCTGCTACCAACATTAAATAAAACAAATCTTAAGATTTCTATATTTATGTCTTTATTTAGTGGTTTCATTCGAAGCTTACAATGTTTAGGGAGAAATGGAATACTGGTGCGTATTTTTTTCTTTAAAGTACCGAGACCAGCCATATACTGTATGTTTATGTTAAGATTTCCCTTCAGTGGTAAAATTAGATATGAATATTCAATACTTAAACGGGCACAGTTAAGATTGTATACAGTACAGTTTGCATACGGTAATATGTTTATGTTACGCGATTAAAAAATAAATAAATAAAACTGGAAGGTCCAGCACCACCATTATGTTTATATGGTTGTTTTTGTTGGTTGGTTGTTATTATGGTTATTAATAATACGATCTATAGTTGAAATCTGAGCCTAAATAAAAAGAAAAAGCAAGTGATTAGGTTTATGAGCAATCTAATTTCTTATTCGTTTAAAACGCTATATAAAATAAAGTTTATTATTAATTTGCTGGACAGAGCGGTGAACATTATTATGCATAAGACAAAGATAACGATCCTGATCAGTTTAGAAATCTGTGTACGCTGTAAGGTTTTTACTTCTTAAACTTTTAAAATACACGTTTTGAATGGAAAGAAATCCTCTTCCTGGTATAGCACACCAGCACGTCTTTTTTCTCCAATCAGAGGGGTGTCAGATGGTGTCAGCCAATCACCATTCTGCGTTGGGTAGCAACGGGTGACTGTTCTCAGGCGGAAGATGTAAGCAGCTTAATGTTCGTGTTAAATATGTTTTTTAAATTCAATTAAACGGGCACAGTTAAGACATTAAATATACATATACATACTGTATACAGTACAGTTTGCATACGGTAATATGTTTATGTTACGCGATTAAAAAATAAATAAATAAAAATGAAAATGAAAAGTCCAGTACCAGCTGGATTCGAACACCCAACCTACCAGCTGGTGGTCACGCACCTAGACCAGTAGGCTACAAGGGAGCTCACATGATCAGGCAGGCGAAACAGCCCTACATAGCTCTGCCGCAGTACACGGATATAATCATACCGTTATTAAATTATTGAGATATGCGATTCCATATTATATTCCCTTTTAATCAAATTCTAAAAGTATGCTTGTTGACTCCGGTTTCACGTTAGTTAAAGACTTCGAAGCTTACAATGTTTAGGGAGAAATGGAATACCGGTGTGTATTTTTCCTTGTGATATTTTAAGCTCTAGTTGAATGATAGGTGTCGCATTTTAAATCATTTTCGTAGCTAGAAATTATGAAACGCCCTGTTAAAAGCAAGGAAGTTTTTATGCCCCGTTGAAGTAAAACAAAATGCCTGACAAAGTATGGCTTGGACAGATTCCAAGTGCTTGTACAAATGTGCTAAAGAAATTATACTTTGAGTATACAGCTTGTCCAAAGTCATCCATTATTAATACTATTAGTAATATCTTCAGTAAAGGCTTTGATGCATAAATATTTCTGATAAAGGTAGGTTGTGTACTTCTGTCCAACTGAGCAATCTTGCTTTCATAATATATACCAACATTTTAATGACTGATGATTAACATGCTGTAATACACAGTTCCAAATTAAAGGCTCAAATGCTGTACATGAGAGGTTAAGCTCCCCCTGGCGGTTTTACAAGGCGACGCCGGATAGTTAGTCACGTGACACACGTGACACACGTGATACCGCGTGATACTGCGTGATACTGTGACACGCCCACCGGGGTATGCCGCGAAATACCTCACCCATTTTGAATGGCTGCATCTGTAGGGATTCAGTTGTCTGAAAAAACGCGTTTATTTCGGGCTGAAAAACACGTTTTCAAAAGTGTGCTGTTACTGCCCCATAACTTACATGGGGTTGACCAAACTTGCAGAAACATGTTTATTTCTGCTGAAAATCACGTTTTGACACTTTCTGCACACTGGGGTTAAGAGCTGAGTGTGTGGGCTCTACTGAGTCTTGCAGTTACATAGGGATTCAGTTGTCTGAAAAAACGCGTTTATTTCGGGCTGAAAAACACGTTTTCAAAAGTGTGCTGTTACTTCCCCATAACTTACATGGGGGTGACCAAACTTGCAGAAACATGTTTATTTCTGCTGAAAAACACGTTTTGACACTTTCTGCACACTGGGGTTAAGAGCTGAGTGTGTGGGCTCTTTTGAGCCTTGCAGTTACATAGGGATTCAGTTGTCTGAAAAAACGCGTTTATTTCGGGCTGAAAAACACGTTTTCAAAAGTGTTCTGTTACTGCCCCATAACTTACATGGGGGTGACCAAACTTGCAGAAACATGTTTATTTCTGCTGAAAAACACGTTTTGACACTTTCTGCACACTGGGGTTAAGAGCTGAGTGTGTGGGCTCTTCTGAGTCTTGCAGTTACATAGGGATTCAGTTGTCTGAAAAAACGCGTTTATTTCGGGCTGAAAAACACGTTTTCAAAAGTGTGCTGTTACTGCCCCATAACTTACATGGGGTTGACCAAACTTGCAGAAACATGTTTATTTCTGCTGAAAATCACGTTTTGACACTTTCTGCACACTGGGGTTAAGAGCTGAGTGTGTGGGCTCTTTTGAGCCTTGCAGTTACATAGGGATTCAGTTGTCTGAAAAAACGCGTTTATTTCGGGCTTAAAAACACGTTTTCAAAAGTGTTCTGTTACTGCCCCATAACTTACATGGGGGTGACCAAACTTGCAGAAACATGTTTATTTCTGCTGAAAATCACGTTTTGACACTTTCTGCACACTGGGGTTAAGAGCTGAGTGTGTGGGCTCTACTGAGTCTTGCAGTTACATAGGGATTCAGTTGTCTGAAAAAACGCGTTTATTTCGGGCTGAAAAACACGTTTTCAAAAGTGTGCTGTTACTTCCCCATAACTTACATGGGGGTGACCAAACTTGCAGAAACATGTTTATTTCTGCTGAAAAACACGTTTTGACACTTTCTGCACACTGGGGTTAAGAGCTGAGTGTGTGGGCTCTTCTGAGTCTTGCAGTTACATACAGATGCAGCCATTCAAAGTGCGCGGTAAAGACACCGCAGTACAGATACCGCAGGTAAGATGACACGCGATACCGCGGTGCGTGATTGGTTGACCGACAGGGGCACTCGTGGTCCGTTGGTCTGTCGTAGAAAGACTTACTGTACTGTAAACGTCTTTAATGTGCCCGTTGTAGATATTGAATTTTACCACTGAAGGGAAATCTTAGTAGCTGAGCATAAAAAGAATAGGAGCATACTGTAACGCGTGTGAAGGCCATAAACGATATTAATTTTGGAACGTAAACATACAGTATATGGCTGGTCTTGGTACTTTAAAGAAAAAAATACGCACCAGTATTCCATTTCTCCCTAAACATTGTAAGCTTCGAAGTCTTTAACTAACGTGATACCGGAGTCAACAAGCATACTTTTAGAATTTGATTAAAAGGGAATATAATATGGAATCGCGTATCTCAATAATTTAATAACGGTATGATTATATCCGTGTACTGCGGCAGAGCTATGTAGGGCTGTTTCGCCTGCCTGATCATGTGAGCTCCCTTGTAGCCTAGTGGTCTAGGTGCGTGACCACCAGCTGGTAAGTTGGGTGTTCGAATCCAGCTGGTACTGGACTTTTCATTTTTATTTATTTATTTTTTAATCGCGTAACATAAACATATTACCGTATGCAAACTGTACTGTATACAGTATGTATATGTATATTTAATGTCTTAACTGTGCCCGTTTAATTGAATTTAAAAAACATATTTAACACGAACATTAAGCTGCTTACATCTTCCGCCTGAGAACAGTCACCCGTTGCTACCCAACGCAGAATGGTGATTGGCTGACACCATCTGACACCCCTCTGATTGGAGAAAAAAGACGTGCTGGTGTGCTATACCAGGAAGAGGATTCTTTCCATTCAAAACGTGTATTTTAAAAGTTTAAGAAGTAAAAACCTTACAGCGTACACAGATTTCTAAACTGATCAGGATCGTTATCTTTGTCTCATGCATAATAATGTTCACCGCTCTGTCCAGCAAATTAATAATAAACTTTATTTTATATAGCTTTTTAAACGAATAAGTAATTAGATTGCTCATAAACCTAATCACTTGCTTTTTCTTTTTATTTAGGCTCAGATTTCAACTATAGATCGTATTATTAATAACCATAATAACAACCAACCAACAAAAACAACCATATAAACATAATACCAACCAAAAACATAGATAACAACCACAATACAAAATCAAATAATCAAACCATTTTACACTCGCAAAGTCATCCAATTATCATAATCCCGCCCCTTATGCAAAACCAAACCTTCCTCCCATCCCAGTTTATCCTGTTTATCATAAACAAAATCCACCTCAATTTTCAACATAAAGCATTACACAAAATCAATACCTCAACACTCCATACTCAACAACGATAATTCACAAACAGCCAGAACATGTAACTACACATTCCCAAACAGACCTACTTTCCATAGCCCCGCCCCTTATGCAAAACCAACATCCCTCCCCTGTTCTCTCTCTCCCCTGGCGGTTGTAATTGTTTTTATTTTCAAATAAATTTTAGCAAAGTCATGTATTTTAAAAATCTTAAGATTTTTCTATTTATGTCTTTATTTAGTGGTTTCATTAGTGACAAAGGCTAAACTTTCTTGGAAAAATGTCTTTTATGTAAACCATGTTTGCTATTAATTCATTCAGGGCTAAAATATGTTCATTGTCTTCTAATGAAAGAAGGGTTCCTTTCGCCGTAGTCGAGAGCCTAGCCTTTAACTAGTAAGTACTGTATTTACTGGGTTTTTGAGGGGGGGGGGGTGTCTTTCGCTGGAAATCTCGCCTCCTACTTTGAAAATACCCGTGAAACCGGTTCAATTCGTCACAGCCAGCACTCCTGCAGAGAGTTGGGTTGTACTTGCAGTGTATACAGTACACGCGTTATGCTCTTCGTTAATGTCTGTGAAGTTTTATTTAATCTCTGAGCCATACTGATTCTTCTGGAAGCACACCAGTATTCCACTTTCTCCCTAAACATTTTTAGGATCAGAGTCTTACATGTGGTTATTTCGAAAACGTTTGTACGTGCTCCTTCTTACCATGTTACTGTTTACCGTTACTGACCATATTAAGTTTAAGTGCCTGTGGGCACTTTTACTGTCCGTGGGGGGTGGACTGTCTTTCATTAGAAGGTTAGTCTGTTCTACTTTGAGAATGTAGGGGGGGGGGTGGGAAGTGCCCGCGGTCATTTAATTAGTATTAAAATCTTAGTTATCTTTCTAGTTCACAGGTTTGCATGCATAATTTAATTTTGAAAGCCACTGAGACATCAGGTACTACTGTTGTATTTATGAAAAAGAAACAAAACAAAAAACATACTAACAACTGTGCCATCCTACTCCTTAGTTAATACATTTTATTATTCATAAACAGTTAACATTGTTAGCAAAATATTTTGAATTATATTTAACCCTATTTTTTCTTTAGTTTTGTATTTAACTTATTATATGATAGTCAGACTTAATGTATATTAATGTATATTTGAACAATGAAAATATATTTTTACAAGATTTTACATTAAGCACTTAAAATGAATATGGTTAATAATAGTAAACTGTAACATGCTGTAACAAGATCGGTTAAACTTCGAAGAAAATCCTTTCAGAGAAAATGTTTCAGGTGTGAAGAACAAACCTGTTCCCACACACCCTGCCCCCACTACCATTAGAATATACACAAACATTTTAGCATTTCATTCAGAAGACCCTCACACCTGAAGAGTGCTGGCTGTGACGAATTAAACCGGTTTTACAGGTTTCAATCACAGATTGGGACTCAGTAAAGTAACACACAGCGCCAGTGGATTTGATAATACTGTACCTAACCAAAATCCGCAATATGGAAACAGAACCTGTGTAATTGTTGATAGATGATGTACTCGTAACATTTTTTCAAGACGAACTACAACATTTAAAAAATGACTTGTATGTACTTGATATCTCTAATCAATCCACGGGTCCCAGCACAAAACGAAAGTAAAACGCATACCGTTTCGCGCTTCTTATTAGTTGCTCAAAAGTAATTTGACCGTATGAAATGCATAATATAAACCTAGAAACATATACGTGAGCAGTACTTAAGCACTGTAGTATCGGTGTTAAGACATACCTCTCAAATACTGTAAATCAAGTTAAAAATATCTCAAGAACGATTCTGGTCGTAATGAAACCATGTTTCGTGTATGTTTTCTTTTTCATCTTGAAATAACTCATTTCTAAATACCTTTTTCACTGTTAACATCTTGTAGCAACTTTGCGACAAAATATACACTCTGACAGTTCATCCTGCTACCAACATTAAATAAAACAAATCTTAAGATTTCTATATTTATGTCTTTATTTAGTGGTTTCATTCGAAGCTTACAATGTTTAGGGAGAAATGGAATACTGGTGCGTATTTTTTTCTTTAAAGTACCGAGACCAGCCATATACTGTATGTTTATGTTAAGATTTCCCTTCAGTGGTAAAATTAGATATGAATATTCAATACTTAAACGGGCACAGTTAAGATTGTATACAGTACAGTTTGCATACGGTAATATGTTTATGTTACGCGATTAAAAAATAAATAAATAAAACTGGAAGGTCCAGCACCACCATTATGTTTATATGGTTGTTTTTGTTGGTTGGTTGTTATTATGGTTATTAATAATACGATCTATAGTTGAAATCTGAGCCTAAATAAAAAGAAAAAGCAAGTGATTAGGTTTATGAGCAATCTAATTTCTTATTCGTTTAAAACGCTATATAAAATAAAGTTTATTATTAATTTGCTGGACAGAGCGGTGAACATTATTATGCATAAGACAAAGATAACGATCCTGATCAGTTTAGAAATCTGTGTACGCTGTAAGGTTTTTACTTCTTAAACTTTTAAAATACACGTTTTGAATGGAAAGAAATCCTCTTCCTGGTATAGCACACCAGCACGTCTTTTTTCTCCAATCAGAGGGGTGTCAGATGGTGTCAGCCAATCACCATTCTGCGTTGGGTAGCAACGGGTGACTGTTCTCAGGCGGAAGATGTAAGCAGCTTAATGTTCGTGTTAAATATGTTTTTTAAATTCAATTAAACGGGCACAGTTAAGACATTAAATATACATATACATACTGTATACAGTACAGTTTGCATACGGTAATATGTTTATGTTACGCGATTAAAAAATAAATAAATAAAAATGAAAATGAAAAGTCCAGTACCAGCTGGATTCGAACACCCAACCTACCAGCTGGTGGTCACGCACCTAGACCAGTAGGCTACAAGGGAGCTCACATGATCAGGCAGGCGAAACAGCCCTACATAGCTCTGCCGCAGTACACGGATATAATCATACCGTTATTAAATTATTGAGATATGCGATTCCATATTATATTCCCTTTTAATCAAATTCTAAAAGTATGCTTGTTGACTCCGGTTTCACGTTAGTTAAAGACTTCGAAGCTTACAATGTTTAGGGAGAAATGGAATACCGGTGTGTATTTTTCCTTGTGATATTTTAAGCTCTAGTTGAATGATAGGTGTCGCATTTTAAATCATTTTCGTAGCTAGAAATTATGAAACGCCCTGTTAAAAGCAAGGAAGTTTTTATGCCCCGTTGAAGTAAAACAAAATGCCTGACAAAGTATGGCTTGGACAGATTCCAAGTGCTTGTACAAATGTGCTAAAGAAATTATACTTTGAGTATACAGCTTGTCCAAAGTCATCCATTATTAATACTATTAGTAATATCTTCAGTAAAGGCTTTGATGCATAAATATTTCTGATAAAGGTAGGTTGTGTACTTCTGTCCAACTGAGCAATCTTGCTTTCATAATATATACCAACATTTTAATGACTGATGATTAACATGCTGTAATACACAGTTCCAAATTAAAGGCTCAAATGCTGTACATGAGAGGTTAAGCTCCCCCTGGCGGTTTTACAAGGCGACGCCGGATAGTTAGTCACGTGACACACGTGACACACGTGATACCGCGTGATACTGCGTGATACTGTGACACGCCCACCGGGGTATGCCGCGAAATACCTCACCCATTTTGAATGGCTGCATCTGTAGGGATTCAGTTGTCTGAAAAAACGCGTTTATTTCGGGCTGAAAAACACGTTTTCAAAAGTGTGCTGTTACTGCCCCATAACTTACATGGGGTTGACCAAACTTGCAGAAACATGTTTATTTCTGCTGAAAATCACGTTTTGACACTTTCTGCACACTGGGGTTAAGAGCTGAGTGTGTGGGCTCTACTGAGTCTTGCAGTTACATAGGGATTCAGTTGTCTGAAAAAACGCGTTTATTTCGGGCTGAAAAACACGTTTTCAAAAGTGTGCTGTTACTTCCCCATAACTTACATGGGGGTGACCAAACTTGCAGAAACATGTTTATTTCTGCTGAAAAACACGTTTTGACACTTTCTGCACACTGGGGTTAAGAGCTGAGTGTGTGGGCTCTTTTGAGCCTTGCAGTTACATAGGGATTCAGTTGTCTGAAAAAACGCGTTTATTTCGGGCTGAAAAACACGTTTTCAAAAGTGTTCTGTTACTGCCCCATAACTTACATGGGGGTGACCAAACTTGCAGAAACATGTTTATTTCTGCTGAAAAACACGTTTTGACACTTTCTGCACACTGGGGTTAAGAGCTGAGTGTGTGGGCTCTTCTGAGTCTTGCAGTTACATAGGGATTCAGTTGTCTGAAAAAACGCGTTTATTTCGGGCTGAAAAACACGTTTTCAAAAGTGTGCTGTTACTGCCCCATAACTTACATGGGGTTGACCAAACTTGCAGAAACATGTTTATTTCTGCTGAAAATCACGTTTTGACACTTTCTGCACACTGGGGTTAAGAGCTGAGTGTGTGGGCTCTTTTGAGCCTTGCAGTTACATAGGGATTCAGTTGTCTGAAAAAACGCGTTTATTTCGGGCTTAAAAACACGTTTTCAAAAGTGTTCTGTTACTGCCCCATAACTTACATGGGGGTGACCAAACTTGCAGAAACATGTTTATTTCTGCTGAAAATCACGTTTTGACACTTTCTGCACACTGGGGTTAAGAGCTGAGTGTGTGGGCTCTACTGAGTCTTGCAGTTACATAGGGATTCAGTTGTCTGAAAAAACGCGTTTATTTCGGGCTGAAAAACACGTTTTCAAAAGTGTGCTGTTACTTCCCCATAACTTACATGGGGGTGACCAAACTTGCAGAAACATGTTTATTTCTGCTGAAAAACACGTTTTGACACTTTCTGCACACTGGGGTTAAGAGCTGAGTGTGTGGGCTCTTTTGAGCCTTGCAGTTACATAGGGATTCAGTTGTCTGAAAAAACGCGTTTATTTCGGGCTGAAAAACACGTTTTCAAAAGTGTGCTGTTACTGCACCATAACTTACATGGGGGTGACCAAACTTGCAGAAACATGTTTATTTCTGCTGAAAAACACGTTTTGACACTTTCTGCACACTGGGGTTAAGAGCTGAGTGTGTGGGCTCTTTTGAGCCTTGCAGTTACATAGGGATTCAGTTGTCTGAAAAAACGTGTTTATTTCGGGCTGAAAAACACGTTTTCAAAAGTGTGCTGTTACTGCACCATAACTTACATGGGGGTGACCAAACTTGCAGAAACATGTTTATTTCTGCTGAAAAACACGTTTTGACACTTTCTGCACACTGGGGTTAAGAGCTGAGTGTGTGGGCTCTTTTGAGCCTTGCAGTTACATAGGGATTCAGTTGTCTGAAAAAACGTGTTTATTTCGGGCTGAAAAACACGTTTTCAAAAGTGTGCTGTTACTGCCCCATAACTTACATGGGGGTGACCAAACTTGCAGAAACATGTTTATTTCTGCTGAAAAACACGTTTTGACACTTTCTGCACACTGGAGTTAAGAGCTGAGTGTGTAGGCTCTTCTGAGTCTTGCAGTTACATAGGGATTCAGTTGTCTGAAAAAACGCGTTTATTTCGGGCTGAAAAACACGTTTTCAAAAGTGTGCTGTTACTGCCCCATAACTTACATGGGGGTGACCAAACTTGCAGAAACATGTTTATTTCTGCTGAAAATCATGTTTTGACACTTTCTGCACACTGGGGTTAAGAGCTGAGTGTGTGGGCTCTTCTGAGTCTTGCAGTTACATAGGGATTCAGTTGTCTGAAAAAACGCGTTTATTTCGGGCTGAAAAACACGTTTTCAAAAGTGTGCTGTTACTGCCCCATAACTTACATGGGGGTGACCAAACTTGCAGAAACATGTTTATTTCTGCTGAAAATCATGTTTTGACACTTTCTGCACACTGGGGTTAAGAGCTGAGTGTGTGGGCTCTTCTGAGTCTTGCAGTTACATAGGGATTCAGTTGTCTGAAAAAACGCGTTTATTTCGGGCTGAAAAACACGTTTTCAAAAGTGTGCTGTTACTGCCCCATAACTTACATGGGGGTGACCAAACTTGCAGAAACATGTTTATTTCTGCTGAAAATCATGTTTTGACACTTTCTGCACACTGGGGTTAAGAGCTGAGTGTGTGGGCTCTTTTGAGCCTTGCAGTTACAAAGGGATTCAGTTGTCTGAAAAAACGTGTTTATTTCGGGCTGAAAAACACGTTTTCAAAAGTGTGCTGTTACTGCCCCATAACTTACATGGGGGTGACCAAACTTGCAGAAACATGTTTATTTCTGCTGAAAAACACGTTTTGACACTTTCTGCACACTGGAGTTAAGAGCTGAGTGTGTAGGCTCTTCTGAGTCTTGCAGTTACATAGGGATTCAGTTGTCTGAAAAAACGCGTTTATTTCGGGCTGAAAAACACGTTTTCAAAAGTGTGCTGTTACTGCCCCATAACTTACATGGGGGTGACCAAACTTGCAGAAACATGTTTATTTCTGCTGAAAATCATGTTTTGACACTTTCTGCACACTGGGGTTAAGAGCTGAGTGTGTGGGCTCTTCTGAGTCTTGCAGTTACATAGGGATTCAGTTGTCTGAAAAAACGCGTTTATTTCGGGCTGAAAAACACGTTTTCAAAAGTGTGCTGTTACTGCCCCATAACTTACATGGGGGTGACCAAACTTGCAGAAACATGTTTATTTCTGCTGAAAATCATGTTTTGACACTTTCTGCACACTGGGGTTAAGAGCTGAGTGTGTGGGCTCTTCTGAGTCTTGCAGTTACATAGGGATTCAGTTGTCTGAAAAAACGCGTTTATTTCGGGCTGAAAAACACGTTTTCAAAAGTGTGCTGTTACTGCCCCATAACTTACATGGGGGTGACCAAACTTGCAGAAACATGTTTATTTCTGCTGAAAATCATGTTTTGACACTTTCTGCACACTGGGGTTAAGAGCTGAGTGTGTGGGCTCTTCTGAGTCTTGCAGTTACATAGGGATTCAGTTGTCTGAAAAAACGCGTTTATTTCGGGCTGAAAAACACGTTTTCAAAAGTGTGCTGTTACTGCCCCATAACTTACATGGGGGTGACCAAACTTGCAGAAACATGTTTATTTCTGCTGAAAATCATGTTTTGACACTTTCTGCACACTGGGGTTAAGAGCTGAGTGTGTGGGCTCTTCTGAGTCTTGCAGTTACATAGGGATTCAGTTGTCTGAAAAAACGCGTTTATTTCGGGCTGAAAAACACGTTTTCAAAAGTGTGCTGTTACTGCCCCATAACTTACATGGGGGTGACCAAACTTGCAGAAACATGTTTATTTCTGCTGAAAATCATGTTTTGACACTTTCTGCACACTGGGGTTAAGAGCTGAGTGTGTGGGCTCTTTTGAGCCTTGCAGTTACAAAGGGATTCAGTTGTCTGAAAAAACGTGTTTATTTCGGGCTGAAAAACACGTTTTCAAAAGTGTGCTGTTACTGCCCCATAACTTACATGGGGGTGACCAAACTTGCAGAAACATGTTTATTTCTGCTGAAAAACACGTTTTGACACTTTCTGCACACTGGAGTTAAGAGCTGAGTGTGTAGGCTCTTCTGAGTCTTGCAGTTACATAGGGATTCAGTTGTCTGAAAAAACGCGTTTATTTCGGGCTGAAAAACACGTTTTCAAAAGTGTGCTGTTACTGCCCCATAACTTACATGGGGGTGACCAAACTTGCAGAAACATGTTTATTTCTGCTGAAAATCATGTTTTGACACTTTCTGCACACTGGGGTTAAGAGCTGAGTGTGTGGGCTCTTCTGAGTCTTGCAGTTACATAGGGATTCAGTTGTCTGAAAAAACGCGTTTATTTCGGGCTGAAAAACACGTTTTCAAAAGTGTGCTGTTACTGCCCCATAACTTACATGGGGGTGACCAAACTTGCAGAAACATGTTTATTTCTGCTGAAAATCATGTTTTGACACTTTCTGCACACTGGGGTTAAGAGCTGAGTGTGTGGGCTCTTCTGAGTCTTGCAGTTACATAGGGATTCAGTTGTCTGAAAAAACGCGTTTATTTCGGGCTGAAAAACACGTTTTCAAAAGTGTGCTGTTACTGCCCCATAACTTACATGGGGGTGACCAAACTTGCAGAAACATGTTTATTTCTGCTGAAAAACACGTTTTGACACTTTCTGCACACTGGGGTTAAGAGCTGAGTGTGTGGGCTCTTCTGAGTCTTGCAGTTACATAGGGATTCAGTTGTCTGAAAAAACGCATTTATTTCGGGCTGAAAAACACGTTTTCAAAAGTGTGCTGTTACTGCCCCATAACTTACATGGGGTTGACCAAACTTGCAGAAACATGTTTATTTCTGCTGAAAATCACGTTTTGACACTTTCTGCACACTGGGGTTAAGAGCTGAGTGTGTGGGCTCTTTTGAGCCTTGCAGTTACATAGGGATTCAGTTGTCTGAAAAAACGCGTTTATTTCGGGCTGAAAAACACGTTTTCAAAAGTGTTCTGTTACTGCCCCATAACTTACATGGGGGTGACCAAACTTGCAGAAACATGTTTATTTCTGCTGAAAAACACGTTTTGACACTTTCTGCACACTGGGGTTAAGAGCTGAGTGTGTGGGCTCTACTGAGTCTTGCAGTTACATAGGGATTCAGTTTTCTGAAAAAACGCGTTTATTTCGGGCTGAAAAACACGTTTTCAAAAGTGTGCTGTTACTTCCCCATAACTTACATGGGGGTGACCAAACTTGCAGAAACATGTTTATTTCTGCTGAAAAACACGTTTTGACACTTTCTGCACACTGGGGTTAAGAGCTGAGTGTGTGGGCTCTTCTGAGTCTTGCAGTTACATAGGGATTCAGTTGTCTGAAAAAACGCGTTTATTTCGGGCTGAAAAACACGTTTTCAAAAGTGTGCTGTTACTGCCCCATAACTTACATGGGGTTGACCAAACTTGCAGAAACATGTTTATTTCTGCTGAAAATCACGTTTTGACACTTTCTGCACACTGGGGTTAAGAGCTGAGTGTGTGGGCTCTACTGAGTCTTGCAGTTACATAGGGATTCAGTTGTCTGAAAAAACGCGTTTATTTCGGGCTGAAAAACACGTTTTCAAAAGTGTGCTGTTACTGCCCCATAACTTACATGGGGTTGACCAAACTTGCAGAAACATGTTTATTTCTGCTGAAAATCACGTTTTGACACTTTCTGCACACTGGGGTTAAGAGCTGAGTGTGTGGGCTCTACTGAGTCTTGCAGTTACATAGGGATTCAGTTGTCTGAAAAAACGCGTTTATTTCGGGCTGAAAAACACGTTTTCAAAAGTGTGCTGTTACTGCCCCATAACTTACATGGGGGTGACCAAACTTGCAGAAACATGTTTATTTCTGCTGAAAAACACGTTTTGACACTTTCTGCACACTGGGGTTAAGAGCTGAGTGTGTGGGGTCTTCTGAGTCTTGCAGTTACATAGGGATTCAGTTGTCTGAAAAAACGCGTTTATTTCGGGCTGAAAAACACGTTTTCAAAAGTGTGCTGTTACTGCCCCATAACTTACATGGGGTTGACCAAACTTGCAGAAACATGTTTATTTCTGCTGAAAATCACGTTTTGACACTTTCTGCACACTGGGGTTAAGAGCTGAGTGTGTGGGCTCTTTTGAGCCTTGCAGTTACATAGGGATTCAGTTGTCTGAAAAAACGCGTTTATTTCGGGCTGAAAAACACGTTTTCAAAAGTGTTCTGTTACTGCCCCATAACTTACATGGGGGTGACCAAACTTGCAGAAACATGTTTATTTCTGCTGAAAAACACGTTTTGACACTTTCTGCACACTGGGGTTAAGAGCTGAGTGTGTGGGCTCTTCTGAGTCTTGCAGTTACATAGGGATTCAGTTGTCTGAAAAAACGCGTTTATTTCGGGCTGAAAAACACGTTTTCAAAAGTGTGCTGTTACTGCCCCATAACTTACATGGGGTTGACCAAACTTGCAGAAACATGTTTATTTCTGCTGAAAATCACGTTTTGACACTTTCTGCACACTGGGGTTAAGAGCTGAGTGTGTGGGCTCTACTGAGTCTTGCAGTTACATAGGGATTCAGTTGTCTGAAAAAACGCGTTTATTTCGGGCTGAAAAACACGTTTTCAAAAGTGTTCTGTTACTGCCCCATAACTTACATGGGGGTGACCAAACTTGCAGAAACATGTTTATTTCTGCTGAAAAACACGTTTTGACACTTTCTGCACACTGGGGTTAAGAGCTGAGTGTGTGGGCTCTTCTGAGTCTTGCAGTTACATAGGGATTCAGTTGTCTGAAAAAACGCGTTTATTTCGGGCTGAAAAACACGTTTTCAAAAGTGTGCTGTTACTGCCCCATAACTTACATGGGGTTGACCAAACTTGCAGAAACATGTTTATTTCTGCTGAAAATCACGTTTTGACACTTTCTGCACACTGGGGTTAAGAGCTGAGTGTGTGGGCTCTACTGAGTCTTGCAGTTACATAGGGATTCAGTTGTCTGAAAAAACGCGTTTATTTCGGGCTGAAAAACACGTTTTCAAAAGTGTGCTGTTACTTCCCCATAACTTACATGGGGGTGACCAAACTTGCAGAAACATGTTTATTTCTGCTGAAAAACACGTTTTGACACTTTCTGCACACTGGGGTTAAGAGCTGAGTGTGTGGGCTCTTCTGAGTCTTGCAGTTACATAGGGATTCAGTTGTCTGAAAAAACGCGTTTATTTCGGGCTGAAAAACACGTTTTCAAAAGTGTGCTGTTACTGCCCCATAACTTACATGGGGTTGACCAAACTTGCAGAAACATGTTTATTTCTGCTGAAAATCACGTTTTGACACTTTCTGCACACTGGGGTTAAGAGCTGAGTGTGTGGGCTCTACTGAGTCTTGCAGTTACATAGGGATTCAGTTGTCTGAAAAAACGCGTTTATTTCGGGCTGAAAAACACGTTTTCAAAAGTGTGCTGTTACTTCCCCATAACTTACATGGGGCTGACCAAACTTGCAGAAACATGTTTATTTCTGCTGAAAAACACGTTTTGACACTTTCTGCACACTGGGGTTAAGAGCTGAGTGTGTGGGCTCTTTTGAGCCTTGCAGTTACATAGGGATTCAGTTGTCTGAAAAAACGCGTTTATTTCGGGCTGAAAAACACGTTTTCAAAAGTGTTCTGTTACTGCCCCATAACTTACATGGGGGTGACCAAACTTGCAGAAACATGTTTATTTCTGCTGAAAAACACGTTTTGACACTTTCTGCACACTGGGGTTAAGAGCTGAGTGTGTGGGCTCTTCTGAGTCTTGCAGTTACATAGGGATTCAGTTGTCTGAAAAAACGCGTTTATTTCGGGCTGAAAAACACGTTTTCAAAAGTGTGCTGTTACTGCCCCATAACTTACATGGGGTTGACCAAACTTGCAGAAACATGTTTATTTCTGCTGAAAATCACGTTTTGACACTTTCTGCACACTGGGGTTAAGAACTGAGTGTGTGGGCTCTTTTGAGCCTTGCAGTTACATAGGGATTCAGTTGTCTGAAAAAACGCGTTTATTTCGGGCTGAAAAACACGTTTTCAAAAGTGTTCTGTTACTGCCCCATAACTTACATGGGGGTGACCAAACTTGCAGAAACATGTTTATTTCTGCTGAAAATCACGTTTTGACACTTTCTGCACACTGGGGTTAAGAGCTGAGTGTGTGGGCTCTACTGAGTCTTGCAGTTACATAGGGATTCAGTTGTCTGAAAAAACGCGTTTATTTCGGGCTGAAAAACACGTTTTCAAAAGTGTGCTGTTACTTCCCCATAACTTACATGGGGGTGACCAAACTTGCAGAAACATGTTTATTTCTGCTGAAAAACACGTTTTGACACTTTCTGCACACTGGGGTTAAGAGCTGAGTGTGTGGGCTCTTTTGAGCCTTGCAGTTACATAGGGATTCAGTTGTCTGAAAAAACGCGTTTATTTCGGGCTGAAAAACACGTTTTCAAAAGTGTGCTGTTACTGCACCATAACTTACATGGGGGTGACCAAACTTGCAGAAACATGTTTATTTCTGCTGAAAAACACGTTTTGACACTTTCTGCACACTGGGGTTAAGAGCTGAGTGTGTGGGCTCTTTTGAGCCTTGCAGTTACATAGGGATTCAGTTGTCTGAAAAAACGTGTTTATTTCGGGCTGAAAAACACGTTTTCAAAAGTGTTCTGTTACTGCACCATAACTTACATGGGGGTGACCAAACTTGCAGAAACATGTTTATTTCTGCTGAAAAACACGTTTTGACACTTTCTGCACACTGGGGTTAAGAGCTGAGTGTGTGGGCTCTTTTGAGCCTTGCAGTTACATAGGGATTCAGTTGTCTGAAAAAACGTGTTTATTTCGGGCTGAAAAACACGTTTTCAAAAGTGTGCTGTTACTGCCCCATAACTTACATGGGGGTGACCAAACTTGCAGAAACATGTTTATTTCTGCTGAAAAACACGTTTTGACACTTTCTGCACACTGGAGTTAAGAGCTGAGTGTGTAGGCTCTTCTGAGTCTTGCAGTTACATAGGGATTCAGTTGTCTGAAAAAACGCGTTTATTTCGGGCTGAAAAACACGTTTTCAAAAGTGTGCTGTTACTGCCCCATAACTTACATGGGGGTGACCAAACTTGCAGAAATATGTTTATTTCTGCTGAAAATCATGTTTTGACACTTTCTGCACACTGGGGTTAAGAGCTGAGTGTGTGGGCTCTTCTGAGTCTTGCAGTTACATAGGGATTCAGTTGTCTGAAAAAACGCGTTTATTTCGGGCTGAAAAACACGTTTTCAAAAGTGTGCTGTTACTGCCCCATAACTTACATGGGGGTGACCAAACTTGCAGAAATATGTTTATTTCTGCTGAAAATCATGTTTTGACACTTTCTGCACACTGGGGTTAAGAGCTGAGTGTGTGGGCTCTTCTGAGTCTTGCAGTTACATAGGGATTCAGTTGTCTGAAAAAACGCGTTTATTTCGGGCTGAAAAACACGTTTTCAAAAGTGTGCTGTTACTGCCCCATAACTTACATGGGGGTGACCAAACTTGCAGAAACATGTTTATTTCTGCTGAAAAACACGTTTTGACACTTTCTGCACACTGGGGTTAAGAGCTGAGTGTGTGGGCTCTTCTGAGTCTTGCAGTTACATAGGGATTCAGTTGTCTGAAAAAACGCGTTTATTTCGGGCTGAAAAACACGTTTTCAAAAGTGTGCTGTTACTGCCCCATAACTTACATGGGGTTGACCAAACTTGCAGAAACATGTTTATTTCTGCTGAAAATCATGTTTTGACACTTTCTGCACACTGGGGTTAAGAGCTGAGTGTGTGGGCTCTTCTGAGTCTTGCAGTTACATAGGGATTCAGTTGTCTGAAAAAACGCGTTTATTTCGGGCTGAAAAACACGTTTTCAAAAGTGTGCTGTTACTGCCCCATAACTTACATGGGGGTGACCAAACTTGCAGAAACATGTTTATTTCTGCTGAAAATCATGTTTTGACACTTTCTGCACACTGGGGTTAAGAGCTGAGTGTGTGGGCTCTTTTGAGCCTTGCAGTTACAAAGGGATTCAGTTGTCTGAAAAAACGCGTTTATTTCGGGCTGAAAAACACGTTTTCAAAAGTGTGCTGTTACTGCCCCATAACTTACATGGGGGTGACCAAACTTGCAGAAACATGTTTATTTCTGCTGAAAAACACGTTTTGACACTTTCTGCACACTGGGGTTAAGAGCTGAGTGTGTGGGCTCTTCTGAGTCTTGCAGTTACATAGGGATTCAGTTGTCTGAAAAAACGCATTTATTTCGGGCTGAAAAACACGTTTTCAAAAGTGTGCTGTTACTGCCCCATAACTTACATGGGGTTGACCAAACTTGCAGAAACATGTTTATTTCTGCTGAAAATCACGTTTTGACACTTTCTGCACACTGGGGTTAAGAGCTGAGTGTGTGGGCTCTTTTGAGCCTTGCAGTTACATAGGGATTCAGTTGTCTGAAAAAACGCGTTTATTTCGGGCTGAAAAACACGTTTTCAAAAGTGTTCTGTTACTGCCCCATAACTTACATGGGGGTGACCAAACTTGCAGAAACATGTTTATTTCTGCTGAAAAACACGTTTTGACACTTTCTGCACACTGGGGTTAAGAGCTGAGTGTGTGGGCTCTTCTGAGTCTTGCAGTTACATAGGGATTCAGTTGTCTGAAAAAACGCGTTTATTTCGGGCTGAAAAACACGTTTTCAAAAGTGTGCTGTTACTGCCCCATAACTTACATGGGGGTGACCAAACTTGCAGAAACATGTTTATTTCTGCTGAAAAACACGTTTTGACACTTTCTGCACACTGGGGTTAAGAGCTGAGTGTGTGGGCTCTTCTGAGTCTTGCAGTTACATAGGGATTCAGTTGTCTGAAAAAACGCGTTTATTTCGGGCTGAAAAACACGTTTTCAAAAGTGTGCTGTTACTGCCCCATAACTTACATGGGGTTGACCAAACTTGCAGAAACATGTTTATTTCTGCTGAAAATCATGTTTTGACACTTTCTGCACACTGGGGTTAAGAGCTGAGTGTGTGGGCTCTTCTGAGTCTTGCAGTTACATAGGGATTCAGTTGTCTGAAAAAACGCGTTTATTTCGGGCTGAAAAACACGTTTTCAAAAGTGTGCTGTTACTGCCCCATAACTTACATGGGGGTGACCAAACTTGCAGAAACATGTTTATTTCTGCTGAAAATCATGTTTTGACACTTTCTGCACACTGGGGTTAAGAGCTGAGTGTGTGGGCTCTTTTGAGCCTTGCAGTTACAAAGGGATTCAGTTGTCTGAAAAAACGCGTTTATTTCGGGCTGAAAAACACGTTTTCAAAAGTGTGCTGTTACTGCCCCATAACTTACATGGGGGTGACCAAACTTGCAGAAACATGTTTATTTCTGCTGAAAAACACGTTTTGACACTTTCTGCACACTGGGGTTAAGAGCTGAGTGTGTGGGCTCTTCTGAGTCTTGCAGTTACATAGGGATTCAGTTGTCTGAAAAAACGCATTTATTTCGGGCTGAAAAACACGTTTTCAAAAGTGTGCTGTTACTGCCCCATAACTTACATGGGGTTGACCAAACTTGCAGAAACATGTTTATTTCTGCTGAAAATCACGTTTTGACACTTTCTGCACACTGGGGTTAAGAGCTGAGTGTGTGGGCTCTTTTGAGCCTTGCAGTTACATAGGGATTCAGTTGTCTGAAAAAACGCGTTTATTTCGGGCTGAAAAACACGTTTTCAAAAGTGTTCTGTTACTGCCCCATAACTTACATGGGGGTGACCAAACTTGCAGAAACATGTTTATTTCTGCTGAAAAACACGTTTTGACACTTTCTGCACACTGGGGTTAAGAGCTGAGTGTGTGGGCTCTACTGAGTCTTGCAGTTACATAGGGATTCAGTTTTCTGAAAAAACGCGTTTATTTCGGGCTGAAAAACACGTTTTCAAAAGTGTGCTGTTACTTCCCCATAACTTACATGGGGGTGACCAAACTTGCAGAAACATGTTTATTTCTGCTGAAAAACACGTTTTGACACTTTCTGCACACTGGGGTTAAGAGCTGAGTGTGTGGGCTCTTCTGAGTCTTGCAGTTACATAGGGATTCAGTTGTCTGAAAAAACGCGTTTATTTCGGGCTGAAAAACACGTTTTCAAAAGTGTGCTGTTACTGCCCCATAACTTACATGGGGTTGACCAAACTTGCAGAAACATGTTTATTTCTGCTGAAAATCACGTTTTGACACTTTCTGCACACTGGGGTTAAGAGCTGAGTGTGTGGGCTCTACTGAGTCTTGCAGTTACATAGGGATTCAGTTGTCTGAAAAAACGCGTTTATTTCGGGCTGAAAAACACGTTTTCAAAAGTGTGCTGTTACTGCCCCATAACTTACATGGGGTTGACCAAACTTGCAGAAACATGTTTATTTCTGCTGAAAATCACGTTTTGACACTTTCTGCACACTGGGGTTAAGAGCTGAGTGTGTGGGCTCTACTGAGTCTTGCAGTTACATAGGGATTCAGTTGTCTGAAAAAACGCGTTTATTTCGGGCTGAAAAACACGTTTTCAAAAGTGTGCTGTTACTGCCCCATAACTTACATGGGGGTGACCAAACTTGCAGAAACATGTTTATTTCTGCTGAAAAACACGTTTTGACACTTTCTGCACACTGGGGTTAAGAGCTGAGTGTGTGGGGTCTTCTGAGTCTTGCAGTTACATAGGGATTCAGTTGTCTGAAAAAACGCGTTTATTTCGGGCTGAAAAACACGTTTTCAAAAGTGTGCTGTTACTGCCCCATAACTTACATGGGGTTGACCAAACTTGCAGAAACATGTTTATTTCTGCTGAAAATCACGTTTTGACACTTTCTGCACACTGGGGTTAAGAGCTGAGTGTGTGGGCTCTTTTGAGCCTTGCAGTTACATAGGGATTCAGTTGTCTGAAAAAACGCGTTTATTTCGGGCTGAAAAACACGTTTTCAAAAGTGTTCTGTTACTGCCCCATAACTTACATGGGGGTGACCAAACTTGCAGAAACATGTTTATTTCTGCTGAAAAACACGTTTTGACACTTTCTGCACACTGGGGTTAAGAGCTGAGTGTGTGGGCTCTTCTGAGTCTTGCAGTTACATAGGGATTCAGTTGTCTGAAAAAACGCGTTTATTTCGGGCTGAAAAACACGTTTTCAAAAGTGTGCTGTTACTGCCCCATAACTTACATGGGGTTGACCAAACTTGCAGAAACATGTTTATTTCTGCTGAAAATCACGTTTTGACACTTTCTGCACACTGGGGTTAAGAGCTGAGTGTGTGGGCTCTACTGAGTCTTGCAGTTACATAGGGATTCAGTTGTCTGAAAAAACGCGTTTATTTCGGGCTGAAAAACACGTTTTCAAAAGTGTTCTGTTACTGCCCCATAACTTACATGGGGGTGACCAAACTTGCAGAAACATGTTTATTTCTGCTGAAAAACACGTTTTGACACTTTCTGCACACTGGGGTTAAGAGCTGAGTGTGTGGGCTCTTCTGAGTCTTGCAGTTACATAGGGATTCAGTTGTCTGAAAAAACGCGTTTATTTCGGGCTGAAAAACACGTTTTCAAAAGTGTGCTGTTACTGCCCCATAACTTACATGGGGTTGACCAAACTTGCAGAAACATGTTTATTTCTGCTGAAAATCACGTTTTGACACTTTCTGCACACTGGGGTTAAGAGCTGAGTGTGTGGGCTCTACTGAGTCTTGCAGTTACATAGGGATTCAGTTGTCTGAAAAAACGCGTTTATTTCGGGCTGAAAAACACGTTTTCAAAAGTGTGCTGTTACTTCCCCATAACTTACATGGGGGTGACCAAACTTGCAGAAACATGTTTATTTCTGCTGAAAAACACGTTTTGACACTTTCTGCACACTGGGGTTAAGAGCTGAGTGTGTGGGCTCTTCTGAGTCTTGCAGTTACATAGGGATTCAGTTGTCTGAAAAAACGCGTTTATTTCGGGCTGAAAAACACGTTTTCAAAAGTGTGCTGTTACTGCCCCATAACTTACATGGGGTTGACCAAACTTGCAGAAACATGTTTATTTCTGCTGAAAATCACGTTTTGACACTTTCTGCACACTGGGGTTAAGAGCTGAGTGTGTGGGCTCTACTGAGTCTTGCAGTTACATAGGGATTCAGTTGTCTGAAAAAACGCGTTTATTTCGGGCTGAAAAACACGTTTTCAAAAGTGTGCTGTTACTTCCCCATAACTTACATGGGGCTGACCAAACTTGCAGAAACATGTTTATTTCTGCTGAAAAACACGTTTTGACACTTTCTGCACACTGGGGTTAAGAGCTGAGTGTGTGGGCTCTTTTGAGCCTTGCAGTTACATAGGGATTCAGTTGTCTGAAAAAACGCGTTTATTTCGGGCTGAAAAACACGTTTTCAAAAGTGTTCTGTTACTGCCCCATAACTTACATGGGGGTGACCAAACTTGCAGAAACATGTTTATTTCTGCTGAAAAACACGTTTTGACACTTTCTGCACACTGGGGTTAAGAGCTGAGTGTGTGGGCTCTTCTGAGTCTTGCAGTTACATAGGGATTCAGTTGTCTGAAAAAACGCGTTTATTTCGGGCTGAAAAACACGTTTTCAAAAGTGTGCTGTTACTGCCCCATAACTTACATGGGGTTGACCAAACTTGCAGAAACATGTTTATTTCTGCTGAAAATCACGTTTTGACACTTTCTGCACACTGGGGTTAAGAACTGAGTGTGTGGGCTCTTTTGAGCCTTGCAGTTACATAGGGATTCAGTTGTCTGAAAAAACGCGTTTATTTCGGGCTGAAAAACACGTTTTCAAAAGTGTTCTGTTACTGCCCCATAACTTACATGGGGGTGACCAAACTTGCAGAAACATGTTTATTTCTGCTGAAAATCACGTTTTGACACTTTCTGCACACTGGGGTTAAGAGCTGAGTGTGTGGGCTCTACTGAGTCTTGCAGTTACATAGGGATTCAGTTGTCTGAAAAAACGCGTTTATTTCGGGCTGAAAAACACGTTTTCAAAAGTGTGCTGTTACTTCCCCATAACTTACATGGGGGTGACCAAACTTGCAGAAACATGTTTATTTCTGCTGAAAAACACGTTTTGACACTTTCTGCACACTGGGGTTAAGAGCTGAGTGTGTGGGCTCTTTTGAGCCTTGCAGTTACATAGGGATTCAGTTGTCTGAAAAAACGCGTTTATTTCGGGCTGAAAAACACGTTTTCAAAAGTGTGCTGTTACTGCACCATAACTTACATGGGGGTGACCAAACTTGCAGAAACATGTTTATTTCTGCTGAAAAACACGTTTTGACACTTTCTGCACACTGGGGTTAAGAGCTGAGTGTGTGGGCTCTTTTGAGCCTTGCAGTTACATAGGGATTCAGTTGTCTGAAAAAACGTGTTTATTTCGGGCTGAAAAACACGTTTTCAAAAGTGTTCTGTTACTGCACCATAACTTACATGGGGGTGACCAAACTTGCAGAAACATGTTTATTTCTGCTGAAAAACACGTTTTGACACTTTCTGCACACTGGGGTTAAGAGCTGAGTGTGTGGGCTCTTTTGAGCCTTGCAGTTACATAGGGATTCAGTTGTCTGAAAAAACGTGTTTATTTCGGGCTGAAAAACACGTTTTCAAAAGTGTGCTGTTACTGCCCCATAACTTACATGGGGGTGACCAAACTTGCAGAAACATGTTTATTTCTGCTGAAAAACACGTTTTGACACTTTCTGCACACTGGAGTTAAGAGCTGAGTGTGTAGGCTCTTCTGAGTCTTGCAGTTACATAGGGATTCAGTTGTCTGAAAAAACGCGTTTATTTCGGGCTGAAAAACACGTTTTCAAAAGTGTGCTGTTACTGCCCCATAACTTACATGGGGGTGACCAAACTTGCAGAAATATGTTTATTTCTGCTGAAAATCATGTTTTGACACTTTCTGCACACTGGGGTTAAGAGCTGAGTGTGTGGGCTCTTCTGAGTCTTGCAGTTACATAGGGATTCAGTTGTCTGAAAAAACGCGTTTATTTCGGGCTGAAAAACACGTTTTCAAAAGTGTGCTGTTACTGCCCCATAACTTACATGGGGGTGACCAAACTTGCAGAAATATGTTTATTTCTGCTGAAAATCATGTTTTGACACTTTCTGCACACTGGGGTTAAGAGCTGAGTGTGTGGGCTCTTCTGAGTCTTGCAGTTACATAGGGATTCAGTTGTCTGAAAAAACGCGTTTATTTCGGGCTGAAAAACACGTTTTCAAAAGTGTGCTGTTACTGCCCCATAACTTACATGGGGGTGACCAAACTTGCAGAAACATGTTTATTTCTGCTGAAAAACACGTTTTGACACTTTCTGCACACTGGGGTTAAGAGCTGAGTGTGTGGGCTCTTCTGAGTCTTGCAGTTACATAGGGATTCAGTTGTCTGAAAAAACGCGTTTATTTCGGGCTGAAAAACACGTTTTCAAAAGTGTGCTGTTACTGCCCCATAACTTACATGGGGTTGACCAAACTTGCAGAAACATGTTTATTTCTGCTGAAAATCATGTTTTGACACTTTCTGCACACTGGGGTTAAGAGCTGAGTGTGTGGGCTCTTCTGAGTCTTGCAGTTACATAGGGATTCAGTTGTCTGAAAAAACGCGTTTATTTCGGGCTGAAAAACACGTTTTCAAAAGTGTGCTGTTACTGCCCCATAACTTACATGGGGGTGACCAAACTTGCAGAAACATGTTTATTTCTGCTGAAAATCATGTTTTGACACTTTCTGCACACTGGGGTTAAGAGCTGAGTGTGTGGGCTCTTTTGAGCCTTGCAGTTACAAAGGGATTCAGTTGTCTGAAAAAACGCGTTTATTTCGGGCTGAAAAACACGTTTTCAAAAGTGTGCTGTTACTGCCCC
The DNA here is from genome assembly GCF_059453375.1 of Lepisosteus platostomus. Classification (NCBI taxonomy): domain Eukaryota; kingdom Metazoa; phylum Chordata; class Actinopteri; order Semionotiformes; family Lepisosteidae; genus Lepisosteus; species Lepisosteus platostomus. The sequence goes on along the minus strand of NC_142612.1, from coordinate 42,010,004 downwards.
ATAACTTACATGGGGGTGACCAAACTTGCAGAAACATGTTTATTTCTGCTGAAAAACACGTTTTGACACTTTCTGCACACTGGGGTTAAGAGCTGAGTGTGTGGGCTCTTCTGAGTCTTGCAGTTACATAGGGATTCAGTTGTCTGAAAAAACGCATTTATTTCGGGCTGAAAAACACGTTTTCAAAAGTGTGCTGTTACTGCCCCATAACTTACATGGGGTTGACCAAACTTGCAGAAACATGTTTATTTCTGCTGAAAATCACGTTTTGACACTTTCTGCACACTGGGGTTAAGAGCTGAGTGTGTGGGCTCTTTTGAGCCTTGCAGTTACATAGGGATTCAGTTGTCTGAAAAAACGCGTTTATTTCGGGCTGAAAAACACGTTTTCAAAAGTGTTCTGTTACTGCCCCATAACTTACATGGGGGTGACCAAACTTGCAGAAACATGTTTATTTCTGCTGAAAAACACGTTTTGACACTTTCTGCACACTGGGGTTAAGAGCTGAGTGTGTGGGCTCTTCTGAGTCTTGCAGTTACATAGGGATTCAGTTGTCTGAAAAAACGCGTTTATTTCGGGCTGAAAAACACGTTTTCAAAAGTGTGCTGTTACTGCCCCATAACTTACATGGGGGTGACCAAACTTGCAGAAACATGTTTATTTCTGCTGAAAAACACGTTTTGACACTTTCTGCACACTGGGGTTAAGAGCTGAGTGTGTGGGCTCTTCTGAGTCTTGCAGTTACATAGGGATTCAGTTGTCTGAAAAAACGCGTTTATTTCGGGCTGAAAAACACGTTTTCAAAAGTGTGCTGTTACTGCCCCATAACTTACATGGGGTTGACCAAACTTGCAGAAACATGTTTATTTCTGCTGAAAATCATGTTTTGACACTTTCTGCACACTGGGGTTAAGAGCTGAGTGTGTGGGCTCTTCTGAGTCTTGCAGTTACATAGGGATTCAGTTGTCTGAAAAAACGCGTTTATTTCGGGCTGAAAAACACGTTTTCAAAAGTGTGCTGTTACTGCCCCATAACTTACATGGGGGTGACCAAACTTGCAGAAACATGTTTATTTCTGCTGAAAATCATGTTTTGACACTTTCTGCACACTGGGGTTAAGAGCTGAGTGTGTGGGCTCTTTTGAGCCTTGCAGTTACAAAGGGATTCAGTTGTCTGAAAAAACGCGTTTATTTCGGGCTGAAAAACACGTTTTCAAAAGTGTGCTGTTACTGCCCCATAACTTACATGGGGGTGACCAAACTTGCAGAAACATGTTTATTTCTGCTGAAAAACACGTTTTGACACTTTCTGCACACTGGGGTTAAGAGCTGAGTGTGTGGGCTCTTCTGAGTCTTGCAGTTACATAGGGATTCAGTTGTCTGAAAAAACGCATTTATTTCGGGCTGAAAAACACGTTTTCAAAAGTGTGCTGTTACTGCCCCATAACTTACATGGGGTTGACCAAACTTGCAGAAACATGTTTATTTCTGCTGAAAATCACGTTTTGACACTTTCTGCACACTGGGGTTAAGAGCTGAGTGTGTGGGCTCTTTTGAGCCTTGCAGTTACATAGGGATTCAGTTGTCTGAAAAAACGCGTTTATTTCGGGCTGAAAAACACGTTTTCAAAAGTGTTCTGTTACTGCCCCATAACTTACATGGGGGTGACCAAACTTGCAGAAACATGTTTATTTCTGCTGAAAAACACGTTTTGACACTTTCTGCACACTGGGGTTAAGAGCTGAGTGTGTGGGCTCTACTGAGTCTTGCAGTTACATAGGGATTCAGTTTTCTGAAAAAACGCGTTTATTTCGGGCTGAAAAACACGTTTTCAAAAGTGTGCTGTTACTTCCCCATAACTTACATGGGGGTGACCAAACTTGCAGAAACATGTTTATTTCTGCTGAAAAACACGTTTTGACACTTTCTGCACACTGGGGTTAAGAGCTGAGTGTGTGGGCTCTTCTGAGTCTTGCAGTTACATAGGGATTCAGTTGTCTGAAAAAACGCGTTTATTTCGGGCTGAAAAACACGTTTTCAAAAGTGTGCTGTTACTGCCCCATAACTTACATGGGGTTGACCAAACTTGCAGAAACATGTTTATTTCTGCTGAAAATCACGTTTTGACACTTTCTGCACACTGGGGTTAAGAGCTGAGTGTGTGGGCTCTACTGAGTCTTGCAGTTACATAGGGATTCAGTTGTCTGAAAAAACGCGTTTATTTCGGGCTGAAAAACACGTTTTCAAAAGTGTGCTGTTACTGCCCCATAACTTACATGGGGTTGACCAAACTTGCAGAAACATGTTTATTTCTGCTGAAAATCACGTTTTGACACTTTCTGCACACTGGGGTTAAGAGCTGAGTGTGTGGGCTCTACTGAGTCTTGCAGTTACATAGGGATTCAGTTGTCTGAAAAAACGCGTTTATTTCGGGCTGAAAAACACGTTTTCAAAAGTGTGCTGTTACTGCCCCATAACTTACATGGGGGTGACCAAACTTGCAGAAACATGTTTATTTCTGCTGAAAAACACGTTTTGACACTTTCTGCACACTGGGGTTAAGAGCTGAGTGTGTGGGGTCTTCTGAGTCTTGCAGTTACATAGGGATTCAGTTGTCTGAAAAAACGCGTTTATTTCGGGCTGAAAAACACGTTTTCAAAAGTGTGCTGTTACTGCCCCATAACTTACATGGGGTTGACCAAACTTGCAGAAACATGTTTATTTCTGCTGAAAATCACGTTTTGACACTTTCTGCACACTGGGGTTAAGAGCTGAGTGTGTGGGCTCTTTTGAGCCTTGCAGTTACATAGGGATTCAGTTGTCTGAAAAAACGCGTTTATTTCGGGCTGAAAAACACGTTTTCAAAAGTGTTCTGTTACTGCCCCATAACTTACATGGGGGTGACCAAACTTGCAGAAACATGTTTATTTCTGCTGAAAAACACGTTTTGACACTTTCTGCACACTGGGGTTAAGAGCTGAGTGTGTGGGCTCTTCTGAGTCTTGCAGTTACATAGGGATTCAGTTGTCTGAAAAAACGCGTTTATTTCGGGCTGAAAAACACGTTTTCAAAAGTGTGCTGTTACTGCCCCATAACTTACATGGGGTTGACCAAACTTGCAGAAACATGTTTATTTCTGCTGAAAATCACGTTTTGACACTTTCTGCACACTGGGGTTAAGAGCTGAGTGTGTGGGCTCTACTGAGTCTTGCAGTTACATAGGGATTCAGTTGTCTGAAAAAACGCGTTTATTTCGGGCTGAAAAACACGTTTTCAAAAGTGTTCTGTTACTGCCCCATAACTTACATGGGGGTGACCAAACTTGCAGAAACATGTTTATTTCTGCTGAAAAACACGTTTTGACACTTTCTGCACACTGGGGTTAAGAGCTGAGTGTGTGGGCTCTTCTGAGTCTTGCAGTTACATAGGGATTCAGTTGTCTGAAAAAACGCGTTTATTTCGGGCTGAAAAACACGTTTTCAAAAGTGTGCTGTTACTGCCCCATAACTTACATGGGGTTGACCAAACTTGCAGAAACATGTTTATTTCTGCTGAAAATCACGTTTTGACACTTTCTGCACACTGGGGTTAAGAGCTGAGTGTGTGGGCTCTACTGAGTCTTGCAGTTACATAGGGATTCAGTTGTCTGAAAAAACGCGTTTATTTCGGGCTGAAAAACACGTTTTCAAAAGTGTGCTGTTACTTCCCCATAACTTACATGGGGGTGACCAAACTTGCAGAAACATGTTTATTTCTGCTGAAAAACACGTTTTGACACTTTCTGCACACTGGGGTTAAGAGCTGAGTGTGTGGGCTCTTCTGAGTCTTGCAGTTACATAGGGATTCAGTTGTCTGAAAAAACGCGTTTATTTCGGGCTGAAAAACACGTTTTCAAAAGTGTGCTGTTACTGCCCCATAACTTACATGGGGTTGACCAAACTTGCAGAAACATGTTTATTTCTGCTGAAAATCACGTTTTGACACTTTCTGCACACTGGGGTTAAGAGCTGAGTGTGTGGGCTCTACTGAGTCTTGCAGTTACATAGGGATTCAGTTGTCTGAAAAAACGCGTTTATTTCGGGCTGAAAAACACGTTTTCAAAAGTGTGCTGTTACTTCCCCATAACTTACATGGGGCTGACCAAACTTGCAGAAACATGTTTATTTCTGCTGAAAAACACGTTTTGACACTTTCTGCACACTGGGGTTAAGAGCTGAGTGTGTGGGCTCTTTTGAGCCTTGCAGTTACATAGGGATTCAGTTGTCTGAAAAAACGCGTTTATTTCGGGCTGAAAAACACGTTTTCAAAAGTGTTCTGTTACTGCCCCATAACTTACATGGGGGTGACCAAACTTGCAGAAACATGTTTATTTCTGCTGAAAAACACGTTTTGACACTTTCTGCACACTGGGGTTAAGAGCTGAGTGTGTGGGCTCTTCTGAGTCTTGCAGTTACATAGGGATTCAGTTGTCTGAAAAAACGCGTTTATTTCGGGCTGAAAAACACGTTTTCAAAAGTGTGCTGTTACTGCCCCATAACTTACATGGGGTTGACCAAACTTGCAGAAACATGTTTATTTCTGCTGAAAATCACGTTTTGACACTTTCTGCACACTGGGGTTAAGAACTGAGTGTGTGGGCTCTTTTGAGCCTTGCAGTTACATAGGGATTCAGTTGTCTGAAAAAACGCGTTTATTTCGGGCTGAAAAACACGTTTTCAAAAGTGTTCTGTTACTGCCCCATAACTTACATGGGGGTGACCAAACTTGCAGAAACATGTTTATTTCTGCTGAAAATCACGTTTTGACACTTTCTGCACACTGGGGTTAAGAGCTGAGTGTGTGGGCTCTACTGAGTCTTGCAGTTACATAGGGATTCAGTTGTCTGAAAAAACGCGTTTATTTCGGGCTGAAAAACACGTTTTCAAAAGTGTGCTGTTACTTCCCCATAACTTACATGGGGGTGACCAAACTTGCAGAAACATGTTTATTTCTGCTGAAAAACACGTTTTGACACTTTCTGCACACTGGGGTTAAGAGCTGAGTGTGTGGGCTCTTTTGAGCCTTGCAGTTACATAGGGATTCAGTTGTCTGAAAAAACGCGTTTATTTCGGGCTGAAAAACACGTTTTCAAAAGTGTGCTGTTACTGCACCATAACTTACATGGGGGTGACCAAACTTGCAGAAACATGTTTATTTCTGCTGAAAAACACGTTTTGACACTTTCTGCACACTGGGGTTAAGAGCTGAGTGTGTGGGCTCTTTTGAGCCTTGCAGTTACATAGGGATTCAGTTGTCTGAAAAAACGTGTTTATTTCGGGCTGAAAAACACGTTTTCAAAAGTGTTCTGTTACTGCACCATAACTTACATGGGGGTGACCAAACTTGCAGAAACATGTTTATTTCTGCTGAAAAACACGTTTTGACACTTTCTGCACACTGGGGTTAAGAGCTGAGTGTGTGGGCTCTTTTGAGCCTTGCAGTTACATAGGGATTCAGTTGTCTGAAAAAACGTGTTTATTTCGGGCTGAAAAACACGTTTTCAAAAGTGTGCTGTTACTGCCCCATAACTTACATGGGGGTGACCAAACTTGCAGAAACATGTTTATTTCTGCTGAAAAACACGTTTTGACACTTTCTGCACACTGGAGTTAAGAGCTGAGTGTGTAGGCTCTTCTGAGTCTTGCAGTTACATAGGGATTCAGTTGTCTGAAAAAACGCGTTTATTTCGGGCTGAAAAACACGTTTTCAAAAGTGTGCTGTTACTGCCCCATAACTTACATGGGGGTGACCAAACTTGCAGAAATATGTTTATTTCTGCTGAAAATCATGTTTTGACACTTTCTGCACACTGGGGTTAAGAGCTGAGTGTGTGGGCTCTTCTGAGTCTTGCAGTTACATAGGGATTCAGTTGTCTGAAAAAACGCGTTTATTTCGGGCTGAAAAACACGTTTTCAAAAGTGTGCTGTTACTGCCCCATAACTTACATGGGGGTGACCAAACTTGCAGAAATATGTTTATTTCTGCTGAAAATCATGTTTTGACACTTTCTGCACACTGGGGTTAAGAGCTGAGTGTGTGGGCTCTTCTGAGTCTTGCAGTTACATAGGGATTCAGTTGTCTGAAAAAACGCGTTTATTTCGGGCTGAAAAACACGTTTTCAAAAGTGTGCTGTTACTGCCCCATAACTTACATGGGGGTGACCAAACTTGCAGAAACATGTTTATTTCTGCTGAAAAACACGTTTTGACACTTTCTGCACACTGGGGTTAAGAGCTGAGTGTGTGGGCTCTTCTGAGTCTTGCAGTTACATAGGGATTCAGTTGTCTGAAAAAACGCGTTTATTTCGGGCTGAAAAACACGTTTTCAAAAGTGTGCTGTTACTGCCCCATAACTTACATGGGGTTGACCAAACTTGCAGAAACATGTTTATTTCTGCTGAAAATCATGTTTTGACACTTTCTGCACACTGGGGTTAAGAGCTGAGTGTGTGGGCTCTTCTGAGTCTTGCAGTTACATAGGGATTCAGTTGTCTGAAAAAACGCGTTTATTTCGGGCTGAAAAACACGTTTTCAAAAGTGTGCTGTTACTGCCCCATAACTTACATGGGGGTGACCAAACTTGCAGAAACATGTTTATTTCTGCTGAAAATCATGTTTTGACACTTTCTGCACACTGGGGTTAAGAGCTGAGTGTGTGGGCTCTTTTGAGCCTTGCAGTTACAAAGGGATTCAGTTGTCTGAAAAAACGCGTTTATTTCGGGCTGAAAAACACGTTTTCAAAAGTGTGCTGTTACTGCCCCATAACTTACATGGGGGTGACCAAACTTGCAGAAACATGTTTATTTCTGCTGAAAAACACGTTTTGACACTTTCTGCACACTGGGGTTAAGAGCTGAGTGTGTGGGCTCTTCTGAGTCTTGCAGTTACATAGGGATTCAGTTGTCTGAAAAAACGCATTTATTTCGGGCTGAAAAACACGTTTTCAAAAGTGTGCTGTTACTGCCCCATAACTTACATGGGGTTGACCAAACTTGCAGAAACATGTTTATTTCTGCTGAAAATCACGTTTTGACACTTTCTGCACACTGGGGTTAAGAGCTGAGTGTGTGGGCTCTTTTGAGCCTTGCAGTTACATAGGGATTCAGTTGTCTGAAAAAACGCGTTTATTTCGGGCTGAAAAACACGTTTTCAAAAGTGTTCTGTTACTGCCCCATAACTTACATGGGGGTGACCAAACTTGCAGAAACATGTTTATTTCTGCTGAAAAACACGTTTTGACACTTTCTGCACACTGGGGTTAAGAGCTGAGTGTGTGGGCTCTTCTGAGTCTTGCAGTTACATAGGGATTCAGTTGTCTGAAAAAACGCGTTTATTTCGGGCTGAAAAACACGTTTTCAAAAGTGTGCTGTTACTGCCCCATAACTTACATGGGGGTGACCAAACTTGCAGAAACATGTTTATTTCTGCTGAAAAACACGTTTTGACACTTTCTGCACACTGGGGTTAAGAGCTGAGTGTGTGGGCTCTTCTGAGTCTTGCAGTTACATAGGGATTCAGTTGTCTGAAAAAACGCGTTTATTTCGGGCTGAAAAACACGTTTTCAAAAGTGTGCTGTTACTGCCCCATAACTTACATGGGGTTGACCAAACTTGCAGAAACATGTTTATTTCTGCTGAAAATCATGTTTTGACACTTTCTGCACACTGGGGTTAAGAGCTGAGTGTGTGGGCTCTTCTGAGTCTTGCAGTTACATAGGGATTCAGTTGTCTGAAAAAACGCGTTTATTTCGGGCTGAAAAACACGTTTTCAAAAGTGTGCTGTTACTGCCCCATAACTTACATGGGGGTGACCAAACTTGCAGAAACATGTTTATTTCTGCTGAAAATCATGTTTTGACACTTTCTGCACACTGGGGTTAAGAGCTGAGTGTGTGGGCTCTTTTGAGCCTTGCAGTTACAAAGGGATTCAGTTGTCTGAAAAAACGCGTTTATTTCGGGCTGAAAAACACGTTTTCAAAAGTGTGCTGTTACTGCCCCATAACTTACATGGGGGTGACCAAACTTGCAGAAACATGTTTATTTCTGCTGAAAAACACGTTTTGACACTTTCTGCACACTGGGGTTAAGAGCTGAGTGTGTGGGCTCTTCTGAGTCTTGCAGTTACATAGGGATTCAGTTGTCTGAAAAAACGCATTTATTTCGGGCTGAAAAACACGTTTTCAAAAGTGTGCTGTTACTGCCCCATAACTTACATGGGGTTGACCAAACTTGCAGAAACATGTTTATTTCTGCTGAAAATCACGTTTTGACACTTTCTGCACACTGGGGTTAAGAGCTGAGTGTGTGGGCTCTTTTGAGCCTTGCAGTTACATAGGGATTCAGTTGTCTGAAAAAACGCGTTTATTTCGGGCTGAAAAACACGTTTTCAAAAGTGTTCTGTTACTGCCCCATAACTTACATGGGGGTGACCAAACTTGCAGAAACATGTTTATTTCTGCTGAAAAACACGTTTTGACACTTTCTGCACACTGGGGTTAAGAGCTGAGTGTGTGGGCTCTACTGAGTCTTGCAGTTACATAGGGATTCAGTTTTCTGAAAAAACGCGTTTATTTCGGGCTGAAAAACACGTTTTCAAAAGTGTGCTGTTACTTCCCCATAACTTACATGGGGGTGACCAAACTTGCAGAAACATGTTTATTTCTGCTGAAAAACACGTTTTGACACTTTCTGCACACTGGGGTTAAGAGCTGAGTGTGTGGGCTCTTCTGAGTCTTGCAGTTACATAGGGATTCAGTTGTCTGAAAAAACGCGTTTATTTCGGGCTGAAAAACACGTTTTCAAAAGTGTGCTGTTACTGCCCCATAACTTACATGGGGTTGACCAAACTTGCAGAAACATGTTTATTTCTGCTGAAAATCACGTTTTGACACTTTCTGCACACTGGGGTTAAGAGCTGAGTGTGTGGGCTCTACTGAGTCTTGCAGTTACATAGGGATTCAGTTGTCTGAAAAAACGCGTTTATTTCGGGCTGAAAAACACGTTTTCAAAAGTGTGCTGTTACTGCCCCATAACTTACATGGGGTTGACCAAACTTGCAGAAACATGTTTATTTCTGCTGAAAATCACGTTTTGACACTTTCTGCACACTGGGGTTAAGAGCTGAGTGTGTGGGCTCTACTGAGTCTTGCAGTTACATAGGGATTCAGTTGTCTGAAAAAACGCGTTTATTTCGGGCTGAAAAACACGTTTTCAAAAGTGTGCTGTTACTGCCCCATAACTTACATGGGGGTGACCAAACTTGCAGAAACATGTTTATTTCTGCTGAAAAACACGTTTTGACACTTTCTGCACACTGGGGTTAAGAGCTGAGTGTGTGGGGTCTTCTGAGTCTTGCAGTTACATAGGGATTCAGTTGTCTGAAAAAACGCGTTTATTTCGGGCTGAAAAACACGTTTTCAAAAGTGTGCTGTTACTGCCCCATAACTTACATGGGGTTGACCAAACTTGCAGAAACATGTTTATTTCTGCTGAAAATCACGTTTTGACACTTTCTGCACACTGGGGTTAAGAGCTGAGTGTGTGGGCTCTTTTGAGCCTTGCAGTTACATAGGGATTCAGTTGTCTGAAAAAACGCGTTTATTTCGGGCTGAAAAACACGTTTTCAAAAGTGTTCTGTTACTGCCCCATAACTTACATGGGGGTGACCAAACTTGCAGAAACATGTTTATTTCTGCTGAAAAACACGTTTTGACACTTTCTGCACACTGGGGTTAAGAGCTGAGTGTGTGGGCTCTTCTGAGTCTTGCAGTTACATAGGGATTCAGTTGTCTGAAAAAACGCGTTTATTTCGGGCTGAAAAACACGTTTTCAAAAGTGTGCTGTTACTGCCCCATAACTTACATGGGGTTGACCAAACTTGCAGAAACATGTTTATTTCTGCTGAAAATCACGTTTTGACACTTTCTGCACACTGGGGTTAAGAGCTGAGTGTGTGGGCTCTACTGAGTCTTGCAGTTACATAGGGATTCAGTTGTCTGAAAAAACGCGTTTATTTCGGGCTGAAAAACACGTTTTCAAAAGTGTTCTGTTACTGCCCCATAACTTACATGGGGGTGACCAAACTTGCAGAAACATGTTTATTTCTGCTGAAAAACACGTTTTGACACTTTCTGCACACTGGGGTTAAGAGCTGAGTGTGTGGGCTCTTCTGAGTCTTGCAGTTACATAGGGATTCAGTTGTCTGAAAAAACGCGTTTATTTCGGGCTGAAAAACACGTTTTCAAAAGTGTGCTGTTACTGCCCCATAACTTACATGGGGTTGACCAAACTTGCAGAAACATGTTTATTTCTGCTGAAAATCACGTTTTGACACTTTCTGCACACTGGGGTTAAGAGCTGAGTGTGTGGGCTCTACTGAGTCTTGCAGTTACATAGGGATTCAGTTGTCTGAAAAAACGCGTTTATTTCGGGCTGAAAAACACGTTTTCAAAAGTGTGCTGTTACTTCCCCATAACTTACATGGGGGTGACCAAACTTGCAGAAACATGTTTATTTCTGCTGAAAAACACGTTTTGACACTTTCTGCACACTGGGGTTAAGAGCTGAGTGTGTGGGCTCTTCTGAGTCTTGCAGTTACATAGGGATTCAGTTGTCTGAAAAAACGCGTTTATTTCGGGCTGAAAAACACGTTTTCAAAAGTGTGCTGTTACTGCCCCATAACTTACATGGGGTTGACCAAACTTGCAGAAACATGTTTATTTCTGCTGAAAATCACGTTTTGACACTTTCTGCACACTGGGGTTAAGAGCTGAGTGTGTGGGCTCTACTGAGTCTTGCAGTTACATAGGGATTCAGTTGTCTGAAAAAACGCGTTTATTTCGGGCTGAAAAACACGTTTTCAAAAGTGTGCTGTTACTTCCCCATAACTTACATGGGGCTGACCAAACTTGCAGAAACATGTTTATTTCTGCTGAAAAACACGTTTTGACACTTTCTGCACACTGGGGTTAAGAGCTGAGTGTGTGGGCTCTTTTGAGCCTTGCAGTTACATAGGGATTCAGTTGTCTGAAAAAACGCGTTTATTTCGGGCTGAAAAACACGTTTTCAAAAGTGTTCTGTTACTGCCCCATAACTTACATGGGGGTGACCAAACTTGCAGAAACATGTTTATTTCTGCTGAAAAACACGTTTTGACACTTTCTGCACACTGGGGTTAAGAGCTGAGTGTGTGGGCTCTTCTGAGTCTTGCAGTTACATAGGGATTCAGTTGTCTGAAAAAACGCGTTTATTTCGGGCTGAAAAACACGTTTTCAAAAGTGTGCTGTTACTGCCCCATAACTTACATGGGGTTGACCAAACTTGCAGAAACATGTTTATTTCTGCTGAAAATCACGTTTTGACACTTTCTGCACACTGGGGTTAAGAACTGAGTGTGTGGGCTCTTTTGAGCCTTGCAGTTACATAGGGATTCAGTTGTCTGAAAAAACGCGTTTATTTCGGGCTGAAAAACACGTTTTCAAAAGTGTTCTGTTACTGCCCCATAACTTACATGGGGGTGACCAAACTTGCAGAAACATGTTTATTTCTGCTGAAAATCACGTTTTGACACTTTCTGCACACTGGGGTTAAGAGCTGAGTGTGTGGGCTCTACTGAGTCTTGCAGTTACATAGGGATTCAGTTGTCTGAAAAAACGCGTTTATTTCGGGCTGAAAAACACGTTTTCAAAAGTGTGCTGTTACTTCCCCATAACTTACATGGGGGTGACCAAACTTGCAGAAACATGTTTATTTCTGCTGAAAAACACGTTTTGACACTTTCTGCACACTGGGGTTAAGAGCTGAGTGTGTGGGCTCTTTTGAGCCTTGCAGTTACATAGGGATTCAGTTGTCTGAAAAAACGCGTTTATTTCGGGCTGAAAAACACGTTTTCAAAAGTGTGCTGTTACTGCACCATAACTTACATGGGGGTGACCAAACTTGCAGAAACATGTTTATTTCTGCTGAAAAACACGTTTTGACACTTTCTGCACACTGGGGTTAAGAGCTGAGTGTGTGGGCTCTTTTGAGCCTTGCAGTTACATAGGGATTCAGTTGTCTGAAAAAACGTGTTTATTTCGGGCTGAAAAACACGTTTTCAAAAGTGTTCTGTTACTGCACCATAACTTACATGGGGGTGACCAAACTTGCAGAAACATGTTTATTTCTGCTGAAAAACACGTTTTGACACTTTCTGCACACTGGGGTTAAGAGCTGAGTGTGTGGGCTCTTTTGAGCCTTGCAGTTACATAGGGATTCAGTTGTCTGAAAAAACGTGTTTATTTCGGGCTGAAAAACACGTTTTCAAAAGTGTGCTGTTACTGCCCCATAACTTACATGGGGGTGACCAAACTTGCAGAAACATGTTTATTTCTGCTGAAAAACACGTTTTGACACTTTCTGCACACTGGAGTTAAGAGCTGAGTGTGTAGGCTCTTCTGAGTCTTGCAGTTACATAGGGATTCAGTTGTCTGAAAAAACGCGTTTATTTCGGGCTGAAAAACACGTTTTCAAAAGTGTGCTGTTACTGCCCCATAACTTACATGGGGGTGACCAAACTTGCAGAAATATGTTTATTTCTGCTGAAAATCATGTTTTGACACTTTCTGCACACTGGGGTTAAGAGCTGAGTGTGTGGGCTCTTCTGAGTCTTGCAGTTACATAGGGATTCAGTTGTCTGAAAAAACGCGTTTATTTCGGGCTGAAAAACACGTTTTCAAAAGTGTGCTGTTACTGCCCCATAACTTACATGGGGGTGACCAAACTTGCAGAAATATGTTTATTTCTGCTGAAAATCATGTTTTGACACTTTCTGCACACTGGGGTTAAGAGCTGAGTGTGTGGGCTCTTCTGAGTCTTGCAGTTACATAGGGATTCAGTTGTCTGAAAAAACGCGTTTATTTCGGGCTGAAAAACACGTTTTCAAAAGTGTGCTGTTACTGCCCCATAACTTACATGGGGGTGACCAAACTTGCAGAAACATGTTTATTTCTGCTGAAAAACACGTTTTGACACTTTCTGCACACTGGGGTTAAGAGCTGAGTGTGTGGGCTCTTCTGAGTCTTGCAGTTACATAGGGATTCAGTTGTCTGAAAAAACGCGTTTATTTCGGGCTGAAAAACACGTTTTCAAAAGTGTGCTGTTACTGCCCCATAACTTACATGGGGTTGACCAAACTTGCAGAAACATGTTTATTTCTGCTGAAAATCATGTTTTGACACTTTCTGCACACTGGGGTTAAGAGCTGAGTGTGTGGGCTCTTCTGAGTCTTGCAGTTACATAGGGATTCAGTTGTCTGAAAAAACGCGTTTATTTCGGGCTGAAAAACACGTTTTCAAAAGTGTGCTGTTACTGCCCCATAACTTACATGGGGGTGACCAAACTTGCAGAAACATGTTTATTTCTGCTGAAAATCATGTTTTGACACTTTCTGCACACTGGGGTTAAGAGCTGAGTGTGTGGGCTCTTTTGAGCCTTGCAGTTACAAAGGGATTCAGTTGTCTGAAAAAACGCGTTTATTTCGGGCTGAAAAACACGTTTTCAAAAGTGTGCTGTTACTGCCCCATAACTTACATGGGGGTGACCAAACTTGCAGAAACATGTTTATTTCTGCTGAAAAACACGTTTTGACACTTTCTGCACACTGGGGTTAAGAGCTGAGTGTGTGGGCTCTTCTGAGTCTTGCAGTTACATAGGGATTCAGTTGTCTGAAAAAACGCATTTATTTCGGGCTGAAAAACACGTTTTCAAAAGTGTGCTGTTACTGCCCCATAACTTACATGGGGTTGACCAAACTTGCAGAAACATGTTTATTTCTGCTGAAAATCACGTTTTGACACTTTCTGCACACTGGGGTTAAGAGCTGAGTGTGTGGGCTCTTTTGAGCCTTGCAGTTACATAGGGATTCAGTTGTCTGAAAAAACGCGTTTATTTCGGGCTGAAAAACACGTTTTCAAAAGTGTTCTGTTACTGCCCCATAACTTACATGGGGGTGACCAAACTTGCAGAAACATGTTTATTTCTGCTGAAAAACACGTTTTGACACTTTCTGCACACTGGGGTTAAGAGCTGAGTGTGTGGGCTCTTCTGAGTCTTGCAGTTACATAGGGATTCAGTTGTCTGAAAAAACGCGTTTATTTCGGGCTGAAAAACACGTTTTCAAAAGTGTGCTGTTACTGCCCCATAACTTACATGGGGGTGACCAAACTTGCAGAAACATGTTTATTTCTGCTGAAAAACACGTTTTGACACTTTCTGCACACTGGGGTTAAGAGCTGAGTGTGTGGGCTCTTCTGAGTCTTGCAGTTACATAGGGATTCAGTTGTCTGAAAAAACGCGTTTATTTCGGGCTGAAAAACACGTTTTCAAAAGTGTGCTGTTACTGCCCCATAACTTACATGGGGTTGACCAAACTTGCAGAAACATGTTTATTTCTGCTGAAAATCATGTTTTGACACTTTCTGCACACTGGGGTTAAGAGCTGAGTGTGTGGGCTCTTCTGAGTCTTGCAGTTACATAGGGATTCAGTTGTCTGAAAAAACGCGTTTATTTCGGGCTGAAAAACACGTTTTCAAAAGTGTGCTGTTACTGCCCCATAACTTACATGGGGGTGACCAAACTTGCAGAAACATGTTTATTTCTGCTGAAAATCATGTTTTGACACTTTCTGCACACTGGGGTTAAGAGCTGAGTGTGTGGGCTCTTTTGAGCCTTGCAGTTACAAAGGGATTCAGTTGTCTGAAAAAACGCGTTTATTTCGGGCTGAAAAACACGTTTTCAAAAGTGTGCTGTTACTGCCCCATAACTTACATGGGGGTGACCAAACTTGCAGAAACATGTTTATTTCTGCTGAAAAACACGTTTTGACACTTTCTGCACACTGGGGTTAAGAGCTGAGTGTGTGGGCTCTTCTGAGTCTTGCAGTTACATAGGGATTCAGTTGTCTGAAAAAACGCATTTATTTCGGGCTGAAAAACACGTTTTCAAAAGTGTGCTGTTACTGCCCCATAACTTACATGGGGTTGACCAAACTTGCAGAAACATGTTTATTTCTGCTGAAAATCACGTTTTGACACTTTCTGCACACTGGGGTTAAGAGCTGAGTGTGTGGGCTCTTTTGAGCCTTGCAGTTACATAGGGATTCAGTTGTCTGAAAAAACGCGTTTATTTCGGGCTGAAAAACACGTTTTCAAAAGTGTTCTGTTACTGCCCCATAACTTACATGGGGGTGACCAAACTTGCAGAAACATGTTTATTTCTGCTGAAAAACACGTTTTGACACTTTCTGCACACTGGGGTTAAGAGCTGAGTGTGTGGGCTCTACTGAGTCTTGCAGTTACATAGGGATTCAGTTTTCTGAAAAAACGCGTTTATTTCGGGCTGAAAAA
Organism: Lepisosteus platostomus; assembly: GCF_059453375.1. NCBI lineage: Eukaryota > Metazoa > Chordata > Actinopteri > Semionotiformes > Lepisosteidae > Lepisosteus > Lepisosteus platostomus. Next base: position 41,994,585 of record NC_142612.1, on the reverse strand, counting down.
CACGTTTTCAAAAGTGTGCTGTTACTTCCCCATAACTTACATGGGGGTGACCAAACTTGCAGAAACATGTTTATTTCTGCTGAAAAACACGTTTTGACACTTTCTGCACACTGGGGTTAAGAGCTGAGTGTGTGGGCTCTTCTGAGTCTTGCAGTTACATAGGGATTCAGTTGTCTGAAAAAACGCGTTTATTTCGGGCTGAAAAACACGTTTTCAAAAGTGTGCTGTTACTGCCCCATAACTTACATGGGGTTGACCAAACTTGCAGAAACATGTTTATTTCTGCTGAAAATCACGTTTTGACACTTTCTGCACACTGGGGTTAAGAGCTGAGTGTGTGGGCTCTACTGAGTCTTGCAGTTACATAGGGATTCAGTTGTCTGAAAAAACGCGTTTATTTCGGGCTGAAAAACACGTTTTCAAAAGTGTGCTGTTACTGCCCCATAACTTACATGGGGTTGACCAAACTTGCAGAAACATGTTTATTTCTGCTGAAAATCACGTTTTGACACTTTCTGCACACTGGGGTTAAGAGCTGAGTGTGTGGGCTCTACTGAGTCTTGCAGTTACATAGGGATTCAGTTGTCTGAAAAAACGCGTTTATTTCGGGCTGAAAAACACGTTTTCAAAAGTGTGCTGTTACTGCCCCATAACTTACATGGGGGTGACCAAACTTGCAGAAACATGTTTATTTCTGCTGAAAAACACGTTTTGACACTTTCTGCACACTGGGGTTAAGAGCTGAGTGTGTGGGGTCTTCTGAGTCTTGCAGTTACATAGGGATTCAGTTGTCTGAAAAAACGCGTTTATTTCGGGCTGAAAAACACGTTTTCAAAAGTGTGCTGTTACTGCCCCATAACTTACATGGGGTTGACCAAACTTGCAGAAACATGTTTATTTCTGCTGAAAATCACGTTTTGACACTTTCTGCACACTGGGGTTAAGAGCTGAGTGTGTGGGCTCTTTTGAGCCTTGCAGTTACATAGGGATTCAGTTGTCTGAAAAAACGCGTTTATTTCGGGCTGAAAAACACGTTTTCAAAAGTGTTCTGTTACTGCCCCATAACTTACATGGGGGTGACCAAACTTGCAGAAACATGTTTATTTCTGCTGAAAAACACGTTTTGACACTTTCTGCACACTGGGGTTAAGAGCTGAGTGTGTGGGCTCTTCTGAGTCTTGCAGTTACATAGGGATTCAGTTGTCTGAAAAAACGCGTTTATTTCGGGCTGAAAAACACGTTTTCAAAAGTGTGCTGTTACTGCCCCATAACTTACATGGGGTTGACCAAACTTGCAGAAACATGTTTATTTCTGCTGAAAATCACGTTTTGACACTTTCTGCACACTGGGGTTAAGAGCTGAGTGTGTGGGCTCTACTGAGTCTTGCAGTTACATAGGGATTCAGTTGTCTGAAAAAACGCGTTTATTTCGGGCTGAAAAACACGTTTTCAAAAGTGTTCTGTTACTGCCCCATAACTTACATGGGGGTGACCAAACTTGCAGAAACATGTTTATTTCTGCTGAAAAACACGTTTTGACACTTTCTGCACACTGGGGTTAAGAGCTGAGTGTGTGGGCTCTTCTGAGTCTTGCAGTTACATAGGGATTCAGTTGTCTGAAAAAACGCGTTTATTTCGGGCTGAAAAACACGTTTTCAAAAGTGTGCTGTTACTGCCCCATAACTTACATGGGGTTGACCAAACTTGCAGAAACATGTTTATTTCTGCTGAAAATCACGTTTTGACACTTTCTGCACACTGGGGTTAAGAGCTGAGTGTGTGGGCTCTACTGAGTCTTGCAGTTACATAGGGATTCAGTTGTCTGAAAAAACGCGTTTATTTCGGGCTGAAAAACACGTTTTCAAAAGTGTGCTGTTACTTCCCCATAACTTACATGGGGGTGACCAAACTTGCAGAAACATGTTTATTTCTGCTGAAAAACACGTTTTGACACTTTCTGCACACTGGGGTTAAGAGCTGAGTGTGTGGGCTCTTCTGAGTCTTGCAGTTACATAGGGATTCAGTTGTCTGAAAAAACGCGTTTATTTCGGGCTGAAAAACACGTTTTCAAAAGTGTGCTGTTACTGCCCCATAACTTACATGGGGTTGACCAAACTTGCAGAAACATGTTTATTTCTGCTGAAAATCACGTTTTGACACTTTCTGCACACTGGGGTTAAGAGCTGAGTGTGTGGGCTCTACTGAGTCTTGCAGTTACATAGGGATTCAGTTGTCTGAAAAAACGCGTTTATTTCGGGCTGAAAAACACGTTTTCAAAAGTGTGCTGTTACTTCCCCATAACTTACATGGGGCTGACCAAACTTGCAGAAACATGTTTATTTCTGCTGAAAAACACGTTTTGACACTTTCTGCACACTGGGGTTAAGAGCTGAGTGTGTGGGCTCTTTTGAGCCTTGCAGTTACATAGGGATTCAGTTGTCTGAAAAAACGCGTTTATTTCGGGCTGAAAAACACGTTTTCAAAAGTGTTCTGTTACTGCCCCATAACTTACATGGGGGTGACCAAACTTGCAGAAACATGTTTATTTCTGCTGAAAAACACGTTTTGACACTTTCTGCACACTGGGGTTAAGAGCTGAGTGTGTGGGCTCTTCTGAGTCTTGCAGTTACATAGGGATTCAGTTGTCTGAAAAAACGCGTTTATTTCGGGCTGAAAAACACGTTTTCAAAAGTGTGCTGTTACTGCCCCATAACTTACATGGGGTTGACCAAACTTGCAGAAACATGTTTATTTCTGCTGAAAATCACGTTTTGACACTTTCTGCACACTGGGGTTAAGAACTGAGTGTGTGGGCTCTTTTGAGCCTTGCAGTTACATAGGGATTCAGTTGTCTGAAAAAACGCGTTTATTTCGGGCTGAAAAACACGTTTTCAAAAGTGTTCTGTTACTGCCCCATAACTTACATGGGGGTGACCAAACTTGCAGAAACATGTTTATTTCTGCTGAAAATCACGTTTTGACACTTTCTGCACACTGGGGTTAAGAGCTGAGTGTGTGGGCTCTACTGAGTCTTGCAGTTACATAGGGATTCAGTTGTCTGAAAAAACGCGTTTATTTCGGGCTGAAAAACACGTTTTCAAAAGTGTGCTGTTACTTCCCCATAACTTACATGGGGGTGACCAAACTTGCAGAAACATGTTTATTTCTGCTGAAAAACACGTTTTGACACTTTCTGCACACTGGGGTTAAGAGCTGAGTGTGTGGGCTCTTTTGAGCCTTGCAGTTACATAGGGATTCAGTTGTCTGAAAAAACGCGTTTATTTCGGGCTGAAAAACACGTTTTCAAAAGTGTGCTGTTACTGCACCATAACTTACATGGGGGTGACCAAACTTGCAGAAACATGTTTATTTCTGCTGAAAAACACGTTTTGACACTTTCTGCACACTGGGGTTAAGAGCTGAGTGTGTGGGCTCTTTTGAGCCTTGCAGTTACATAGGGATTCAGTTGTCTGAAAAAACGTGTTTATTTCGGGCTGAAAAACACGTTTTCAAAAGTGTTCTGTTACTGCACCATAACTTACATGGGGGTGACCAAACTTGCAGAAACATGTTTATTTCTGCTGAAAAACACGTTTTGACACTTTCTGCACACTGGGGTTAAGAGCTGAGTGTGTGGGCTCTTTTGAGCCTTGCAGTTACATAGGGATTCAGTTGTCTGAAAAAACGTGTTTATTTCGGGCTGAAAAACACGTTTTCAAAAGTGTGCTGTTACTGCCCCATAACTTACATGGGGGTGACCAAACTTGCAGAAACATGTTTATTTCTGCTGAAAAACACGTTTTGACACTTTCTGCACACTGGAGTTAAGAGCTGAGTGTGTAGGCTCTTCTGAGTCTTGCAGTTACATAGGGATTCAGTTGTCTGAAAAAACGCGTTTATTTCGGGCTGAAAAACACGTTTTCAAAAGTGTGCTGTTACTGCCCCATAACTTACATGGGGGTGACCAAACTTGCAGAAATATGTTTATTTCTGCTGAAAATCATGTTTTGACACTTTCTGCACACTGGGGTTAAGAGCTGAGTGTGTGGGCTCTTCTGAGTCTTGCAGTTACATAGGGATTCAGTTGTCTGAAAAAACGCGTTTATTTCGGGCTGAAAAACACGTTTTCAAAAGTGTGCTGTTACTGCCCCATAACTTACATGGGGGTGACCAAACTTGCAGAAATATGTTTATTTCTGCTGAAAATCATGTTTTGACACTTTCTGCACACTGGGGTTAAGAGCTGAGTGTGTGGGCTCTTCTGAGTCTTGCAGTTACATAGGGATTCAGTTGTCTGAAAAAACGCGTTTATTTCGGGCTGAAAAACACGTTTTCAAAAGTGTGCTGTTACTGCCCCATAACTTACATGGGGGTGACCAAACTTGCAGAAACATGTTTATTTCTGCTGAAAAACACGTTTTGACACTTTCTGCACACTGGGGTTAAGAGCTGAGTGTGTGGGCTCTTCTGAGTCTTGCAGTTACATAGGGATTCAGTTGTCTGAAAAAACGCGTTTATTTCGGGCTGAAAAACACGTTTTCAAAAGTGTGCTGTTACTGCCCCATAACTTACATGGGGTTGACCAAACTTGCAGAAACATGTTTATTTCTGCTGAAAATCATGTTTTGACACTTTCTGCACACTGGGGTTAAGAGCTGAGTGTGTGGGCTCTTCTGAGTCTTGCAGTTACATAGGGATTCAGTTGTCTGAAAAAACGCGTTTATTTCGGGCTGAAAAACACGTTTTCAAAAGTGTGCTGTTACTGCCCCATAACTTACATGGGGGTGACCAAACTTGCAGAAACATGTTTATTTCTGCTGAAAATCATGTTTTGACACTTTCTGCACACTGGGGTTAAGAGCTGAGTGTGTGGGCTCTTTTGAGCCTTGCAGTTACAAAGGGATTCAGTTGTCTGAAAAAACGCGTTTATTTCGGGCTGAAAAACACGTTTTCAAAAGTGTGCTGTTACTGCCCCATAACTTACATGGGGGTGACCAAACTTGCAGAAACATGTTTATTTCTGCTGAAAAACACGTTTTGACACTTTCTGCACACTGGGGTTAAGAGCTGAGTGTGTGGGCTCTTCTGAGTCTTGCAGTTACATAGGGATTCAGTTGTCTGAAAAAACGCATTTATTTCGGGCTGAAAAACACGTTTTCAAAAGTGTGCTGTTACTGCCCCATAACTTACATGGGGTTGACCAAACTTGCAGAAACATGTTTATTTCTGCTGAAAATCACGTTTTGACACTTTCTGCACACTGGGGTTAAGAGCTGAGTGTGTGGGCTCTTTTGAGCCTTGCAGTTACATAGGGATTCAGTTGTCTGAAAAAACGCGTTTATTTCGGGCTGAAAAACACGTTTTCAAAAGTGTTCTGTTACTGCCCCATAACTTACATGGGGGTGACCAAACTTGCAGAAACATGTTTATTTCTGCTGAAAAACACGTTTTGACACTTTCTGCACACTGGGGTTAAGAGCTGAGTGTGTGGGCTCTTCTGAGTCTTGCAGTTACATAGGGATTCAGTTGTCTGAAAAAACGCGTTTATTTCGGGCTGAAAAACACGTTTTCAAAAGTGTGCTGTTACTGCCCCATAACTTACATGGGGGTGACCAAACTTGCAGAAACATGTTTATTTCTGCTGAAAAACACGTTTTGACACTTTCTGCACACTGGGGTTAAGAGCTGAGTGTGTGGGCTCTTCTGAGTCTTGCAGTTACATAGGGATTCAGTTGTCTGAAAAAACGCGTTTATTTCGGGCTGAAAAACACGTTTTCAAAAGTGTGCTGTTACTGCCCCATAACTTACATGGGGTTGACCAAACTTGCAGAAACATGTTTATTTCTGCTGAAAATCATGTTTTGACACTTTCTGCACACTGGGGTTAAGAGCTGAGTGTGTGGGCTCTTCTGAGTCTTGCAGTTACATAGGGATTCAGTTGTCTGAAAAAACGCGTTTATTTCGGGCTGAAAAACACGTTTTCAAAAGTGTGCTGTTACTGCCCCATAACTTACATGGGGGTGACCAAACTTGCAGAAACATGTTTATTTCTGCTGAAAATCATGTTTTGACACTTTCTGCACACTGGGGTTAAGAGCTGAGTGTGTGGGCTCTTTTGAGCCTTGCAGTTACAAAGGGATTCAGTTGTCTGAAAAAACGCGTTTATTTCGGGCTGAAAAACACGTTTTCAAAAGTGTGCTGTTACTGCCCCATAACTTACATGGGGGTGACCAAACTTGCAGAAACATGTTTATTTCTGCTGAAAAACACGTTTTGACACTTTCTGCACACTGGGGTTAAGAGCTGAGTGTGTGGGCTCTTCTGAGTCTTGCAGTTACATAGGGATTCAGTTGTCTGAAAAAACGCATTTATTTCGGGCTGAAAAACACGTTTTCAAAAGTGTGCTGTTACTGCCCCATAACTTACATGGGGTTGACCAAACTTGCAGAAACATGTTTATTTCTGCTGAAAATCACGTTTTGACACTTTCTGCACACTGGGGTTAAGAGCTGAGTGTGTGGGCTCTTTTGAGCCTTGCAGTTACATAGGGATTCAGTTGTCTGAAAAAACGCGTTTATTTCGGGCTGAAAAACACGTTTTCAAAAGTGTTCTGTTACTGCCCCATAACTTACATGGGGGTGACCAAACTTGCAGAAACATGTTTATTTCTGCTGAAAAACACGTTTTGACACTTTCTGCACACTGGGGTTAAGAGCTGAGTGTGTGGGCTCTACTGAGTCTTGCAGTTACATAGGGATTCAGTTTTCTGAAAAAACGCGTTTATTTCGGGCTGAAAAACACGTTTTCAAAAGTGTGCTGTTACTTCCCCATAACTTACATGGGGGTGACCAAACTTGCAGAAACATGTTTATTTCTGCTGAAAAACACGTTTTGACACTTTCTGCACACTGGGGTTAAGAGCTGAGTGTGTGGGCTCTTCTGAGTCTTGCAGTTACATAGGGATTCAGTTGTCTGAAAAAACGCGTTTATTTCGGGCTGAAAAACACGTTTTCAAAAGTGTGCTGTTACTGCCCCATAACTTACATGGGGTTGACCAAACTTGCAGAAACATGTTTATTTCTGCTGAAAATCACGTTTTGACACTTTCTGCACACTGGGGTTAAGAGCTGAGTGTGTGGGCTCTACTGAGTCTTGCAGTTACATAGGGATTCAGTTGTCTGAAAAAACGCGTTTATTTCGGGCTGAAAAACACGTTTTCAAAAGTGTGCTGTTACTGCCCCATAACTTACATGGGGTTGACCAAACTTGCAGAAACATGTTTATTTCTGCTGAAAATCACGTTTTGACACTTTCTGCACACTGGGGTTAAGAGCTGAGTGTGTGGGCTCTACTGAGTCTTGCAGTTACATAGGGATTCAGTTGTCTGAAAAAACGCGTTTATTTCGGGCTGAAAAACACGTTTTCAAAAGTGTGCTGTTACTGCCCCATAACTTACATGGGGGTGACCAAACTTGCAGAAACATGTTTATTTCTGCTGAAAAACACGTTTTGACACTTTCTGCACACTGGGGTTAAGAGCTGAGTGTGTGGGGTCTTCTGAGTCTTGCAGTTACATAGGGATTCAGTTGTCTGAAAAAACGCGTTTATTTCGGGCTGAAAAACACGTTTTCAAAAGTGTGCTGTTACTGCCCCATAACTTACATGGGGTTGACCAAACTTGCAGAAACATGTTTATTTCTGCTGAAAATCACGTTTTGACACTTTCTGCACACTGGGGTTAAGAGCTGAGTGTGTGGGCTCTTTTGAGCCTTGCAGTTACATAGGGATTCAGTTGTCTGAAAAAACGCGTTTATTTCGGGCTGAAAAACACGTTTTCAAAAGTGTTCTGTTACTGCCCCATAACTTACATGGGGGTGACCAAACTTGCAGAAACATGTTTATTTCTGCTGAAAAACACGTTTTGACACTTTCTGCACACTGGGGTTAAGAGCTGAGTGTGTGGGCTCTTCTGAGTCTTGCAGTTACATAGGGATTCAGTTGTCTGAAAAAACGCGTTTATTTCGGGCTGAAAAACACGTTTTCAAAAGTGTGCTGTTACTGCCCCATAACTTACATGGGGTTGACCAAACTTGCAGAAACATGTTTATTTCTGCTGAAAATCACGTTTTGACACTTTCTGCACACTGGGGTTAAGAGCTGAGTGTGTGGGCTCTACTGAGTCTTGCAGTTACATAGGGATTCAGTTGTCTGAAAAAACGCGTTTATTTCGGGCTGAAAAACACGTTTTCAAAAGTGTTCTGTTACTGCCCCATAACTTACATGGGGGTGACCAAACTTGCAGAAACATGTTTATTTCTGCTGAAAAACACGTTTTGACACTTTCTGCACACTGGGGTTAAGAGCTGAGTGTGTGGGCTCTTCTGAGTCTTGCAGTTACATAGGGATTCAGTTGTCTGAAAAAACGCGTTTATTTCGGGCTGAAAAACACGTTTTCAAAAGTGTGCTGTTACTGCCCCATAACTTACATGGGGTTGACCAAACTTGCAGAAACATGTTTATTTCTGCTGAAAATCACGTTTTGACACTTTCTGCACACTGGGGTTAAGAGCTGAGTGTGTGGGCTCTACTGAGTCTTGCAGTTACATAGGGATTCAGTTGTCTGAAAAAACGCGTTTATTTCGGGCTGAAAAACACGTTTTCAAAAGTGTGCTGTTACTTCCCCATAACTTACATGGGGGTGACCAAACTTGCAGAAACATGTTTATTTCTGCTGAAAAACACGTTTTGACACTTTCTGCACACTGGGGTTAAGAGCTGAGTGTGTGGGCTCTTCTGAGTCTTGCAGTTACATAGGGATTCAGTTGTCTGAAAAAACGCGTTTATTTCGGGCTGAAAAACACGTTTTCAAAAGTGTGCTGTTACTGCCCCATAACTTACATGGGGTTGACCAAACTTGCAGAAACATGTTTATTTCTGCTGAAAATCACGTTTTGACACTTTCTGCACACTGGGGTTAAGAGCTGAGTGTGTGGGCTCTACTGAGTCTTGCAGTTACATAGGGATTCAGTTGTCTGAAAAAACGCGTTTATTTCGGGCTGAAAAACACGTTTTCAAAAGTGTGCTGTTACTTCCCCATAACTTACATGGGGCTGACCAAACTTGCAGAAACATGTTTATTTCTGCTGAAAAACACGTTTTGACACTTTCTGCACACTGGGGTTAAGAGCTGAGTGTGTGGGCTCTTTTGAGCCTTGCAGTTACATAGGGATTCAGTTGTCTGAAAAAACGCGTTTATTTCGGGCTGAAAAACACGTTTTCAAAAGTGTTCTGTTACTGCCCCATAACTTACATGGGGGTGACCAAACTTGCAGAAACATGTTTATTTCTGCTGAAAAACACGTTTTGACACTTTCTGCACACTGGGGTTAAGAGCTGAGTGTGTGGGCTCTTCTGAGTCTTGCAGTTACATAGGGATTCAGTTGTCTGAAAAAACGCGTTTATTTCGGGCTGAAAAACACGTTTTCAAAAGTGTGCTGTTACTGCCCCATAACTTACATGGGGTTGACCAAACTTGCAGAAACATGTTTATTTCTGCTGAAAATCACGTTTTGACACTTTCTGCACACTGGGGTTAAGAACTGAGTGTGTGGGCTCTTTTGAGCCTTGCAGTTACATAGGGATTCAGTTGTCTGAAAAAACGCGTTTATTTCGGGCTGAAAAACACGTTTTCAAAAGTGTTCTGTTACTGCCCCATAACTTACATGGGGGTGACCAAACTTGCAGAAACATGTTTATTTCTGCTGAAAATCACGTTTTGACACTTTCTGCACACTGGGGTTAAGAGCTGAGTGTGTGGGCTCTACTGAGTCTTGCAGTTACATAGGGATTCAGTTGTCTGAAAAAACGCGTTTATTTCGGGCTGAAAAACACGTTTTCAAAAGTGTGCTGTTACTTCCCCATAACTTACATGGGGGTGACCAAACTTGCAGAAACATGTTTATTTCTGCTGAAAAACACGTTTTGACACTTTCTGCACACTGGGGTTAAGAGCTGAGTGTGTGGGCTCTTTTGAGCCTTGCAGTTACATAGGGATTCAGTTGTCTGAAAAAACGCGTTTATTTCGGGCTGAAAAACACGTTTTCAAAAGTGTGCTGTTACTGCACCATAACTTACATGGGGGTGACCAAACTTGCAGAAACATGTTTATTTCTGCTGAAAAACACGTTTTGACACTTTCTGCACACTGGGGTTAAGAGCTGAGTGTGTGGGCTCTTTTGAGCCTTGCAGTTACATAGGGATTCAGTTGTCTGAAAAAACGTGTTTATTTCGGGCTGAAAAACACGTTTTCAAAAGTGTTCTGTTACTGCACCATAACTTACATGGGGGTGACCAAACTTGCAGAAACATGTTTATTTCTGCTGAAAAACACGTTTTGACACTTTCTGCACACTGGGGTTAAGAGCTGAGTGTGTGGGCTCTTTTGAGCCTTGCAGTTACATAGGGATTCAGTTGTCTGAAAAAACGTGTTTATTTCGGGCTGAAAAACACGTTTTCAAAAGTGTGCTGTTACTGCCCCATAACTTACATGGGGGTGACCAAACTTGCAGAAACATGTTTATTTCTGCTGAAAAACACGTTTTGACACTTTCTGCACACTGGAGTTAAGAGCTGAGTGTGTAGGCTCTTCTGAGTCTTGCAGTTACATAGGGATTCAGTTGTCTGAAAAAACGCGTTTATTTCGGGCTGAAAAACACGTTTTCAAAAGTGTGCTGTTACTGCCCCATAACTTACATGGGGGTGACCAAACTTGCAGAAATATGTTTATTTCTGCTGAAAATCATGTTTTGACACTTTCTGCACACTGGGGTTAAGAGCTGAGTGTGTGGGCTCTTCTGAGTCTTGCAGTTACATAGGGATTCAGTTGTCTGAAAAAACGCGTTTATTTCGGGCTGAAAAACACGTTTTCAAAAGTGTGCTGTTACTGCCCCATAACTTACATGGGGGTGACCAAACTTGCAGAAACATGTTTATTTCTGCTGAAAAACACGTTTTGACACTTTCTGCACACTGGGGTTAAGAGCTGAGTGTGTGGGCTCTTCTGAGTCTTGCAGTTACATAGGGATTCAGTTGTCTGAAAAAACGCGTTTATTTCGGGCTGAAAAACACGTTTTCAAAAGTGTGCTGTTACTGCCCCATAACTTACATGGGGTTGACCAAACTTGCAGAAACATGTTTATTTCTGCTGAAAATCATGTTTTGACACTTTCTGCACACTGGGGTTAAGAGCTGAGTGTGTGGGCTCTTCTGAGTCTTGCAGTTACATAGGGATTCAGTTGTCTGAAAAAACGCGTTTATTTCGGGCTGAAAAACACGTTTTCAAAAGTGTGCTGTTACTGCCCCATAACTTACATGGGGGTGACCAAACTTGCAGAAACATGTTTATTTCTGCTGAAAATCATGTTTTGACACTTTCTGCACACTGGGGTTAAGAGCTGAGTGTGTGGGCTCTTTTGAGCCTTGCAGTTACAAAGGGATTCAGTTGTCTGAAAAAACGCGTTTATTTCGGGCTGAAAAACACGTTTTCAAAAGTGTGCTGTTACTGCCCCATAACTTACATGGGGGTGACCAAACTTGCAGAAACATGTTTATTTCTGCTGAAAAACACGTTTTGACACTTTCTGCACACTGGGGTTAAGAGCTGAGTGTGTGGGCTCTTCTGAGTCTTGCAGTTACATAGGGATTCAGTTGTCTGAAAAAACGCATTTATTTCGGGCTGAAAAACACGTTTTCAAAAGTGTGCTGTTACTGCCCCATAACTTACATGGGGTTGACCAAACTTGCAGAAACATGTTTATTTCTGCTGAAAATCACGTTTTGACACTTTCTGCACACTGGGGTTAAGAGCTGAGTGTGTGGGCTCTTTTGAGCCTTGCAGTTACATAGGGATTCAGTTGTCTGAAAAAACGCGTTTATTTCGGGCTGAAAAACACGTTTTCAAAAGTGTTCTGTTACTGCCCCATAACTTACATGGGGGTGACCAAACTTGCAGAAACATGTTTATTTCTGCTGAAAAACACGTTTTGACACTTTCTGCACACTGGGGTTAAGAGCTGAGTGTGTGGGCTCTTCTGAGTCTTGCAGTTACATAGGGATTCAGTTGTCTGAAAAAACGCGTTTATTTCGGGCTGAAAAACACGTTTTCAAAAGTGTGCTGTTACTGCCCCATAACTTACATGGGGGTGACCAAACTTGCAGAAACATGTTTATTTCTGCTGAAAAACACGTTTTGACACTTTCTGCACACTGGGGTTAAGAGCTGAGTGTGTGGGCTCTTCTGAGTCTTGCAGTTACATAGGGATTCAGTTGTCTGAAAAAACGCGTTTATTTCGGGCTGAAAAACACGTTTTCAAAAGTGTGCTGTTACTGCCCCATAACTTACATGGGGTTGACCAAACTTGCAGAAACATGTTTATTTCTGCTGAAAATCATGTTTTGACACTTTCTGCACACTGGGGTTAAGAGCTGAGTGTGTGGGCTCTTCTGAGTCTTGCAGTTACATAGGGATTCAGTTGTCTGAAAAAACGCGTTTATTTCGGGCTGAAAAACACGTTTTCAAAAGTGTGCTGTTACTGCCCCATAACTTACATGGGGGTGACCAAACTTGCAGAAACATGTTTATTTCTGCTGAAAATCATGTTTTGACACTTTCTGCACACTGGGGTTAAGAGCTGAGTGTGTGGGCTCTTTTGAGCCTTGCAGTTACAAAGGGATTCAGTTGTCTGAAAAAACGCGTTTATTTCGGGCTGAAAAACACGTTTTCAAAAGTGTGCTGTTACTGCCCCATAACTTACATGGGGGTGACCAAACTTGCAGAAACATGTTTATTTCTGCTGAAAAACACGTTTTGACACTTTCTGCACACTGGGGTTAAGAGCTGAGTGTGTGGGCTCTTCTGAGTCTTGCAGTTACATAGGGATTCAGTTGTCTGAAAAAACGCATTTATTTCGGGCTGAAAAACACGTTTTCAAAAGTGTGCTGTTACTGCCCCATAACTTACATGGGGTTGACCAAACTTGCAGAAACATGTTTATTTCTGCTGAAAATCACGTTTTGACACTTTCTGCACACTGGGGTTAAGAGCTGAGTGTGTGGGCTCTTTTGAGCCTTGCAGTTACATAGGGATTCAGTTGTCTGAAAAAACGCGTTTATTTCGGGCTGAAAAACACGTTTTCAAAAGTGTTCTGTTACTGCCCCATAACTTACATGGGGGTGACCAAACTTGCAGAAACATGTTTATTTCTGCTGAAAAACACGTTTTGACACTTTCTGCACACTGGGGTTAAGAGCTGAGTGTGTGGGCTCTACTGAGTCTTGCAGTTACATAGGGATTCAGTTTTCTGAAAAAACGCGTTTATTTCGGGCTGAAAAACACGTTTTCAAAAGTGTGCTGTTACTTCCCCATAACTTACATGGGGGTGACCAAACTTGCAGAAACATGTTTATTTCTGCTGAAAAACACGTTTTGACACTTTCTGCACACTGGGGTTAAGAGCTGAGTGTGTGGGCTCTTCTGAGTCTTGCAGTTACATAGGGATTCAGTTGTCTGAAAAAACGCGTTTATTTCGGGCTGAAAAACACGTTTTCAAAAGTGTGCTGTTACTGCCCCATAACTTACATGGGGTTGACCAAACTTGCAGAAACATGTTTATTTCTGCTGAAAATCACGTTTTGACACTTTCTGCACACTGGGGTTAAGAGCTGAGTGTGTGGGCTCTACTGAGTCTTGCAGTTACATAGGGATTCAGTTGTCTGAAAAAACGCGTTTATTTCGGGCTGAAAAACACGTTTTCAAAAGTGTGCTGTTACTGCCCCATAACTTACATGGGGTTGACCAAACTTGCAGAAACATGTTTATTTCTGCTGAAAATCACGTTTTGACACTTTCTGCACACTGGGGTTAAGAGCTGAGTGTGTGGGCTCTACTGAGTCTTGCAGTTACATAGGGATTCAGTTGTCTGAAAAAACGCGTTTATTTCGGGCTGAAAAACACGTTTTCAAAAGTGTGCTGTTACTGCCCCATAACTTACATGGGGGTGACCAAACTTGCAGAAACATGTTTATTTCTGCTGAAAAACACGTTTTGACACTTTCTGCACACTGGGGTTAAGAGCTGAGTGTGTGGGGTCTTCTGAGTCTTGCAGTTACATAGGGATTCAGTTGTCTGAAAAAACGCGTTTATTTCGGGCTGAAAAACACGTTTTCAAAAGTGTGCTGTTACTGCCCCATAACTTACATGGGGTTGACCAAACTTGCAGAAACATGTTTATTTCTGCTGAAAATCACGTTTTGACACTTTCTGCACACTGGGGTTAAGAGCTGAGTGTGTGGGCTCTTTTGAGCCTTGCAGTTACATAGGGATTCAGTTGTCTGAAAAAACGCGTTTATTTCGGGCTGAAAAACACGTTTTCAAAAGTGTTCTGTTACTGCCCCATAACTTACATGGGGGTGACCAAACTTGCAGAAACATGTTTATTTCTGCTGAAAAACACGTTTTGACACTTTCTGCACACTGGGGTTAAGAGCTGAGTGTGTGGGCTCTTCTGAGTCTTGCAGTTACATAGGGATTCAGTTGTCTGAAAAAACGCGTTTATTTCGGGCTGAAAAACACGTTTTCAAAAGTGTGCTGTTACTGCCCCATAACTTACATGGGGTTGACCAAACTTGCAGAAACATGTTTATTTCTGCTGAAAATCACGTTTTGACACTTTCTGCACACTGGGGTTAAGAGCTGAGTGTGTGGGCTCTACTGAGTCTTGCAGTTACATAGGGATTCAGTTGTCTGAAAAAACGCGTTTATTTCGGGCTGAAAAACACGTTTTCAAAAGTGTGCTGTTACTTCCCCATAACTTACATGGGGGTGACCAAACTTGCAGAAACATGTTTATTTCTGCTGAAAAACACGTTTTGACACTTTCTGCACACTGGGGTTAAGAGCTGAGTGTGTGGGCTCTTCTGAGTCTTGCAGTTACATAGGGATTCAGTTGTCTGAAAAAACGCGTTTATTTCGGGCTGAAAAACACGTTTTCAAAAGTGTGCTGTTACTGCCCCATAACTTACATGGGGTTGACCAAACTTGCAGAAACATGTTTATTTCTGCTGAAAATCACGTTTTGACACTTTCTGCTCACTGGGGTTAAGAGCTGAGTGTGTGGGCTCTTCTGAGTCTTGCAGTTACATAGGGATTCAGTTGTCTGAAAAAACGCGTTTATTTCGGGCTGAAAAACACGTTTTCAAAAGTGTGCTGTTACTGCCCCATAACTTACATGGGGTTGACCAAACTTGCAGAAACATGTTTATTTCTGCTGAAAATCATGTTTTGACACTTTCTGCACACTGGGGTTAAGAGCTGAGTGTGTGGGCTCTTCTGAGTCTTGCAGTTACATAGGGATTCAGTTGTCTGAAAAAACGCGTTTATTTCGGGCTGAAAAACACGTTTTCAAAAGTGTGCTGTTACTGCCCCATAACTTACATGGGGGTGACCAAACTTGCAGAAACATGTTTATTTCTGCTGAAAATCATGTTTTGACACTTTCTGCACACTGGGGTTAAGAGCTGAGTGTGTGGGCTCTTTTGAGCCTTGCAGTTACAAAGGGATTCAGTTGTCTGAAAAAACGCGTTTATTTCGGGCTGAAAAACACGTTTTCAAAAGTGTGCTGTTACTGCCCCATAACTTACATGGGGGTGACCAAACTTGCAGAAACATGTTTATTTCTGCTGAAAAACACGTTTTGACACTTTCTGCACACTGGGGTTAAGAGCTGAGTGTGTGGGCTCTTCTGAGTCTTGCAGTTACATAGGGATTCAGTTGTCTGAAAAAACGCGTTTATTTCGGGCTGAAAAACACGTTTTCAAAAGTGTTCTGTTACTGC
The DNA here is from genome assembly GCF_059453375.1 of Lepisosteus platostomus. Taxonomy (NCBI): domain Eukaryota; kingdom Metazoa; phylum Chordata; class Actinopteri; order Semionotiformes; family Lepisosteidae; genus Lepisosteus; species Lepisosteus platostomus. The sequence goes on along the minus strand of NC_142612.1, from coordinate 41,978,695 downwards.
CCCATAACTTACATGGGGGTGACCAAACTTGCAGAAACATGTTTATTTCTGCTGAAAAACACGTTTTGACACTTTCTGCACACTGGGGTTAAGAGCTGAGTGTGTGGGCTCTTCTGAGTCTTGCAGTTACATAGGGATTCAGTTGTCTGAAAAAACGCGTTTATTTCGGGCTGAAAAACACGTTTTCAAAAGTGTGCTGTTACTGCCCCATAACTTACATGGGGGTGACCAAACTTGCAGAAACATGTTTATTTCTGCTGAAAAACACGTTTTGACACTTTCTGCACACTGGGGTTAAGAGCTGAGTGTGTGGGCTCTTCTGAGTCTTGCAGTTACATAGGGATTCAGTTGTCTGAAAAAACGCGTTTATTTCGGGCTGAAAAACACGTTTTCAAAAGTGTGCTGTTACTGCCCCATAACTTACATGGGGGTGACCAAACTTGCAGAAACATGTTTATTTCTGCTGAAAAACACGTTTTGACACTTTCTGCATTCTGGGGTTAAGAGCTGAGTGTGTGGGCTCTTCTGAGTCTTGCAGTTACATAGGGATTCAGTTGTCTGAAAAAACGCGTTTATTTCGGGCTGAAAAACACGTTTTCAAAAGTGTGCTGTTACTGCCCCATAACTTACATGGGGTTGACCAAACTTGCAGAAACATGTTTATTTCTGCTGAAAATCATGTTTTGACACTTTCTGCACACTGGGGTTAAGAGCTGAGTGTGTGGGCTCTTCTGAGTCTTGCAGTTACATAGGGATTCAGTTGTCTGAAAAAACGCGTTTATTTCGGGCTGAAAAACACGTTTTCAAAAGTGTGCTGTTACTGCCCCATAACTTACATGGGGGTGACCAAACTTGCAGAAACATGTTTATTTCTGCTGAAAATCATGTTTTGACACTTTCTGCACACTGGGGTTAAGAGCTGAGTGTGTGGGCTCTTCTGAGTCTTGCAGTTACATAGGGATTCAGTTGTCTGAAAAAACGCGTTTATTTCGGGCTGAAAAACACGTTTTCAAAAGTGTGCTGTTACTGCCCCATAACTTACATGGGGTTGACCAAACTTGCAGAAACATGTTTATTTCTGCTGAAAAACACGTTTTGACACTTTCTGCACACTGGGGTTAAGAGCTGAGTGTGTGGGCTCTTCTGAGTCTTGCAGTTACATAGGGATTCAGTTGTCTGAAAAAACGCGTTTATTTCGGGCTGAAAAACACGTTTTCAAAAGTGTGCTGTTACTGCCCCATAACTTACATGGGGTTGACCAAACTTGCAGAAACATGTTTATTTCTGCTGAAAAACACGTTTTGACACTTTCTGCACACTGGGGTTAAGAGCTGAGTGTGTGGGCTCTTCTGAGTCTTGCAGTTACATAGGGATTCAGTTGTCTGAAAAAACGCGTTTATTTCGGGCTGAAAAACACGTTTTCAAAAGTGTGCTGTTACTTCCCCATAACTTACATGGGGTTGACCAAACTTGCAGAAACATGTTTATTTCTGCTGAAAAACACGTTTTGACACTTTCTGCACACTGGGGTTAAGAGCTGAGTGTGTGGGCTCTACTGAGTCTTGCAGTTACATAGGGATTCAGTTTTCTGAAAAAACGCGTTTATTTCGGGCTGAAAAACACGTTTTCAAAAGTGTGCTGTTACTTCCCCATAACTTACATGGGGGTGACCAAACTTGCAGAAACATGTTTATTTCTGCTGAAAAACACGTTTTGACACTTTCTGCACACTGGGGTTAAGAGCTGAGTGTGTGGGCTCTTCTGAGTCTTGCAGTTACATAGGGATTCAGTTGTCTGAAAAAACGCGTTTATTTCGGGCTGAAAAACACGTTTTCAAAAGTGTGCTGTTACTGCCCCATAACTTACATGGGGTTGACCAAACTTGCAGAAACATGTTTATTTCTGCTGAAAATCACGTTTTGACACTTTCTGCACACTGGGGTTAAGAGCTGAGTGTGTGGGCTCTACTGAGTCTTGCAGTTACATAGGGATTCAGTTGTCTGAAAAAACGCGTTTATTTCGGGCTGAAAAACACGTTTTCAAAAGTGTGCTGTTACTGCCCCATAACTTACATGGGGTTGACCAAACTTGCAGAAACATGTTTATTTCTGCTGAAAATCACGTTTTGACACTTTCTGCACACTGGGGTTAAGAGCTGAGTGTGTGGGCTCTACTGAGTCTTGCAGTTACATAGGGATTCAGTTGTCTGAAAAAACGCGTTTATTTCGGGCTGAAAAACACGTTTTCAAAAGTGTGCTGTTACTGCCCCATAACTTACATGGGGGTGACCAAACTTGCAGAAACATGTTTATTTCTGCTGAAAATCATGTTTTGACACTTTCTGCACACTGGGGTTAAGAGCTGAGTGTGTGGGCTCTTCTGAGTCTTGCAGTTACATAGGGATTCAGTTGTCTGAAAAAACGCGTTTATTTCGGGCTGAAAAACACGTTTTCAAAAGTGTGCTGTTACTGCCCCATAACTTACATGGGGGTGACCAAACTTGCAGAAACATGTTTATTTCTGCTGAAAATCATGTTTTGACACTTTCTGCACACTGGGGTTAAGAGCTGAGTGTGTGGGCTCTTTTGAGCCTTGCAGTTACAAAGGGATTCAGTTGTCTGAAAAAACGCGTTTATTTCGGGCTGAAAAACACGTTTTCAAAAGTGTGCTGTTACTGCCCCATAACTTACATGGGGGTGACCAAACTTGCAGAAACATGTTTATTTCTGCTGAAAAACACGTTTTGACACTTTCTGCACACTGGGGTTAAGAGCTGAGTGTGTGGGCTCTTCTGAGTCTTGCAGTTACATAGGGATTCAGTTGTCTGAAAAAACGCGTTTATTTCGGGCTGAAAAACACGTTTTCAAAAGTGTGCTGTTACTGCCCCATAACTTACATGGGGTTCACCAAACTTGCAGAAACATGTTTATTTCTGCTGAAAATCACGTTTTGACACTTTCTGCACACTGGGGTTAAGAGCTGAGTGTGTGGGCTCTTTTGAGCCTTGCAGTTACATAGGGATTCAGTTGTCTGAAAAAACGCGTTTATTTCGGGCTGAAAAACACGTTTTCAAAAGTGTTCTGTTACTGCCCCATAACTTACATGGGGGTGACCAAACTTGCAGAAACATGTTTATTTCTGCTGAAAAACACGTTTTGACACTTTCTGCACACTGGGGTTAAGAGCTGAGTGTGTGGGCTCTTCTGAGTCTTGCAGTTACATAGGGATTCAGTTGTCTGAAAAAACGCGTTTATTTCGGGCTGAAAAACACGTTTTCAAAAGTGTGCTGTTACTGCCCCATAACTTACATGGGGTTGACCAAACTTGCAGAAACATGTTTATTTCTGCTGAAAATCACGTTTTGACACTTTCTGCACACTGGGGTTAAGAGCTGAGTGTGTGGGCTCTACTGAGTCTTGCAGTTACATAGGGATTCAGTTGTCTGAAAAAACGCGTTTATTTCGGGCTGAAAAACACGTTTTCAAAAGTGTGCTGTTACTTCCCCATAACTTACATGGGGGTGACCAAACTTGCAGAAACATGTTTATTTCTGCTGAAAAACACGTTTTGACACTTTCTGCACACTGGGGTTAAGAGCTGAGTGTGTGGGCTCTTCTGAGTCTTGCAGTTACATAGGGATTCAGTTGTCTGAAAAAACGCGTTTATTTCGGGCTGAAAAACACGTTTTCAAAAGTGTGCTGTTACTGCCCCATAACTTACATGGGGTTGACCAAACTTGCAGAAACATGTTTATTTCTGCTGAAAATCACGTTTTGACACTTTCTGCACACTGGGGTTAAGAGCTGAGTGTGTGGGCTCTTTTGAGCCTTGCAGTTACATAGGGATTCAGTTGTCTGAAAAAACGCGTTTATTTCGGGCTGAAAAACACGTTTTCAAAAGTGTTCTGTTACTGCCCCATAACTTACATGGGGGTGACCAAACTTGCAGAAACATGTTTATTTCTGCTGAAAAACACGTTTTGACACTTTCTGCACACTGGGGTTAAGAGCTGAGTGTGTGGGCTCTTCTGAGTCTTGCAGTTACATAGGGATTCAGTTGTCTGAAAAAACGCGTTTATTTCGGGCTGAAAAACACGTTTTCAAAAGTGTGCTGTTACTGCCCCATAACTTACATGGGGTTGACCAAACTTGCAGAAACATGTTTATTTCTGCTGAAAATCACGTTTTGACACTTTCTGCACACTGGGGTTAAGAGCTGAGTGTGTGGGCTCTACTGAGTCTTGCAGTTACATAGGGATTCAGTTGTCTGAAAAAACGCGTTTATTTCGGGCTGAAAAACACGTTTTCAAAAGTGTGCTGTTACTTCCCCATAACTTACATGGGGGTGACCAAACTTGCAGAAACATGTTTATTTCTGCTGAAAAACACGTTTTGACACTTTCTGCACACTGGGGTTAAGAGCTGAGTGTGTGGGCTCTTTTGAGCCTTGCAGTTACATAGGGATTCAGTTGTCTGAAAAAACGCGTTTATTTCGGGCTGAAAAACACGTTTTCAAAAGTGTTCTGTTACTGCCCCATAACTTACATGGGGGTGACCAAACTTGCAGAAACATGTTTATTTCTGCTGAAAAACACGTTTTGACACTTTCTGCACACTGGGGTTAAGAGCTGAGTGTGTGGGCTCTTCTGAGTCTTGCAGTTACATAGGGATTCAGTTGTCTGAAAAAACGCGTTTATTTCGGGCTGAAAAACACGTTTTCAAAAGTGTTCTGTTACTGCCCCATAACTTACATGGGGGTGACCAAACTTGCAGAAACATGTTTATTTCTGCTGAAAATCACGTTTTGACACTTTCTGCACACTGGGGTTAAGAGCTGAGTGTGTGGGCTCTACTGAGTCTTGCAGTTACATAGGGATTCAGTTGTCTGAAAAAACGCGTTTATTTCGGGCTGAAAAACACGTTTTCAAAAGTGTGCTGTTACTTCCCCATAACTTACATGGGGGTGACCAAACTTGCAGAAACATGTTTATTTCTGCTGAAAAACACGTTTTGACACTTTCTGCACACTGGGGTTAAGAGCTGAGTGTGTGGGCTCTTTTGAGCCTTGCAGTTACATAGGGATTCAGTTGTCTGAAAAAACGCGTTTATTTCGGGCTGAAAAACACGTTTTCAAAAGTGTGCTGTTACTGCACCATAACTTACATGGGGGTGACCAAACTTGCAGAAACATGTTTATTTCTGCTGAAAAACACGTTTTGACACTTTCTGCACACTGGGGTTAAGAGCTGAGTGTGTGGGCTCTTTTGAGCCTTGCAGTTACATAGGGATTCAGTTGTCTGAAAAAACGTGTTTATTTCGGGCTGAAAAACACGTTTTCAAAAGTGTGCTGTTACTGCACCATAACTTACATGGGGGTGACCAAACTTGCAGAAACATGTTTATTTCTGCTGAAAAACACGTTTTGACACTTTCTGCACACTGGGGTTAAGAGCTGAGTGTGTGGGCTCTTTTGAGCCTTGCAGTTACATAGGGATTCAGTTGTCTGAAAAAACGTGTTTATTTCGGGCTGAAAAACACGTTTTCAAAAGTGTGCTGTTACTGCCCCATAACTTACATGGGGTTGACCAAACTTGCAGAAACATGTTTATTTCTGCTGAAAATCACGTTTTGACACTTTCTGCACACTGGGGTTAAGAGCTGAGTGTGTGGGCTCTTCTGAGTCTTGCAGTTACATAGGGATTCAGTTGTCTGAAAAAACGCGTTTATTTCGGGCTGAAAAACACGTTTTCAAAAGTGTGCTGTTACTGCCCCATAACTTACATGGGGTTGACCAAACTTGCAGAAACATGTTTATTTCTGCTGAAAATCACGTTTTGACACTTTCTGCACACTGGGGTTAAGAGCTGAGTGTGTGGGCTCTTTTGAGCCTTGCAGTTACATAGGGATTCAGTTGTCTGAAAAAACGCGTTTATTTCGGGCTGAAAAACACGTTTTCAAAAGTGTTCTGTTACTGCCCCATAACTTACATGGGGGTGACCAAACTTGCAGAAACATGTTTATTTCTGCTGAAAAACACGTTTTGACACTTTCTGCACACTGGGGTTAAGAGCTGAGTGTGTGGGCTCTTCTGAGTCTTGCAGTTACATAGGGATTCAGTTGTCTGAAAAAACGCGTTTATTTCGGGCTGAAAAACACGTTTTCAAAAGTGTGCTGTTACTGCCCCATAACTTACATGGGGTTGACCAAACTTGCAGAAACATGTTTATTTCTGCTGAAAATCACGTTTTGACACTTTCTGCACACTGGGGTTAAGAGCTGAGTGTGTGGGCTCTACTGAGTCTTGCAGTTACATAGGGATTCAGTTGTCTGAAAAAACGCGTTTATTTCGGGCTGAAAAACACGTTTTCAAAAGTGTGCTGTTACTTCCCCATAACTTACATGGGGGTGACCAAACTTGCAGAAACATGTTTATTTCTGCTGAAAAACAAGTTTTGACACTTTCTGCACACTGGGGTTAAGAGCTGAGTGTGTGGGCTCTTCTGAGTCTTGCAGTTACATAGGGATTCAGTTGTCTGAAAAAACGCGTTTATTTCGGGCTGAAAAACACGTTTTCAAAAGTGTGCTGTTACTGCCCCATAACTTACATGGGGTTGACCAAACTTGCAGAAACATGTTTATTTCTGCTGAAAATCACGTTTTGACACTTTCTGCACACTGGGGTTAAGAGCTGAGTGTGTGGGCTCTTTTGAGCCTTGCAGTTACATAGGGATTCAGTTGTCTGAAAAAACGCGTTTATTTCGGGCTGAAAAACACGTTTTCAAAAGTGTTCTGTTACTGCCCCATAACTTACATGGGGGTGACCAAACTTGCAGAAACATGTTTATTTCTGCTGAAAAACACGTTTTGACACTTTCTGCACACTGGGGTTAAGAGCTGAGTGTGTGGGCTCTTCTGAGTCTTGCAGTTACATAGGGATTCAGTTGTCTGAAAAAACGCGTTTATTTCGGGCTGAAAAACACGTTTTCAAAAGTGTGCTGTTACTGCCCCATAACTTACATGGGGTTGACCAAACTTGCAGAAACATGTTTATTTCTGCTGAAAATCACGTTTTGACACTTTCTGCACACTGGGGTTAAGAGCTGAGTGTGTGGGCTCTACTGAGTCTTGCAGTTACATAGGGATTCAGTTGTCTGAAAAAACGCGTTTATTTCGGGCTGAAAAACACGTTTTCAAAAGTGTGCTGTTACTTCCCCATAACTTACATGGGGGTGACCAAACTTGCAGAAACATGTTTATTTCTGCTGAAAAACACGTTTTGACACTTTCTGCACACTGGGGTTAAGAGCTGAGTGTGTGGGCTCTTTTGAGCCTTGCAGTTACATAGGGATTCAGTTGTCTGAAAAAACGCGTTTATTTCGGGCTGAAAAACACGTTTTCAAAAGTGTGCTGTTACTGCACCATAACTTACATGGGGGTGACCAAACTTGCAGAAACATGTTTATTTCTGCTGAAAAACACGTTTTGACACTTTCTGCACACTGGGGTTAAGAGCTGAGTGTGTGGGCTCTTTTGAGCCTTGCAGTTACATAGGGATTCAGTTGTCTGAAAAAACGTGTTTATTTCGGGCTGAAAAACACGTTTTCAAAAGTGTGCTGTTACTGCACCATAACTTACATGGGGGTGACCAAACTTGCAGAAACATGTTTATTTCTGCTGAAAAACACGTTTTGACACTTTCTGCACACTGGGGTTAAGAGCTGAGTGTGTGGGCTCTTTTGAGCCTTGCAGTTACATAGGGATTCAGTTGTCTGAAAAAACGTGTTTATTTCGGGCTGAAAAACACGTTTTCAAAAGTGTGCTGTTACTGCCCCATAACTTACATGGGGTTGACCAAACTTGCAGAAACATGTTTATTTCTGCTGAAAAACACGTTTTGACACTTTCTGCACACTGGAGTTAAGAGCTGAGTGTGTAGGCTCTTCTGAGTCTTGCAGTTACATAGGGATTCAGTTGTCTGAAAAAACGCGTTTATTTCGGGCTGAAAAACACGTTTTCAAAAGTGTGCTGTTACTGCCCCATAACTTACATGGGTGTGACCAAACTTGCAGAAACATGTTTATTTCTGCTGAAAATCATGTTTTGACACTTTCTGCACACTGGGGTTAAGAGCTGAGTGTGTGGGCTCTTCTGAGTCTTGCAGTTACATAGGGATTCAGTTGTCTGAAAAAACGCGTTTATTTCGGGCTGAAAAACACGTTTTCAAAAGTGTGCTGTTACTGCCCCATAACTTACATGGGGGTGACCAAACTTGCAGAAACATGTTTATTTCTGCTGAAAATCATGTTTTGACACTTTCTGCACACTGGGGTTAAGAGCTGAGTGTGTGGGCTCTTCTGAGTCTTGCAGTTACATAGGGATTCAGTTGTCTGAAAAAACGCGTTTATTTCGGGCTGAAAAACACGTTTTCAAAAGTGTGCTGTTACTGCCCCATAACTTACATGGGGGTGACCAAACTTGCAGAAACATGTTTATTTCTGCTGAAAAACACGTTTTGACACTTTCTGCACACTGGGGTTAAGAGCTGAGTGTGTGGGCTCTTCTGAGTCTTGCAGTTACATAGGGATTCAGTTGTCTGAAAAAACGCGTTTATTTCGGGCTGAAAAACACGTTTTCAAAAGTGTGCTGTTACTGCCCCATAACTTACATGGGGTTGACCAAACTTGCAGAAACATGTTTATTTCTGCTGAAAATCATGTTTTGACACTTTCTGCACACTGGGGTTAAGAGCTGAGTGTGTGGGCTCTTCTGAGTCTTGCAGTTACATAGGGATTCAGTTGTCTGAAAAAACGCGTTTATTTCGGGCTGAAAAACACGTTTTCAAAAGTGTGCTGTTACTGCCCCATAACTTACATGGGGGTGACCAAACTTGCAGAAACATGTTTATTTCTGCTGAAAATCATGTTTTGACACTTTCTGCACACTGGGGTTAAGAGCTGAGTGTGTGGGCTCTTTTGAGCCTTGCAGTTACAAAGGGATTCAGTTGTCTGAAAAAACGCGTTTATTTCGGGCTGAAAAACACGTTTTCAAAAGTGTGCTGTTACTGCCCCATAACTTACATGGGGGTGACCAAACTTGCAGAAACATGTTTATTTCTGCTGAAAAACACGTTTTGACACTTTCTGCACACTGGGGTTAAGAGCTGAGTGTGTGGGCTCTTCTGAGTCTTGCAGTTACATAGGGATTCAGTTGTCTGAAAAAACGCATTTATTTCGGGCTGAAAAACACGTTTTCAAAAGTGTGCTGTTACTGCCCCATAACTTACATGGGGTTGACCAAACTTGCAGAAACATGTTTATTTCTGCTGAAAATCACGTTTTGACACTTTCTGCACACTGGGGTTAAGAGCTGAGTGTGTGGGCTCTTTTGAGCCTTGCAGTTACATAGGGATTCAGTTGTCTGAAAAAACGCGTTTATTTCGGGCTGAAAAACACGTTTCAAAAGTGTTCTGTTACTGCCCCATAACTTACATGGGGGTGACCAAACTTGCAGAAACATGTTTATTTCTGCTGAAAAACACGTTTTGACACTTTCTGCACACTGGGGTTATGAGCTGAGTGTGTGGGCTCTTCTGAGTCTTGCAGTTACATAGGGATTCAGTTGTCTGAAAAAACGCGTTTATTTCGGGCTGAAAAACACGTTTTCAAAAGTGTGCTGTTACTGCCCCATAACTTACATGGGGTTGACCAAACTTGCAGAAACATGTTTATTTCTGCTGAAAATCACGTTTTGACACTTTCTGCACACTGGGGTTAAGAGCTGAGTGTGTGGGCTCTACTGAGTCTTGCAGTTACATAGGGATTCAGTTGTCTGAAAAAACGCGTTTATTTCGGGCTGAAAAACACGTTTTCAAAAGTGTGCTGTTACTGCCCCATAACTTACATGGGGGTGACCAAACTTGCAGAAACATGTTTATTTCTGCTGAAAAACACGTTTTGACACTTTCTGCACACTGGAGTTAAGAGCTGAGTGTGTAGGCTCTTCTGAGTCTTGCAGTTACATAGGGATTCAGTTGTCTGAAAAAACGCGTTTATTTCGGGCTGAAAAACACGTTTTCAAAAGTGTGCTGTTACTGCCCCATAACTTACATGGGTGTGACCAAACTTGCAGAAACATGTTTATTTCTGCTGAAAATCATGTTTTGACACTTTCTGCACACTGGGGTTAAGAGCTGAGTGTGTGGGCTCTTCTGAGTCTTGCAGTTACATAGGGATTCAGTTGTCTGAAAAAACGCGTTTATTTCGGGCTGAAAAACACGTTTTCAAAAGTGTGCTGTTACTGCCCCATAACTTACATGGGGGTGACCAAACTTGCAGAAACATGTTTATTTCTGCTGAAAATCATGTTTTGACACTTTCTGCACACTGGGGTTAAGAGCTGAGTGTGTGGGCTCTTCTGAGTCTTGCAGTTACATAGGGATTCAGTTGTCTGAAAAAACGCGTTTATTTCGGGCTGAAAAACACGTTTTCAAAAGTGTGCTGTTACTGCCCCATAACTTACATGGGGGTGACCAAACTTGCAGAAACATGTTTATTTCTGCTGAAAATCATGTTTTGACACTTTCTGCACACTGGGGTTAAGAGCTGAGTGTGTGGGCTCTTCTGAGTCTTGCAGTTACATAGGGATTCAGTTGTCTGAAAAAACGCGTTTATTTCGGGCTGAAAAACACGTTTTCAAAAGTGTGCTGTTACTGCCCCATAACTTACATGGGGGTGACCAAACTTGCAGAAACATGTTTATTTCTGCTGAAAAACACGTTTTGACACTTTCTGCACACTGGGGTTAAGAGCTGAGTGTGTGGGCTCTTCTGAGTCTTGCAGTTACATAGGGATTCAGTTGTCTGAAAAAACGCGTTTATTTCGGGCTGAAAAACACGTTTTCAAAAGTGTGCTGTTACTGCCCCATAACTTACATGGGGTTGACCAAACTTGCAGAAACATGTTTATTTCTGCTGAAAATCATGTTTTGACACTTTCTGCACACTGGGGTTAAGAGCTGAGTGTGTGGGCTCTTCTGAGTCTTGCAGTTACATAGGGATTCAGTTGTCTGAAAAAACGCGTTTATTTCGGGCTGAAAAACACGTTTTCAAAAGTGTGCTGTTACTGCCCCATAACTTACATGGGGGTGACCAAACTTGCAGAAACATGTTTATTTCTGCTGAAAATCATGTTTTGACACTTTCTGCACACTGGGGTTAAGAGCTGAGTGTGTGGGCTCTTTTGAGCCTTGCAGTTACAAAGGGATTCAGTTGTCTGAAAAAACGCGTTTATTTCGGGCTGAAAAACACGTTTTCAAAAGTGTGCTGTTACTGCCCCATAACTTACATGGGGGTGACCAAACTTGCAGAAACATGTTTATTTCTGCTGAAAAACACGTTTTGACACTTTCTGCACACTGGGGTTAAGAGCTGAGTGTGTGGGCTCTTCTGAGTCTTGCAGTTACATAGGGATTCAGTTGTCTGAAAAAACGCATTTATTTCGGGCTGAAAAACACGTTTTCAAAAGTGTGCTGTTACTGCCCCATAACTTACATGGGGTTGACCAAACTTGCAGAAACATGTTTATTTCTGCTGAAAATCACGTTTTGACACTTTCTGCACACTGGGGTTAAGAGCTGAGTGTGTGGGCTCTTTTGAGCCTTGCAGTTACATAGGGATTCAGTTGTCTGAAAAAACGCGTTTATTTCGGGCTGAAAAACACGTTTCAAAAGTGTTCTGTTACTGCCCCATAACTTACATGGGGGTGACCAAACTTGCAGAAACATGTTTATTTCTGCTGAAAAACACGTTTTGACACTTTCTGCACACTGGGGTTATGAGCTGAGTGTGTGGGCTCTTCTGAGTCTTGCAGTTACATAGGGATTCAGTTGTCTGAAAAAACGCGTTTATTTCGGGCTGAAAAACACGTTTTCAAAAGTGTGCTGTTACTGCCCCATAACTTACATGGGGTTGACCAAACTTGCAGAAACATGTTTATTTTTGCTGAAAATCACGTTTTGACACTTTCTGCACACTGGGGTTAAGAGCTGAGTGTGTGGGCTCTACTGAGTCTTGCAGTTACATAGGGATTCAGTTGTCTGAAAAAACGCGTTTATTTCGGGCTGAAAAACACGTTTTCAAAAGTGTGCTGTTACTGCCCCATAACTTACATGGGGGTGACCAAACTTGCAGAAACATGTTTATTTCTGCTGAAAAACACGTTTTGACACTTTCTGCACACTGGAGTTAAGAGCTGAGTGTGTAGGCTCTTCTGAGTCTTGCAGTTACATAGGGATTCAGTTGTCTGAAAAAACGCGTTTATTTCGGGCTGAAAAACACGTTTTCAAAAGTGTGCTGTTACTGCCCCATAACTTACATGGGTGTGACCAAACTTGCAGAAACATGTTTATTTCTGCTGAAAATCATGTTTTGACACTTTCTGCACACTGGGGTTAAGAGCTGAGTGTGTGGGCTCTTCTGAGTCTTGCAGTTACATAGGGATTCAGTTGTCTGAAAAAACGCGTTTATTTCGGGCTGAAAAACACGTTTTCAAAAGTGTGCTGTTACTGCCCCATAACTTACATGGGGGTGACCAAACTTGCAGAAACATGTTTATTTCTGCTGAAAATCATGTTTTGACACTTTCTGCACACTGGGGTTAAGAGCTGAGTGTGTGGGCTCTTCTGAGTCTTGCAGTTACATAGGGATTCAGTTGTCTGAAAAAACGCGTTTATTTCGGGCTGAAAAACACGTTTTCAAAAGTGTGCTGTTACTGCCCCATAACTTACATGGGGGTGACCAAACTTGCAGAAACATGTTTATTTCTGCTGAAAAACACGTTTTGACACTTTCTGCACACTGGGGTTAAGAGCTGAGTGTGTGGGCTCTTCTGAGTCTTGCAGTTACATAGGGATTCAGTTGTCTGAAAAAACGCGTTTATTTCGGGCTGAAAAACACGTTTTCAAAAGTGTGCTGTTACTGCCCCATAACTTACATGGGGTTGACCAAACTTGCAGAAACATGTTTATTTCTGCTGAAAATCATGTTTTGACACTTTCTGCACACTGGGGTTAAGAGCTGAGTGTGTGGGCTCTTCTGAGTCTTGCAGTTACATAGGGATTCAGTTGTCTGAAAAAACGCGTTTATTTCGGGCTGAAAAACACGTTTTCAAAAGTGTGCTGTTACTGCCCCATAACTTACATGGGGGTGACCAAACTTGCAGAAACATGTTTATTTCTGCTGAAAATCATGTTTTGACACTTTCTGCACACTGGGGTTAAGAGCTGAGTGTGTGGGCTCTTTTGAGCCTTGCAGTTACAAAGGGATTCAGTTGTCTGAAAAAACGCGTTTATTTCGGGCTGAAAAACACGTTTTCAAAAGTGTGCTGTTACTGCCCCATAACTTACATGGGGGTGACCAAACTTGCAGAAACATGTTTATTTCTGCTGAAAAACACGTTTTGACACTTTCTGCACACTGGGGTTAAGAGCTGAGTGTGTGGGCTCTTCTGAGTCTTGCAGTTACATAGGGATTCAGTTGTCTGAAAAAACGCATTTATTTCGGGCTGAAAAACACGTTTTCAAAAGTGTGCTGTTACTGCCCCATAACTTACATGGGGTTGACCAAACTTGCAGAAACATGTTTATTTCTGCTGAAAATCACGTTTTGACACTTTCTGCACACTGGGGTTAAGAGCTGAGTGTGTGGGCTCTTTTGAGCCTTGCAGTTACATAGGGATTCAGTTGTCTGAAAAAACGCGTTTATTTCGGGCTGAAAAACACGTTTCAAAAGTGTTCTGTTACTGCCCCATAACTTACATGGGGGTGACCAAACTTGCAGAAACATGTTTATTTCTGCTGAAAAACACGTTTTGACACTTTCTGCACACTGGGGTTAAGAGCTGAGTGTGTGGGCTCTTCTGAGTCTTGCAGTTACATAGGGATTCAGTTGTCTGAAAAAACGCGTTTATTTCGGGCTGAAAAACACGTTTTCAAAAGTGTGCTGTTACTGCCCCATAACTTACATGGGGTTGACCAAACTTGCAGAAACATGTTTATTTCTGCTGAAAATCACGTTTTGACACTTTCTGCACACTGGGGTTAAGAGCTGAGTGTGTGGGCTCTACTGAGTCTTGCAGTTACATAGGGATTCAGTTGTCTGAAAAAACGCGTTTATTTCGGGCTGAAAAACACGTTTTCAAAAGTGTGCTGTTACTGCCCCATAACTTACATGGGGGTGACCAAACTTGCAGAAACATGTTTATTTCTGCTGAAAAACACGTTTTGACACTTTCTGCACACTGGGGTTAAGAGCTGAGTGTGTGGGCTCTTCTGAGTCTTGCAGTTACATAGGGATTCAGTTGTCTGAAAAAACGCATTTATTTCGGGCTGAAAAACACGTTTTCAAAAGTGTGCTGTTACTGCCCCATAACTTACATGGGGTTGACCAAACTTGCAGAAACATGTTTATTTCTGCTGAAAATCATGTTTTGACACTTTCTGCACACTGGGGTTAAGAGCTAAGTGTGTGGGCTCTTCTGAGTCTTGCAGTTACATAGGGATTCAGTTGTCTGAAAAAACGCGTTTATTTCGGGCTGAAAAACACGTTTTCAAAAGTGTGCTGTTACTGCCCCATAACTTACATGGGGGTGACCAAACTTGCAGAAACATGTTTATTTCTGCTGAAAATCATGTTTTGACACTTTCTGCACACTGGGGTTAAGAGCTGAGTGTGTGGGCTCTTTTGAGCCTTGCAGTTACAAAGGGATTCAGTTGTCTGAAAAAACGCGTTTATTTCGGGCTGAAAAACACGTTTTCAAAAGTGTGCTGTTACTGCCCCATAACTTACATGGGGGTGACCAAACTTGCAGAAACATGTTTATTTCTGCTGAAAAACACGTTTTGACACTTTCTGCACACTGGGGTTAAGAGCTGAGTGTGTGGGCTCTTCTGTGTCTTGCAGTTACATAGGGATTCAGTTGTCTGAAAAAACGCATTTATTTCGGGCTGAAAAACACGTTTTCAAAAGTGTGCTGTTACTGCCCCATAACTTACATGGGGTTGACCAAACTTGCAGAAACATGTTTATTTCTGCTGAAAATCACGTTTTGACACTTTCTGCACACTGGGGTTAAGAGCTGAGTGTGTGGGCTCTTTTGAGCCTTGCAGTTACATAGGGATTCAGTTGTCTGAAAAAACGCGTTTATTTCGGGCTGAAAAACACGTTTTCAAAAGTGTTCTGTTACTGCCCCATAACTTACATGGGGGTGACCAAACTTGCAGAAACATGTTTATTTCTGCTGAAAAACACGTTTTGACACTTTCTGCACACTGGAGTTAAGAGCTGAGTGTGTGGGCTCTTCTGAGTCTTGCAGTTACATAGGGATTCAGTTGTCTGAAAAAACGCGTTTATTTCGGGCTGAAAAACACGTTTTCAAAAGTGTGCTGTTACTGCCCCATAACTTACATGGGGGTGACCAAACTTGCAGAAACATGTTTATTTCTGCTGAAAATCACGTTTTGACACTTTCTGCACACTGGGGTTAAGAGCTGAGTGTGTGGGCTCTACTGAGTCTTGCAGTTACATAGGGATTCAGTTGTCTGAAAAAACGCGTTTATTTCGGGCTGAAAAACACGTTTTCAAAAGTGTGCTGTTACTGCCCCATAACTTACATGGGGGTGACCAAACTTGCAGAAACATGTTTATTTCTGCTGAAAATCATGTTTTGACACTTTCTGCACACTGGGGTTAAGAGCTGAGTGTGTGGGCTCTTCTGAGTCTTGCAGTTAAATAGGGATTCAGTTGTCTGAAAAAACGCGTTTATTTCGGGCTGAAAAACACGTTTTCAAAAGTGTGCTGTTACTGCCCCATAACTTACATGGGGGTGACCAAACTTGCAGAAACATGTTTATTTCTGCTGAAAATCATGTTTTGACACTTTCTGCACACTGGGGTTAAGAGCTGAGTGTGTGGGCTCTTTTGAGCCTTGCAGTTACAAAGGGATTCAGTTGTCTGAAAAAACGCGTTTATTTCGGGCTGAAAAACACGTTTTCAAAAGTGTGCTGTTACTGCCCCATAACTTACATGGGGGTGACCAAACTTGCAGAAACATGTTTATTTCTGCTGAAAAACACGTTTTGACACTTTCTGCACACTGGGGTTAAGAGCTGAGTGTGTGGGCTCTTCTGAGTCTTGCAGTTACATAGGGATTCAGTTGTCTGAAAAAACGCGTTTATTTCGGGCTGAAAAACACGTTTTCAAAAGTGTGCTGTTACTGCCCCATAACTTACATGGGGTTGACCAAACTTGCAGAAACATGTTTATTTCTGCTGAAAATCACGTTTTGACACTTTCTGCACACTGGGGTTAAGAGCTGAGTGTGTGGGCTCTTTTGAGCCTTGCAGTTACATAGGGATTCAGTTGTCTGAAAAAACGCGTTTATTTCGGGCTGAAAAACACGTTTTCAAAAGTGTGCTGTTACTGCCCCATAACTTACATGGGGGTGACCAAACTTGCAGAAACATGTTTATTTCTGCTGAAAAACACGTTTTGACACTTTCTGCACACTGGGGTTAAGAGCTGAGTGTGTGGGCTCTTCTGAGTCTTGCAGTTACATAGGGATTCAGTTGTCTGAAAAAACGCATTTATTTCGGGCTGAAAAACACGTTTTCAAAAGTGTGCTGTTACTGCCCCATAACTTACATGGGGTTGACCAAACTTGCAGAAACATGTTTATTTCTGCTGAAAATCACGTTTTGACACTTTCTGCACACTGGGGTTAAGAGCTGAGTGTGTGGGCTCTTTTGAGCCTTGCAGTTACATAGGGATTCAGTTGTCTGAAAAAACGCGTTTATTTCGGGCTGAAAAACACGTTTCAAAAGTGTTCTGTTACTGCCCCATAACTTACATGGGGGTGACCAAACTTGCAGAAACATGTTTATTTCTGCTGAAAAACACGTTTTGACACTTTCTGCACACTGGGGTTATGAGCTGAGTGTGTGGGCTCTTTTGAGTCTTGCAGTTACATAGGGATTCAGTTGTCTGAAAAAACGCGTTTATTTCGGGCTGAAAAACACGTTTTCAAAAGTGTGCTGTTACTGCCCCATAACTTACATGGGGTTGACCAAACTTGCAGAAACATGTTTATTTCTGCTGAAAATCACGTTTTGACACTTTCTGCACACTGGGGTTAAGAGCTGAGTGTGTGGGCTCTACTGAGTCTTGCAGTTACATAGGGATTCAGTTGTCTGAAAAAACGCGTTTATTTCGGGCTGAAAAACACGTTTTCAAAAGTGTGCTGTTACTGCCCCATAACTTACATGGGGGTGACCAAACTTGCAGAAACATGTTTATTTCTGCTGAAAAACACGTTTTGACACTTTCTGCACACTGGGGTTAAGAGCTGAGTGTGTGGGCTCTTCTGAGTCTTGCAGTTACATAGGGATTCAGTTGTCTGAAAAAACGCATTTATTTCGGGCTGAAAAACACGTTTTCAAAAGTGTGCTGTTACTGCCCCATAACTTACATGGGGTTGACCAAACTTGCAGAAACATGTTTATTTCTGCTGAAAATCATGTTTTGACACTTTCTGCACACTGGGGTTAAGAGCTAAGTGTGTGGGCTCTTCTGAGTCTTGCAGTTACATAGGGATTCAGTTGTCTGAAAAAACGCGTTTATTTCGGGCTGAAAAACACGTTTTCAAAAGTGTGCTGTTACTGCCCCATAACTTACATGGGGGTGACCAAACTTGCAGAAACATGTTTATTTCTGCTGAAAATCATGTTTTGACACTTTCTGCACACTGGGGTTAAGAGCTGAGTGTGTGGGCTCTTTTGAGCCTTGCAGTTACAAAGGGATTCAGTTGTCTGAAAAAACGCGTTTATTTCGGGCTGAAAAACACGTTTTCAAAAGTGTGCTGTTACTGCCCCATAACTTACATGGGGGTGACCAAACTTGCAGAAACATGTTTATTTCTGCTGAAAAACACGTTTTGACACTTTCTGCACACTGGGGTTAAGAGCTGAGTGTGTGGGCTCTTCTGAGTCTTGCAGTTACATAGGGATTCAGTTGTCTGAAAAAACGCATTTATTTCGGGCTGAAAAACACGTTTTCAAAAGTGTGCTGTTACTGCCCCATAACTTACATGGGGTTGACCAAACTTGCAGAAACATGTTTATTTCTGCTGAAAATCACGTTTTGACATTTTCTGCACACTGGGGTTAAGAGCTGAGTGTGTGGGCTCTTTTGAGCCTTGCAGTTACATAGGGATTCAGTTGTCTGAAAAAACGCGTTTATTTCGGGCTGAAAAACACGTTTTCAAAAGTGTTCTGTTACTGCCCCATAACTTACATGGGGGTGACCAAACTTGCAGAAACATGTTTATTTCTGTTGAAAAACACGTTTTGACACTTTCTGCACACTGGGGTTAAGAGCTGAGTGTGTGGGCTCTTCTGAGTCTTGCAGTTACATAGGGATTCAGTTGTCTGAAAAAACGCGTTTATTTCGGGCTGAAAAACACGTTTTCAAAAGTGTGCTGTTACTGCCCCATAACTTACATGGGGTTGACCAAACTTGCAGAAACATGTTTATTTCTGCTGAAAATCACGTTTTGACACTTTCTGCACACTGGGGTTAAGAGCTGAGTGTGTGGGCTCTACTGAGTCTTGCAGTTACATAGGGATTCAGTTGTCTGAAAAAACGCGTTTATTTCGGGCTGAAAAACACGTTTTCAAAAGTGTGCTGTTACTGCCCCATAACTTACATGGGGGTGACCAAACTTGCAGAAACATGTTTATTTCTGCTGAAAATCATGTTTTGACACTTTCTGCACACTGGGGTTAAGAGCTGAGTGTGTGGGCTCTTTTGAACCTTGCAGTTACAAAGGGATTCAGTTGTCTGAAAAAACGCGTTTATTTCGGGCTGAAAAACACGTTTTCAAAAGTGTGCTGTTACTGCCCCATAACTTACATGGGGGTGACCAAACTTGCAGAAACATGTTTATTTCTGCTGAAAAACACGTTTTGACACTTTCTGCACACTGGGGTTAAGAGCTGAGTGTGTGGGCTCTTCTGAGTCTTGCAGTTACATAGGGATTTTGTTGTCTGAAAAAACGCGTTTATTTCGGGCTGAAAAACACGTTTTCAAAAGTGTGCTGTTACTGCCCCATAACTTACATGGGGGTGACCAAACTTGCAGAAACATGTTTATTTCTGCTGAAAATCATGTTTTGACACTTTCTGCACACTGGGGTTAAGAGCTGAGTGTGTGGGCTCTTTTGAGCCTTGCAGTTACAAAGGGATTCAGTTGTCTGAAAAAACGCGTTTATTTCGGGCTGAAAAACACGTTTTCAAAAGTGTGCTGTTACTGCCCCATAACTTACATGGGGGTGACCAAACTTGCAGAAACATGTTTATTTCTGCTGAAAAACACGTTTTGACACTTTCTGCACACTGGGGTTAAGAGCTGAGTGTGTGGGCTCTTCTGAGTCTTGCAGTTACATAGGGATTCAGTTGTCTGAAAAAACGCATTTATTTCGGGCTGAAAAACACGTTTTCAAAAGTGTGCTGTTACTGCCCCATAACTTACATGGGGTTGACCAAACTTGCAGAAACATGTTTATTTCTGCTGAAAATCACGTTTTGACATTTTCTGCACACTGGGGTTAAGAGCTGAGTGTGTGGGCTCTTTTGAGCCTTGCAGTTACATAGGGATTCAGTTGTCTGAAAAAACGCGTTTATTTCGGGCTGAAAAACACGTTTTCAAAAGTGTTCTGTTACTGCCCCATAACTTACATGGGGGTGACCAAACTTGCAGAAACATGTTTATTTCTGCTGAAAAACACGTTTTGACACTTTCTGCACACTGGGGTTAAGAGCTGAGTGTGTGGGCTCTTCTGAGTCTTGCAGTTACATAGGGATTCAGTTGTCTGAAAAAACGCGTTTATTTCGGGCTGAAAAACACGTTTTCAAAAGTGTGCTGTTACTGCCCCATAACTTACATGGGGTTGACCAAACTTGCAGAAACATGTTTATTTCTGCTGAAAATCACGTTTTGACACTTTCTGCACACTGGGGTTAAGAGCTGAGTGTGTGGGCTCTACTGAGTCTTGCAGTTACATAGGGATTCAGTTGTCTGAAAAAACGCGTTTATTTCGGGCTGAAAAACACGTTTTCAAAAGTGTGCTGTTACTGCCCCATAACTTACATGGGGGTGACCAAACTTGCAGAAACATGTTTATTTCTGCTGAAAATCATGTTTTGACACTTTCTGCACACTGGGGTTAAGAGCTGAGTGTGTGGGCTCTTTTGAACCTTGCAGTTACAAAGGGATTCAGTTGTCTGAAAAAACGCGTTTATTTCGGGCTGAAAAACACGTTTTCAAAAGTGTGCTGTTACTGCCCCATAACTTACATGGGGGTGACCAAACTTGCAGAAACATGTTTATTTCTGCTGAAAAACACGTTTTGACACTTTCTGCACACTGGGGTTAAGAGCTGAGTGTGTGGGCTCTTCTGAGTCTTGCAGTTACATAGGGATTTTGTTGTCTGAAAAAACGCGTTTATTTCGGGCTGAAAAACACGTTTTCAAAAGTGTGCTGTTACTGCCCCATAACTTACATGGGGTTGACCAAACTTGCAGAAACATGTTTATTTCTGCTGAAAATCATGTTTTGACACTTTCTGCACACTGGGGTTAAGAGCTGAGTGTGTGGGCTCTTCTGAGTCTTGCAGTTACATAGGGATTCAGTTGTCTGAAAAAACGCGTTTATTTCGGGCTGAAAAACACGTTTTCAAAAGTGTGCTGTTACTGCCCCATAACTTACATGGGGGTGACCAAACTTGCAGAAACATGTTTATTTCTGCTGAAAATCATGTTTTGACACTTTCTGCACACTGGGGTTAAGAGCTGAGTGTGTGGGCTCTTTTGAGCCTTGCAGTTACAAAGGGATTCAGTTGTCTGAAAAAACGCGTTTATTTCGGGCTGAAAAACACGTTTTCAAAAGTGTGCTGTTACTGCCCCATAACTTACATGGGGGTGACCAAACTTGCAGAAACATGTTTATTTCTGCTGAAAAACACGTTTTGACACTTTCTGCACACTGGGGTTAAGAGCTGAGTGTGTGGGCTCTTCTGAGTCTTGCAGTTACATAGGGATTCAGTTGTCTGAAAAAACGCATTTATTTCGGGCTGAAAAACACGTTTTCAAAAGTGTGCTGTTACTGCCCCATAACTTACATGGGGTTGACCAAACTTGCAGAAACATGTTTATTTCTGCTGAAAATCACGTTTTGACACTTTCTGCACACTGGGGTTAAGAGCTGAGTGTGTGGGCTCTTTTGAGCCTTGCAGTTACATAGGGATTCAGTTGTCTGAAAAAACGCGTTTATTTCGGGCTGAAAAACACGTTTTCAAAAGTGTTCTGTTACTGCCCCATAACTTACATGGGGGTGACCAAACTTGCAGAAACATGTTTATTTCTGCTGAAAATCACGTTTTGACACTTTCTGCACACTGGGGTTAAGAGCTGAGTGTGTGGGCTCTTCTGAGTCTTGCAGTTACATAGGGATTCAGTTGTCTGAAAAAACGCGTTTATTTCGGGCTGAAAAACACGTTTTCAAAAGTGTGCTGTTACTGCCCCATAACTTACATGGGGTTGACCAAACTTGCAGAAACATGTTTATTTCTGCTGAAAATCACGTTTTGACACTTTCTGCACACTGGGGTTAAGAGCTGAGTGTGTGGGCTCTACTGAGTCTTGCAGTTACATAGGGATTCAGTTTTCTGAAAAAACGCGTTTATTTCGGGCTGAAAAACACGTTTTCAAAAGTGTGCTGTTACTTCCCCATAACTTACATGGGGGTGACCAAACTTGCAGAAACATGTTTATTTCTGCTGAAAAACACGTTTTGACACTTTCTGCACACTGGGGTTAAGAGCTGAGTGTGTGGGCTCTTCTGAGTCTTGCAGTTACATAGGGATTCAGTTGTCTGAAAAAACGCGTTTATTTCGGGCTGAAAAACACGTTTTCAAAAGTGTGCTGTTACTGCCCCATAACTTACATGGGGTTGACCAAACTTGCAGAAACATGTTTATTTCTGCTGAAAATCACGTTTTGACACTTTCTGCACACTGGGGTTAAGAGCTGAGTGTGTGGGCTCTACTGAGTCTTGCAGTTACATAGGGATTCAGTTGTCTGAAAAAACGCGTTTATTTCGGGCTGAAAAACACGTTTTCAAAAGTGTGCTGTTACTGCCCCATAACTTACATGGGGTTGACCAAACTTGCAGAAACATGTTTATTTCTGCTGAAAATCACGTTTTGACACTTTCTGCACACTGGGGTTAAGAGCTGAGTGTGTGGGCTCTACTGAGTCTTGCAGTTACATAGGGATTCAGTTGTCTGAAAAAACGCGTTTATTTCGGGCTGAAAAACACGTTTTCAAAAGTGTGCTGTTACTGCCCCATAACTTACATGGGGGTGACCAAACTTGCAGAAACATGTTTATTTCTGCTGAAAATCATGTTTTGACACTTTCTGCACACTGGGGTTAAGAGCTGAGTGTGTGGGCTCTTTTGAGCCTTGCAGTTACAAAGGGATTCAGTTGTCTGAAAAAACGCGTTTATTTCGGGCTGAAAAACACGTTTTCAAAAGTGTGCTGTTACTGCCCCATAACTTACATGGGGGTGACCAAACTTGCAGAAACATGTTTATTTCTGCTGAAAAACACGTTTTGACACTTTCTGCACACTGGGGTTAAGAGCTGAGTGTGTGGGCTCTTCTGAGTCTTGCAGTTACATAGGGATTGAGTTGTCTGAAAAAACGCGTTTATTTCGGGCTGAAAAACACGTTTTCAAAAGTGTGCTGTTACTGCCCCATAACTTACATGGGGGTGACCAAACTTGCAGAAACATGTTTATTTCTGCTGAAAATCATGTTTTGACACTTTCTGCACACTGGGGTTAAGAGCTGAGTGTGTGGGCTCTTTTGAGCCTTGCAGTTACAAAGGGATTCAGTTGTCTGAAAAAACGCGTTTATTTCGGGCTGAAAAACACGTTTTCAAAAGTGTGCTGTTACTGCCCCATAACTTACATGGGGGTGACCAAACTTGCAGAAACATGTTTATTTCTGCTGAAAAACACGTTTTGACACTTTCTGCACACTGGGGTTAAGAGCTGAGTGTGTGGGCTCTTCTGAGTCTTGCAGTTACATAGGGATTCAGTTGTCTGAAAAAACGCGTTTATTTCGGGCTGAAAAACACGTTTTCAAAAGTGTGCTGTTACTGCCCCATAACTTACATGGGGTTGACCAAACTTGCAGAAACATGTTTATTTCTGCTGAAAATCACGTTTTGACACTTTCTGCACACTGGGGTTAAGAGCTGAGTGTGTGGGCTCTTTTGAGCCTTGCAGTTACATAGGGATTCAGTTGTCTGAAAAAACGCGTTTATTTCGGGCTGAAAAACACGTTTTCAAAAGTGTTCTGTTACTGCCCCATAACTTACATGGGGGTGACCAAACTTGCAGAAACATGTTTATTTCTGCTGAAAAACACGTTTTGACACTTTCTGCACACTGGGGTTAAGAGCTGAGTGTGTGGGCTCTTCTGAGTCTTGCAGTTACATAGGGATTCAGTTGTCTGAAAAAACGCGTTTATTTCGGGCTGAAAAACACGTTTTCAAAAGTGTGCTGTTACTGCCCCATAACTTACATGGGGTTGACCAAACTTGCAGAAACATGTTTATTTCTGCTGAAAATCACGTTTTGACACTTTCTGCACACTGGGGTTAAGAGCTGAGTGTGTGGGCTCTACTGAGTCTTGCAGTTACATAGGGATTCAGTTGTCTGAAAAAACGCGTTTATTTCGGGCTGAAAAACACGTTTTCAAAAGTGTGCTGTTACTTCCCCATAACTTACATGGGGGTGACCAAACTTGCAGAAACATGTTTATTTCTGCTGAAAAACACGTTTTGACACTTTCTGCACACTGGGGTTAAGAGCTGAGTGTGTGGGCTCTTCTGAGTCTTGCAGTTACATAGGGATTCAGTTGTCTGAAAAAACGCGTTTATTTCGGGCTGAAAAACACGTTTTCAAAAGTGTGCTGTTACTGCCCCATAACTTACATGGGGTTGACCAAACTTGCAGAAACATGTTTATTTCTGCTGAAAATCACGTTTTGACACTTTCTGCACACTGGGGTTAAGAGCTGAGTGTGTGGGCTCTACTGAGTCTTGCAGTTACATAGGGATTCAGTTGTCTGAAAAAACGCGTTTATTTCGGGCTGAAAAACACGTTTTCAAAAGTGTGCTGTTACTTCCCCATAACTTACATGGGGCTGACCAAACTTGCAGAAACATGTTTATTTCTGCTGAAAAACACGTTTTGACACTTTCTGCACACTGGGGTTAAGAGCTGAGTGTGTGGGCTCTTTTGAGCCTTGCAGTTACATAGGGATTCAGTTGTCTGAAAAAACGCGTTTATTTCGGGCTGAAAAACACGTTTTCAAAAGTGTTCTGTTACTGCCCCATAACTTACATGGGGGTGACCAAACTTGCAGAAACATGTTTATTTCTGCTGAAAAACACGTTTTGACACTTTCTGCACACTGGGGTTAAGAGCTGAGTGTGTGGGCTCTTCTGAGTCTTGCAGTTACATAGGGATTCAGTTGTCTGAAAAAACGCGTTTATTTCGGGCTGAAAAACACGTTTTCAAAAGTGTGCTGTTACTGCCCCATAACTTACATGGGGTTGACCAAACTTGCAGAAACATGTTTATTTCTGCTGAAAATCACGTTTTGACACTTTCTGCACACTGGGGTTAAGAGCTGAGTGTGTGGGCTCTTTTGAGCCTTGCAGTTACATAGGGATTCAGTTGTCTGAAAAAACGCGTTTATTTCGGGCTGAAAAACACGTTTTCAAAAGTGTTCTGTTACTGCCCCATAACTTACATGGGGGTGACCAAACTTGCAGAAACATGTTTATTTCTGCTGAAAATCACGTTTTGACACTTTCTGCACACTGGGGTTAAGAGCTGAGTGTGTGGGCTCTACTGAGTCTTGCAGTTACATAGGGATTCAGTTGTCTGAAAAAACGCGTTTATTTCGGGCTGAAAAACACGTTTTCAAAAGTGTGCTGTTACTTCCCCATAACTTACATGGGGGTGACCAAACTTGCAGAAACATGTTTATTTCTGCTGAAAAACACGTTTTGACACTTTCTGCACACTGGGGTTAAGAGCTGAGTGTGTGGGCTCTTTTGAGCCTTGCAGTTACATAGGGATTCAGTTGTCTGAAAAAACGCGTTTATTTCGGGCTGAAAAACACGTTTTCAAAAGTGTGCTGTTACTGCACCATAACTTACATGGGGGTGACCAAACTTGCAGAAACATGTTTATTTCTGCTGAAAAACACGTTTTGACACTTTCTGCACACTGGGGTTAAGAGCTGAGTGTGTGGGCTCTTTTGAGCCTTGCAGTTACATAGGGATTCAGTTGTCTGAAAAAACGTGTTTATTTCGGGCTGAAAAACACGTTTTCAAAAGTGTGCTGTTACTGCACCATAACTTACATGGGGGTGACCAAACTTGCAGAAACATGTTTATTTCTGCTGAAAAACACGTTTTGACACTTTCTGCACACTGGGGTTAAGAGCTGAGTGTGTGGGCTCTTTTGAGCCTTGCAGTTACATAGGGATTCAGTTGTCTGAAAAAACGTGTTTATTTCGGGCTGAAAAACACGTTTTCAAAAGTGTGCTGTTACTGCCCCATAACTTACATGGGGGTGACCAAACTTGCAGAAACATGTTTATTTCTGCTGAAAAACACGTTTTGACACTTTCTGCACACTGGAGTTAAGAGCTGAGTGTGTAGGCTCTTCTGAGTCTTGCAGTTACATAGGGATTCAGTTGTCTGAAAAAACGCGTTTATTTCGGGCTGAAAAACACGTTTTCAAAAGTGTGCTGTTACTGCCCCATAACTTACATGGGGGTGACCAAACTTGCAGAAACATGTTTATTTCTGCTGAAAATCATGTTTTGACACTTTCTGCACACTGGGGTTAAGAGCTGAGTGTGTGGGCTCTTCTGAGTCTTGCAGTTACATAGGGATTCAGTTGTCTGAAAAAACGCGTTTATTTCGGGCTGAAAAACACGTTTTCAAAAGTGTGCTGTTACTGCCCCATAACTTACATGGGGGTGACCAAACTTGCAGAAACATGTTTATTTCTGCTGAAAATCATGTTTTGACACTTTCTGCACACTGGGGTTAAGAGCTGAGTGTGTGGGCTCTTTTGAGCCTTGCAGTTACAAAGGGATTCAGTTGTCTGAAAAAACGCGTTTATTTCGGGCTGAAAAACACGTTTTCAAAAGTGTGCTGTTACTGCCCCATAACTTACATGGGGGTGACCAAACTTGCAGAAACATGTTTATTTCTGCTGAAAAACACGTTTTGACACTTTCTGCACACTGGGGTTAAGAGCTGAGTGTGTGGGCTCTTCTGAGTCTTGCAGTTACATAGGGATTCAGTTGTCTGAAAAAACGCGTTTATTTCGGGCTGAAAAACACGTTTTCAAAAGTGTGCTGTTACTGCCCCATAACTTACATGGGGTTGACCAAACTTGCAGAAACATGTTTATTTCTGCTGAAAATCATGTTTTGACACTTTCTGCACACTGGGGTTAAGAGCTGAGTGTGTGGGCTCTTCTGAGTCTTGCAGTTACATAGGGATTCAGTTGTCTGAAAAAACGCGTTTATTTCGGGCTGAAAAACACGTTTTCAAAAGTGTGCTGTTACTGCCCCATAACTTACATGGGGGTGACCAAACTTGCAGAAACATGTTTATTTCTGCTGAAAATCATGTTTTGACACTTTCTGCACACTGGGGTTAAGAGCTGAGTGTGTGGGCTCTTTTGAGCCTTGCAGTTACAAAGGGATTCAGTTGTCTGAAAAAACGCGTTTATTTCGGGCTGAAAAACACGTTTTCAAAAGTGTGCTGTTACTGCCCCATAACTTACATGGGGGTGACCAAACTTGCAGAAACATGTTTATTTCTGCTGAAAAACACGTTTTGACACTTTCTGCACACTGGGGTTAAGAGCTGAGTGTGTGGGCTCTTCTGAGTCTTGCAGTTACATAGGGATTCAGTTGTCTGAAAAAACGCATTTATTTCGGGCTGAAAAACACGTTTTCAAAAGTGTGCTGTTACTGCCCCATAACTTACATGGGGTTGACCAAACTTGCAGAAACATGTTTATTTCTGCTGAAAATCACGTTTTGACACTTTCTGCACACTGGGGTTAAGAGCTGAGTGTGTGGGCTCTTTTGAGCCTTGCAGTTACAAAGGGATTCAGTTGTCTGAAAAAACGCGTTTATTTCGGGCTGAAAAACACGTTTTCAAAAGTGTGCTGTTACTGCCCCATAACTTACATGGGGGTGACCAAACTTGCAGAAACATGTTTATTTCTGCTGAAAAACACGTTTTGACACTTTCTGCACACTGGGGTTAAGAGCTGAGTGTGTGGGCTCTTCTGAGTCTTGCAGTTACATAGGGATTCAGTTGTCTGAAAAAACGCGTTTATTTCGGGCTTAAAAACACGTTTTCAAAAGTGTGCTGTTACTGCCCCATAACTTACATGGGGTTGACCAAACTTGCAGAAACATGTTTATTTCTGCTGAAAATCATGTTTTGACACTTTCTGCACACTGGGGTTAAGAGCTGAGTGTGTGGGCTCTTCTGAGTCTTGCAGTTACATAGGGATTCAGTTGTCTGAAAAAACGCGTTTATTTCGGGCTGAAAAACACGTTTTCAAAAGTGTGCTGTTACTGCCCCATAACTTACATGGGGGTGACCAAACTTGCAGAAACATGTTTATTTCTGCTGAAAATCATGTTTTGACACTTTCTGCACACTGGGGTTAAGAGCTGAGTGTGTGGGCTCTTTTGAGCCTTGCAGTTACAAAGGGATTCAGTTGTCTGAAAAAACGCGTTTATTTCGGGCTGAAAAACACGTTTTCAAAAGTGTGCTGTTACTGCCCCATAACTTACATGGGGGTGACCAAACTTGCAGAAACATGTTTATTTCTGCTGAAAAACACGTTTTGACACTTTCTGCACACTGGGGTTAAGAGCTGAGTGTGTGGGCTCTTCTGAGTCTTGCAGTTACATAGGGATTCAGTTGTCTGAAAAAACGCATTTATTTCGGGCTGAAAAACACGTTTTCAAAAGTGTGCTGTTACTGCCCCATAACTTACATGGGGTTGACCAAACTTGCAGAAACATGTTTATTTCTGCTGAAAATCACGTTTTGACACTTTCTGCACACTGGGGTTAAGAGCTGAGTGTGTGGGCTCTTTTGAGCCTTGCAGTTACATAGGGATTCAGTTGTCTGAAAAAACGCGTTTATTTCGGGCTGAAAAACACGTTTTCAAAAGTGTTCTGTTACTGCCCCATAACTTACATGGGGGTGACCAAACTTGCAGAAACATGTTTATTTCTGCTGAAAAACACGTTTTGACACTTTCTGCACACTGGGGTTAAGAGCTGAGTGTGTGGGCTCTTCTGAGTCTTGCAGTTACATAGGGATTCAGTTGTCTGAAAAAACGCGTTTATTTCGGGCTGAAAAACACGTTTTCAAAAGTGTTCTGTTACTGCCCCATAACTTACATGGGGGTGACCAAACTTGCAGAAACATGTTTATTTCTGCTGAAAATCACGTTTTGACACTTTCTGCACACTGGGGTTAAGAGCTGAGTGTGTGGGCTCTACTGAGTCTTGCAGTTACATAGGGATTCAGTTGTCTGAAAAAACGCGTTTATTTCGGGCTGAAAAACACGTTTTCAAAAGTGTGCTGTTACTTCCCCATAACTTACATGGGGGTGACCAAACTTGCAGAAACATGTTTATTTCTGCTGAAAAACACGTTTTGACACTTTCTGCACACTGGGGTTAAGAGCTGAGTGTGTGGGCTCTTTTGAGCCTTGCAGTTACATAGGGATTCAGTTGTCTGAAAAAACGCGTTTATTTCGGGCTGAAAAACACGTTTTCAAAAGTGTGCTGTTACTGCACCATAACTTACATGGGGGTGACCAAACTTGCAGAAACATGTTTATTTCTGCTGAAAAACACGTTTTGACACTTTCTGCACACTGGGGTTAAGAGCTGAGTGTGTGGGCTCTTTTGAGCCTTGCAGTTACATAGGGATTCAGTTGTCTGAAAAAACGTGTTTATTTCGGGCTGAAAAACACGTTTTCAAAAGTGTGCTGTTACTGCACCATAACTTACATGGGGGTGACCAAACTTGCAGAAACATGTTTATTTCTGCTGAAAAACACGTTTTGACACTTTCTGCACACTGGGGTTAAGAGCTGAGTGTGTGGGCTCTTTTGAGCCTTGCAGTTACATAGGGATTCAGTTGTCTGAAAAAACGTGTTTATTTCGGGCTGAAAAACACGTTTTCAAAAGTGTGCTGTTACTGCCCCATAACTTACATGGGGTTGACCAAACTTGCAGAAACATGTTTATTTCTGCTGAAAATCACGTTTTGACACTTTCTGCACACTGGGGTTAAGAGCTGAGTGTGTGGGCTCTTCTGAGTCTTGCAGTTACATAGGGATTCAGTTGTCTGAAAAAACGCGTTTATTTCGGGCTGAAAAACACGTTTTCAAAAGTGTGCTGTTACTGCCCCATAACTGACATGGGGTTGAACAAACTTGCAGAAACATGTTTATTTCTGCTGAAAATCACGTTTTGACACTTTCTGCACACTGGGGTTAAGAGCTGAGTGTGTGGGCTCTTTTGAGCCTTGCAGTTACATAGGGATTCAGTTGTCTGAAAAAACGCGTTTATTTCGGGCTGAAAAACACGTTTTCAAAAGTGTTCTGTTACTGCCCCATAACTTACATGGGGGTGACCAAACTTGCAGAAACATGTTTATTTCTGCTGAAAAACACGTTTTGACACTTTCTGCACACTGGGGTTAAGAGCTGAGTGTGTGGGCTCTTTTGAGCCTTGCAGTTACATAGGGATTCAGTTGTCTGAAAAAACGTGTTTATTTCGGGCTGAAAAACACGTTTTCAAAAGTGTGCTGTTACTGCCCCATAACTTACATGGGGTTGACCAAACTTGCAGAAACATGTTTATTTCTGCTGAAAATCACGTTTTGACACTTTCTGCACACTGGGGTTAAGAGCTGAGTGTGTGGGCTCTTCTGAGTCTTGCAGTTACATAGGGATTCAGTTGTCTGAAAAAACGCGTTTATTTCGGGCTGAAAAACACGTTTTCAAAAGTGTGCTGTTACTGCCCCATAACTGACATGGGGTTGAACAAACTTGCAGAAACATGTTTATTTCTGCTGAAAATCACGTTTTGACACTTTCTGCACACTGGGGTTAAGAGCTGAGTGTGTGGGCTCTTTTGAGCCTTGCAGTTACATAGGGATTCAGTTGTCTGAAAAAACGCGTTTATTTCGGGCTGAAAAACACGTTTTCAAAAGTGTTCTGTTACTGCCCCATAACTTACATGGGGGTGACCAAACTTGCAGAAACATGTTTATTTCTGCTGAAAAACACGTTTTGACACTTTCTGCACACTGGGGTTAAGAGCTGAGTGTGTGGGCTCTTCTGAGTCTTGCAGTTACATAGGGATTCAGTTGTCTGAAAAAACGCGTTTATTTCGGGCTGAAAAACACGTTTTCAAAAGTGTGCTGTTACTGCCCCATAACTTACATGGGGTTGACCAAACTTGCAGAAACATGTTTATTTCTGCTGAAAATCACGTTTTGACACTTTCTGCACACTGGGGTTAAGAGCTGAGTGTGTGGGCTCTACTGAGTCTTGCAGTTACATAGGGATTCAGTTGTCTGAAAAAACGCGTTTATTTCGGGCTGAAAAACACGTTTTCAAAAGTGTGCTGTTACTGCCCCATAACTTACATGGGGGTGACCAAACTTGCAGAAACATGTTTATTTCTGCTGAAAAACACGTTTTGACACTTTCTGCACACTGGGGTTAAGAGCTGAGTGTGTGGGCTCTTCTGAGTCTTGCAGTTACATAGGGATTCAGTTGTCTGAAAAAACGCGTTTATTTCGGGCTGAAAAACACGTTTTCAAAAGTGTGCTGTTACTGCCCCATAACTTACATGGGGTTGACCAAACTTGCAGAAACATGTTTATTTCTGCTGAAAATCATGTTTTGACACTTTCTGCACACTGGGGTTAAGAGCTGAGTGTGTGGGCTCTTCTGAGTCTTGCAGTTACATAGGGATTCAGTTGTCTGAAAAAACGCGTTTATTTCGGGCTGAAAAACACGTTTTCAAAAGTGTGCTGTTACTGCCCCATAACTTACATGGGGGTGACCAAACTTGCAGAAACATGTTTATTTCTGCTGAAAATCATGTTTTGACACTTTCTGCACACTGGGGTTAAGAGCTGAGTGTGTGGGCTCTTTTGAGCCTTGCAGTTACAAAGGGATTCAGTTGTCTGAAAAAACGCGTTTATTTCGGGCTGAAAAACACGTTTTCAAAAGTGTGCTGTTACTGCCCCATAACTTACATGGGGGTGACCAAACTTGCAGAAACATGTTTATTTCTGCTGAAAAACACGTTTTGACACTTTCTGCACACTGGGGTTAAGAGCTGAGTGTGTGGGCTCTTCTGAGTCTTGCAGTTACATAGGGATTCAGTTGTCTGAAAAAACGCATTTATTTCGGGCTGAAAAACACGTTTTCAAAAGTGTGCTGTTACTGCCCCATAACTTACATGGGGTTGACCAAACTTGCAGAAACATGTTTATTTCTGCTGAAAATCACGTTTTGACACTTTCTGCACACTGGGGTTAAGAGCTGAGTGTGTGGGCTCTTTTGAGCCTTGCAGTTACATAGGGATTCAGTTGTCTGAAAAAACGCGTTTATTTCGGGCTGAAAAACACGTTTTCAAAAGTGTTCTGTTACTGCCCCATAACTTACATGGGGGTGACCAAACTTGCAGAAACATGTTTATTTCTGCTGAAAAACACGTTTTGACACTTTCTGCACACTGGGGTTAAGAGCTGAGTGTGTGGGCTCTTCTGAGTCTTGCAGTTACATAGGGATTCAGTTGTCTGAAAAAACGCGTTTATTTCGGGCTGAAAAACACGTTTTCAAAAGTGTTCTGTTACTGCCCCATAACTTACATGGGGGTGACCAAACTTGCAGAAACATGTTTATTTCTGCTGAAAATCACGTTTTGACACTTTCTGCACACTGGGGTTAAGAGCTGAGTGTGTGGGCTCTACTGAGTCTTGCAGTTACATAGGGATTCAGTTGTCTGAAAAAACGCGTTTATTTCGGGCTGAAAAACACGTTTTCAAAAGTGTGCTGTTACTTCCCCATAACTTACATGGGGGTGACCAAACTTGCAGAAACATGTTTATTTCTGCTGAAAAACACGTTTTGACACTTTCTGCACACTGGGGTTAAGAGCTGAGTGTGTGGGCTCTTTTGAGCCTTGCAGTTACATAGGGATTCAGTTGTCTGAAAAAACGCGTTTATTTCGGGCTGAAAAACACGTTTTCAAAAGTGTGCTGTTACTGCACCATAACTTACATGGGGGTGACCAAACTTGCAGAAACATGTTTATTTCTGCTGAAAAACACGTTTTGACACTTTCTGCACACTGGGGTTAAGAGCTGAGTGTGTGGGCTCTTTTGAGCCTTGCAGTTACATAGGGATTCAGTTGTCTGAAAAAACGTGTTTATTTCGGGCTGAAAAACACGTTTTCAAAAGTGTGCTGTTACTGCACCATAACTTACATGGGGGTGACCAAACTTGCAGAAACATGTTTATTTCTGCTGAAAAACACGTTTTGACACTTTCTGCACACTGGGGTTAAGAGCTGAGTGTGTGGGCTCTTTTGAGCCTTGCAGTTACATAGGGATTCAGTTGTCTGAAAAAACGTGTTTATTTCGGGCTGAAAAACACGTTTTCAAAAGTGTGCTGTTACTGCCCCATAACTTACATGGGGTTGACCAAACTTGCAGAAACATGTTTATTTCTGCTGAAAATCACGTTTTGACACTTTCTGCACACTGGGGTTAAGAGCTGAGTGTGTGGGCTCTTCTGAGTCTTGCAGTTACATAGGGATTCAGTTGTCTGAAAAAACGCGTTTATTTCGGGCTGAAAAACACGTTTTCAAAAGTGTGCTGTTACTGCCCCATAACTTACATGGGGTTGACCAAACTTGCAGAAACATGTTTATTTCTGCTGAAAATCACGTTTTGACACTTTCTGCACACTGGGGTTAAGAGCTGAGTGTGTGGGCTCTTTTGAGCCTTGCAGTTACATAGGGATTCAGTTGTCTGAAAAAACGCGTTTATTTCGGGCTGAAAAACACGTTTTCAAAAGTGTTCTGTTACTGCCCCATAACTTACATGGGGGTGACCAAACTTGCAGAAACATGTTTATTTCTGCTGAAAAACACGTTTTGACACTTTCTGCACACTGGGGTTAAGAGCTGAGTGTGTGGGCTCTTCTGAGTCTTGCAGTTACATAGGGATTCAGTTGTCTGAAAAAACGCGTTTATTTCGGGCTGAAAAACACGTTTTCAAAAGTGTGCTGTTACTGCCCCATAACTTACATGGGGTTGACCAAACTTGCAGAAACATGTTTATTTCTGCTGAAAATCACGTTTTGACACTTTCTGCACACTGGGGTTAAGAGCTGAGTGTGTGGGCTCTACTGAGTCTTGCAGTTACATAGGGATTCAGTTGTCTGAAAAAACGCGTTTATTTCGGGCTGAAAAACACGTTTTCAAAAGTGTGCTGTTACTTCCCCATAACTTACATGGGGGTGACCAAACTTGCAGAAACATGTTTATTTCTGCTGAAAAACAAGTTTTGACACTTTCTGCACACTGGGGTTAAGAGCTGAGTGTGTGGGCTCTTCTGAGTCTTGCAGTTACATAGGGATTCAGTTGTCTGAAAAAACGCGTTTATTTCGGGCTGAAAAACACGTTTTCAAAAGTGTGCTGTTACTGCCCCATAACTTACATGGGGTTGACCAAACTTGCAGAAACATGTTTATTTCTGCTGAAAATCACGTTTTGACACTTTCTGCACACTGGGGTTAAGAGCTGAGTGTGTGGGCTCTTTTGAGCCTTGCAGTTACATAGGGATTCAGTTGTCTGAAAAAACGCGTTTATTTCGGGCTGAAAAACACGTTTTCAAAAGTGTTCTGTTACTGCCCCATAACTTACATGGGGGTGACCAAACTTGCAGAAACATGTTTATTTCTGCTGAAAAACACGTTTTGACACTTTCTGCACACTGGGGTTAAGAGCTGAGTGTGTGGGCTCTTCTGAGTCTTGCAGTTACATAGGGATTCAGTTGTCTGAAAAAACGCGTTTATTTCGGGCTGAAAAACACGTTTTCAAAAGTGTGCTGTTACTGCCCCATAACTTACATGGGGTTGACCAAACTTGCAGAAACATGTTTATTTCTGCTGAAAATCACGTTTTGACACTTTCTGCACACTGGGGTTAAGAGCTGAGTGTGTGGGCTCTACTGAGTCTTGCAGTTACATAGGGATTCAGTTGTCTGAAAAAACGCGTTTATTTCGGGCTGAAAAACACGTTTTCAAAAGTGTGCTGTTACTTCCCCATAACTTACATGGGGGTGACCAAACTTGCAGAAACATGTTTATTTCTGCTGAAAAACACGTTTTGACACTTTCTGCACACTGGGGTTAAGAGCTGAGTGTGTGGGCTCTTTTGAGCCTTGCAGTTACATAGGGATTCAGTTGTCTGAAAAAACGCGTTTATTTCGGGCTGAAAAACACGTTTTCAAAAGTGTGCTGTTACTGCACCATAACTTACATGGGGGTGACCAAACTTGCAGAAACATGTTTATTTCTGCTGAAAAACACGTTTTGACACTTTCTGCACACTGGGGTTAAGAGCTGAGTGTGTGGGCTCTTTTGAGCCTTGCAGTTACATAGGGATTCAGTTGTCTGAAAAAACGTGTTTATTTCGGGCTGAAAAACACGTTTTCAAAAGTGTGCTGTTACTGCACCATAACTTACATGGGGGTGACCAAACTTGCAGAAACATGTTTATTTCTGCTGAAAAACACGTTTTGACACTTTCTGCACACTGGGGTTAAGAGCTGAGTGTGTGGGCTCTTTTGAGCCTTGCAGTTACATAGGGATTCAGTTGTCTGAAAAAACGTGTTTATTTCGGGCTGAAAAACACGTTTTCAAAAGTGTGCTGTTACTGCCCCATAACTTACATGGGGTTGACCAAACTTGCAGAAACATGTTTATTTCTGCTGAAAAACACGTTTTGACACTTTCTGCACACTGGAGTTAAGAGCTGAGTGTGTAGGCTCTTCTGAGTCTTGCAGTTACATAGGGATTCAGTTGTCTGAAAAAACGCGTTTATTTCGGGCTGAAAAACACGTTTTCAAAAGTGTGCTGTTACTGCCCCATAACTTACATGGGTGTGACCAAACTTGCAGAAACATGTTTATTTCTGCTGAAAATCATGTTTTGACACTTTCTGCACACTGGGGTTAAGAGCTGAGTGTGTGGGCTCTTCTGAGTCTTGCAGTTACATAGGGATTCAGTTGTCTGAAAAAACGCGTTTATTTCGGGCTGAAAAACACGTTTTCAAAAGTGTGCTGTTACTGCCCCATAACTTACATGGGGGTGACCAAACTTGCAGAAACATGTTTATTTCTGCTGAAAAACACGTTTTGACACTTTCTGCACACTGGGGTTAAGAGCTGAGTGTGTGGGCTCTTCTGAGTCTTGCAGTTACATAGGGATTCAGTTGTCTGAAAAAACGCGTTTATTTCGGGCTGAAAAACACGTTTTCAAAAGTGTGCTGTTACTGCCCCATAACTTACATGGGGTTGACCAAACTTGCAGAAACATGTTTATTTCTGCTGAAAATCATGTTTTGACACTTTCTGCACACTGGGGTTAAGAGCTGAGTGTGTGGGCTCTTCTGAGTCTTGCAGTTACATAGGGATTCAGTTGTCTGAAAAAACGCGTTTATTTCGGGCTGAAAAACACGTTTTCAAAAGTGTGCTGTTACTGCCCCATAACTTACATGGGGGTGACCAAACTTGCAGAAACATGTTTATTTCTGCTGAAAATCATGTTTTGACACTTTCTGCACACTGGGGTTAAGAGCTGAGTGTGTGGGCTCTTTTGAGCCTTGCAGTTACAAAGGGATTCAGTTGTCTGAAAAAACGCGTTTATTTCGGGCTGAAAAACACGTTTTCAAAAGTGTGCTGTTACTGCCCCATAACTTACATGGGGGTGACCAAACTTGCAGAAACATGTTTATTTCTGCTGAAAAACACGTTTTGACACTTTCTGCACACTGGGGTTAAGAGCTGAGTGTGTGGGCTCTTCTGAGTCTTGCAGTTACATAGGGATTCAGTTGTCTGAAAAAACGCATTTATTTCGGGCTGAAAAACACGTTTTCAAAAGTGTGCTGTTACTGCCCCATAACTTACATGGGGTTGACCAAACTTGCAGAAACATGTTTATTTCTGCTGAAAATCACGTTTTGACACTTTCTGCACACTGGGGTTAAGAGCTGAGTGTGTGGGCTCTTTTGAGCCTTGCAGTTACATAGGGATTCAGTTGTCTGAAAAAACGCGTTTATTTCGGGCTGAAAAACACGTTTCAAAAGTGTTCTGTTACTGCCCCATAACTTACATGGGGGTGACCAAACTTGCAGAAACATGTTTATTTCTGCTGAAAAACACGTTTTGACACTTTCTGCACACTGGGGTTATGAGCTGAGTGTGTGGGCTCTTCTGAGTCTTGCAGTTACATAGGGATTCAGTTGTCTGAAAAAACGCGTTTATTTCGGGCTGAAAAACACGTTTTCAAAAGTGTGCTGTTACTGCCCCATAACTTACATGGGGTTGACCAAACTTGCAGAAACATGTTTATTTCTGCTGAAAATCACGTTTTGACACTTTCTGCACACTGGGGTTAAGAGCTGAGTGTGTGGGCTCTACTGAGTCTTGCAGTTACATAGGGATTCAGTTGTCTGAAAAAACGCGTTTATTTCGGGCTGAAAAACACGTTTTCAAAAGTGTGCTGTTACTGCCCCATAACTTACATGGGGGTGACCAAACTTGCAGAAACATGTTTATTTCTGCTGAAAAACACGTTTTGACACTTTCTGCACACTGGAGTTAAGAGCTGAGTGTGTAGGCTCTTCTGAGTCTTGCAGTTACATAGGGATTCAGTTGTCTGAAAAAACGCGTTTATTTCGGGCTGAAAAACACGTTTTCAAAAGTGTGCTGTTACTGCCCCATAACTTACATGGGTGTGACCAAACTTGCAGAAACATGTTTATTTCTGCTGAAAATCATGTTTTGACACTTTCTGCACACTGGGGTTAAGAGCTGAGTGTGTGGGCTCTTCTGAGTCTTGCAGTTACATAGGGATTCAGTTGTCTGAAAAAACGCGTTTATTTCGGGCTGAAAAACACGTTTTCAAAAGTGTGCTGTTACTGCCCCATAACTTACATGGGGGTGACCAAACTTGCAGAAACATGTTTATTTCTGCTGAAAATCATGTTTTGACACTTTCTGCACACTGGGGTTAAGAGCTGAGTGTGTGGGCTCTTCTGAGTCTTGCAGTTACATAGGGATTCAGTTGTCTGAAAAAACGCGTTTATTTCGGGCTGAAAAACACGTTTTCAAAAGTGTGCTGTTACTGCCCCATAACTTACATGGGGGTGACCAAACTTGCAGAAACATGTTTATTTCTGCTGAAAATCATGTTTTGACACTTTCTGCACACTGGGGTTAAGAGCTGAGTGTGTGGGCTCTTCTGAGTCTTGCAGTTACATAGGGATTCAGTTGTCTGAAAAAACGCGTTTATTTCGGGCTGAAAAACACGTTTTCAAAAGTGTGCTGTTACTGCCCCATAACTTACATGGGGGTGACCAAACTTGCAGAAACATGTTTATTTCTGCTGAAAAACACGTTTTGACACTTTCTGCACACTGGGGTTAAGAGCTGAGTGTGTGGGCTCTTCTGAGTCTTGCAGTTACATAGGGATTCAGTTGTCTGAAAAAACGCGTTTATTTCGGGCTGAAAAACACGTTTTCAAAAGTGTGCTGTTACTGCCCCATAACTTACATGGGGTTGACCAAACTTGCAGAAACATGTTTATTTCTGCTGAAAATCATGTTTTGACACTTTCTGCACACTGGGGTTAAGAGCTGAGTGTGTGGGCTCTTCTGAGTCTTGCAGTTACATAGGGATTCAGTTGTCTGAAAAAACGCGTTTATTTCGGGCTGAAAAACACGTTTTCAAAAGTGTGCTGTTACTGCCCCATAACTTACATGGGGGTGACCAAACTTGCAGAAACATGTTTATTTCTGCTGAAAATCATGTTTTGACACTTTCTGCACACTGGGGTTAAGAGCTGAGTGTGTGGGCTCTTTTGAGTCTTGCAGTTACAAAGGGATTCAGTTGTCTGAAAAAACGCGTTTATTTCGGGCTGAAAAACACGTTTTCAAAAGTGTGCTGTTACTGCCCCATAACTTACATGGGGGTGACCAAACTTGCAGAAACATGTTTATTTCTGCTGAAAAACACGTTTTGACACTTTCTGCACACTGGGGTTAAGAGCTGAGTGTGTGGGCTCTTCTGAGTCTTGCAGTTACATAGGGATTCAGTTGTCTGAAAAAACGCATTTATTTCGGGCTGAAAAACACGTTTTCAAAAGTGTGCTGTTACTGCCCCATAACTTACATGGGGTTGACCAAACTTGCAGAAACATGTTTATTTCTGCTGAAAATCACGTTTTGACACTTTCTGCACACTGGGGTTAAGAGCTGAGTGTGTGGGCTCTTTTGAGCCTTGCAGTTACATAGGGATTCAGTTGTCTGAAAAAACGCGTTTATTTCGGGCTGAAAAACACGTTTCAAAAGTGTTCTGTTACTGCCCCATAACTTACATGGGGGTGACCAAACTTGCAGAAACATGTTTATTTCTGCTGAAAAACACGTTTTGACACTTTCTGCACACTGGGGTTATGAGCTGAGTGTGTGGGCTCTTCTGAGTCTTGCAGTTACATAGGGATTCAGTTGTCTGAAAAAACGCGTTTATTTCGGGCTGAAAAACACGTTTTCAAAAGTGTGCTGTTACTGCCCCATAACTTACATGGGGTTGACCAAACTTGCAGAAACATGTTTATTTCTGCTGAAAATCACGTTTTGACACTTTCTGCACACTGGGGTTAAGAGCTGAGTGTGTGGGCTCTACTGAGTCTTGCAGTTACATAGGGATTCAGTTGTCTGAAAAAACGCGTTTATTTCGGGCTGAAAAACACGTTTTCAAAAGTGTGCTGTTACTGCCCCATAACTTACATGGGGGTGACCAAACTTGCAGAAACATGTTTATTTCTGCTGAAAAACACGTTTTGACACTTTCTGCACACTGGAGTTAAGAGCTGAGTGTGTAGGCTCTTCTGAGTCTTGCAGTTACATAGGGATTCAGTTGTCTGAAAAAACGCGTTTATTTCGGGCTGAAAAACACGTTTTCAAAAGTGTGCTGTTACTGCCCCATAACTTACATGGGTGTGACCAAACTTGCAGAAACATGTTTATTTCTGCTGAAAATCATGTTTTGACACTTTCTGCACACTGGGGTTAAGAGCTGAGTGTGTGGGCTCTTCTGAGTCTTGCAGTTACATAGGGATTCAGTTGTCTGAAAAAACGCGTTTATTTCGGGCTGAAAAACACGTTTTCAAAAGTGTGCTGTTACTGCCCCATAACTTACATGGGGGTGACCAAACTTGCAGAAACATGTTTATTTCTGCTGAAAATCATGTTTTGACACTTTCTGCACACTGGGGTTAAGAGCTGAGTGTGTGGGCTCTTCTGAGTCTTGCAGTTACATAGGGATTCAGTTGTCTGAAAAAACGCGTTTATTTCGGGCTGAAAAACACGTTTTCAAAAGTGTGCTGTTACTGCCCCATAACTTACATGGGGGTGACCAAACTTGCAGAAACATGTTTATTTCTGCTGAAAAACACGTTTTGACACTTTCTGCACACTGGGGTTAAGAGCTGAGTGTGTGGGCTCTTCTGAGTCTTGCAGTTACATAGGGATTCAGTTGTCTGAAAAAACGCGTTTATTTCGGGCTGAAAAACACGTTTTCAAAAGTGTGCTGTTACTGCCCCATAACTTACATGGGGTTGACCAAACTTGCAGAAACATGTTTATTTCTGCTGAAAATCATGTTTTGACACTTTCTGCACACTGGGGTTAAGAGCTGAGTGTGTGGGCTCTTCTGAGTCTTGCAGTTACATAGGGATTCAGTTGTCTGAAAAAACGCGTTTATTTCGGGCTGAAAAACACGTTTTCAAAAGTGTGCTGTTACTGCCCCATAACTTACATGGGGGTGACCAAACTTGCAGAAACATGTTTATTTCTGCTGAAAATCATGTTTTGACACTTTCTGCACACTGGGGTTAAGAGCTGAGTGTGTGGGCTCTTTTGAGCCTTGCAGTTACAAAGGGATTCAGTTGTCTGAAAAAACGCGTTTATTTCGGGCTGAAAAACACGTTTTCAAAAGTGTGCTGTTACTGCCCCATAACTTACATGGGGGTGACCAAACTTGCAGAAACATGTTTATTTCTGCTGAAAAACACGTTTTGACACTTTCTGCACACTGGGGTTAAGAGCTGAGTGTGTGGGCTCTTCTGAGTCTTGCAGTTACATAGGGATTCAGTTGTCTGAAAAAACGCATTTATTTCGGGCTGAAAAACACGTTTTCAAAAGTGTGCTGTTACTGCCCCATAACTTACATGGGGTTGACCAAACTTGCAGAAACATGTTTATTTCTGCTGAAAATCACGTTTTGACACTTTCTGCACACTGGGGTTAAGAGCTGAGTGTGTGGGCTCTACTGAGTCTTGCAGTTACATAGGGATTCAGTTGTCTGAAAAAACGCGTTTATTTCGGGCTGAAAAACACGTTTTCAAAAGTGTGCTGTTACTGCCCCATAACTTACATGGGGGTGACCAAACTTGCAGAAACATGTTTATTTCTGCTGAAAAACACGTTTTGACACTTTCTGCACACTGGGGTTAAGAGCTGAGTGTGTGGGCTCTTCTGAGTCTTGCAGTTACATAGGGATTCAGTTGTCTGAAAAAACGCATTTATTTCGGGCTGAAAAACACGTTTTCAAAAGTGTGCTGTTACTGCCCCATAACTTACATGGGGTTGACCAAACTTGCAGAAACATGTTTATTTCTGCTGAAAATCATGTTTTGACACTTTCTGCACACTGGGGTTAAGAGCTAAGTGTGTGGGCTCTTCTGAGTCTTGCAGTTACATAGGGATTCAGTTGTCTGAAAAAACGCGTTTATTTCGGGCTGAAAAACACGTTTTCAAAAGTGTGCTGTTACTGCCCCATAACTTACATGGGGGTGACCAAACTTGCAGAAACATGTTTATTTCTGCTGAAAATCATGTTTTGACACTTTCTGCACACTGGGGTTAAGAGCTGAGTGTGTGGGCTCTTCTGAGTCTTGCAGTTACATAGGGATTCAGTTGTCTGAAAAAACGCATTTATTTCGGGCTGAAAAACACGTTTTCAAAAGTGTGCTGTTACTGCCCCATAACTTACATGGGGTTGACCAAACTTGCAGAAACATGTTTATTTCTGCTGAAAATCACGTTTTGACACTTTCTGCACACTGGGGTTAAGAGCTGAGTGTGTGGGCTCTTTTGAGCCTTGCAGTTACATAGGGATTCAGTTGTCTGAAAAAACGCGTTTATTTCGGGCTGAAAAACACGTTTTCAAAAGTGTTCTGTTACTGCCCCATAACTTACATGGGGGTGACCAAACTTGCAGAAACATGTTTATTTCTGCTGAAAAACACGTTTTGACACTTTCTGCACACTGGAGTTAAGAGCTGAGTGTGTGGGCTCTTCTGAGTCTTGCAGTTACATAGGGATTCAGTTGTCTGAAAAAACGCGTTTATTTCGGGCTGAAAAACACGTTTTCAAAAGTGTGCTGTTACTGCCCCATAACTTACATGGGGGTGACCAAACTTGCAGAAACATGTTTATTTCTGCTGAAAATCACGTTTTGACACTTTCTGCACACTGGGGTTAAGAGCTGAGTGTGTGGGCTCTACTGAGTCTTGCAGTTACATAGGGATTCAGTTGTCTGAAAAAACGTGTTTATTTCGGGCTGAAAAACACGTTTTCAAAAGTGTGCTGTTACTGCCCCATAACTTACATGGGGGTGACCAAACTTGCAGAAACATGTTTATTTCTGCTGAAAATCATGTTTTGACACTTTCTGCACACTGGGGTTAAGAGCTGAGTGTGTGGGCTCTTCTGAGTCTTGCAGTTAAATAGGGATTCAGTTGTCTGAAAAAACGCGTTTATTTCGGGCTGAAAAACACGTTTTCAAAAGTGTGCTGTTACTGCCCCATAACTTACATGGGGGTGACCAAACTTGCAGAAACATGTTTATTTCTGCTGAAAATCATGTTTTGACACTTTCTGCACACTGGGGTTAAGAGCTGAGTGTGTGGGCTCTTTTGAGCCTTGCAGTTACAAAGGGATTCAGTTGTCTGAAAAAACGCGTTTATTTCGGGCTGAAAAACACGTTTTCAAAAGTGTGCTGTTACTGCCCCATAACTTACATGGGGGTGACCAAACTTGCAGAAACATGTTTATTTCTGCTGAAAAACACGTTTTGACACTTTCTGCACACTGGGGTTAAGAGCTGAGTGTGTGGGCTCTTCTGAGTCTTGCAGTTACATAGGGATTCAGTTGTCTGAAAAAACGCGTTTATTTCGGGCTGAAAAACACGTTTTCAAAAGTGTGCTGTTACTGCCCCATAACTTACATGGGGTTGACCAAACTTGCAGAAACATGTTTATTTCTGCTGAAAATCACGTTTTGACACTTTCTGCACACTGGGGTTAAGAGCTGAGTGTGTGGGCTCTTTTGAGCCTTGCAGTTACATAGGGATTCAGTTGTCTGAAAAAACGCGTTTATTTCGGGCTGAAAAACACGTTTTCAAAAGTGTGCTGTTACTGCCCCATAACTTACATGGGGGTGACCAAACTTGCAGAAACATGTTTATTTCTGCTGAAAAACACGTTTTGACACTTTCTGCACACTGGGGTTAAGAGCTGAGTGTGTGGGCTCTTCTGAGTCTTGCAGTTACATAGGGATTCAGTTGTCTGAAAAAACGCATTTATTTCGGGCTGAAAAACACGTTTTCAAAAGTGTGCTGTTACTGCCCCATAACTTACATGGGGTTGACCAAACTTGCAGAAACATGTTTATTTCTGCTGAAAATCACGTTTTGACACTTTCTGCACACTGGGGTTAAGAGCTGAGTGTGTGGGCTCTTTTGAGCCTTGCAGTTACATAGGGATTCAGTTGTCTGAAAAAACGCGTTTATTTCGGGCTGAAAAACACGTTTCAAAAGTGTTCTGTTACTGCCCCATAACTTACATGGGGGTGACCAAACTTGCAGAAACATGTTTATTTCTGCTGAAAAACACGTTTTGACACTTTCTGCACACTGGGGTTATGAGCTGAGTGTGTGGGCTCTTTTGAGTCTTGCAGTTACATAGGGATTCAGTTGTCTGAAAAAACGCGTTTATTTCGGGCTGAAAAACACGTTTTCAAAAGTGTGCTGTTACTGCCCCATAACTTACATGGGGGTGACCAAACTTGCAGAAACATGTTTATTTCTGCTGAAAAACACGTTTTGACACTTTCTGCACACTGGAGTTAAGAGCTGAGTGTGTGGGCTCTTCTGAGTCTTGCAGTTACATAGGGATTCAGTTGTCTGAAAAAACGCGTTTATTTCGGGCTAAAAAACACGTTTTCAAAAGTGTGCTGTTACTGCCCCATAACTTACATGGGGGTGACCAAACTTGCAGAAACATGTTTATTTCTGCTGAAAAACACGTTTTGACACTTTCTGCACACTGGGGTTAAGAGCTGAGTGTGTGGGCTCTTCTGAGTCTTGCAGTTACATAGGGATTCAGTTGTCTGAAAAAACGCGTTTATTTCGGGCTGAAAAACACGTTTTCAAAAGTGTGCTGTTACTGCCCCATAACTTACATGGGGTTGACCAAACTTGCAGAAACATGTTTATTTCTGCTGAAAATCACGTTTTGACACTTTCTGCACACTGGGGTTAAGAGCTGAGTGTGTGGGCTCTACTGAGTCTTGCAGTTACATAGGGATTCAGTTGTCTGAAAAAACGCGTTTATTTCGGGCTGAAAAACACGTTTTCAAAAGTGTGCTGTTACTGCCCCATAACTTACATGGGGTTGACCAAACTTGCAGAAACATGTTTATTTCTGCTGAAAATCACGTTTTGACACTTTCTGCACACTGGGGTTAAGAGCTGAGTGTGTGGGCTCTACTGAGTCTTGCAGTTACATAGGGATTCAGTTGTCTGAAAAAACGCGTTTATTTCGGGCTGAAAAACACGTTTTCAAAAGTGTGCTGTTACTGCCCCATAACTTACATGGGGGTGACCAAACTTGCAGAAACATGTTTATTTCTGCTGAAAAACACGTTTTGACACTTTCTGCACACTGGGGTTAAGAGCTGAGTGTGTGGGCTCTTCTGAGTCTTGCAGTTACATAGGGATTCAGTTGTCTGAAAAAACGCATTTATTTCGGGCTGAAAAACACGTTTTCAAAAGTGTGCTGTTACTGCCCCATAACTTACATGGGGTTGTCCAAACTTGCAG
The DNA here is from genome assembly GCF_059453375.1 of Lepisosteus platostomus. Classification (NCBI taxonomy): domain Eukaryota; kingdom Metazoa; phylum Chordata; class Actinopteri; order Semionotiformes; family Lepisosteidae; genus Lepisosteus; species Lepisosteus platostomus. The sequence goes on along the minus strand of NC_142612.1, from coordinate 41,933,966 downwards.
AAACATGTTTATTTCTGCTGAAAATCATGTTTTGACACTTTCTGCACACTGGGGTTAAGAGCTAAGTGTGTGGGCTCTTCTGAGTCTTGCAGTTACATAGGGATTCAGTTGTCTGAAAAAACGCGTTTATTTCGGGCTGAAAAACACGTTTTCAAAAGTGTGCTGTTACTGCCCCATAACTTACATGGGGGTGACCAAACTTGCAGAAACATGTTTATTTCTGCTGAAAATCATGTTTTGACACTTTCTGCACACTGGGGTTAAGAGCTGAGTGTGTGGGCTCTTTTGAGCCTTGCAGTTACAAAGGGATTCAGTTGTCTGAAAAAACGCGTTTATTTCGGGCTGAAAAACACGTTTTCAAAAGTGTGCTGTTACTGCCCCATAACTTACATGGGGGTGACCAAACTTGCAGAAACATGTTTATTTCTGCTGAAAAACACGTTTTGACACTTTCTGCACACTGGGGTTAAGAGCTGAGTGTGTGGGCTCTTCTGAGTCTTGCAGTTACATAGGGATTCAGTTGTCTGAAAAAACGCATTTATTTCGGGCTGAAAAACACGTTTTCAAAAGTGTGCTGTTACTGCCCCATAACTTACATGGGGTTGACCAAACTTGCAGAAACATGTTTATTTCTGCTTAAAATCACGTTTTGACATTTTCTGCACACTGGGGTTAAGAGCTGAGTGTGTGGGCTCTTTTGAGCCTTGCAGTTACATAGGGATTCAGTTGTCTGAAAAAACGCGTTTATTTCGGGCTGAAAAACACGTTTTCAAAAGTGTTCTGTTACTGCCCCATAACTTACATGGGGGTGACCAAACTTGCAGAAACATGTTTATTTCTGCTGAAAAACACGTTTTGACACTTTCTGCACACTGGGGTTAAGAGCTGAGTGTGTGGGCTCTTCTGAGTCTTGCAGTTACATAGGGATTCAGTTGTCTGAAAAAACGCGTTTATTTCGGGCTGAAAAACACGTTTTCAAAAGTGTGCTGTTACTGCCCCATAACTTACATGGGGTTGACCAAACTTGCAGAAACATGTTTATTTCTGCTGAAAATCACGTTTTGACACTTTCTGCACACTGGGGTTAAGAGCTGAGTGTGTGGGCTCTACTGAGTCTTGCAGTTACATAGGGATTCAGTTGTCTGAAAAAACGCGTTTATTTCGGGCTGAAAAACACGTTTTCAAAAGTGTGCTGTTACTGCCCCATAACTTACATGGGGGTGACCAAACTTGCAGAAACATGTTTATTTCTGCTGAAAATCATGTTTTGACACTTTCTGCACACTGGGGTTAAGAGCTGAGTGTGTGGGCTCTCTTGAACCTTGCAGTTACAAAGGGATTCAGTTGTCTGAAAAAACGCGTTTATTTCGGGCTGAAAAACACGTTTTCAAAAGTGTGCTGTTACTGCCCCATAACTTACATGGGGGTGACCAAACTTGCAGAAACATGTTTATTTCTGCTGAAAAACACGTTTTGACACTTTCTGCACACTGGGGTTAAGAGCTGAGTGTGTGGGCTCTTCTGAGTCTTGCAGTTACATAGGGATTTTGTTGTCTGAAAAAACGCGTTTATTTCGGGCTGAAAAACACGTTTTCAAAAGTGTGCTGTTACTGCCCCATAACTTACATGGGGTTGACCAAACTTGCAGAAACATGTTTATTTCTGCTGAAAATCATGTTTTGACACTTTCTGCACACTGGGGTTAAGAGCTGAGTGTGTGGGCTCTTCTGAGTCTTGCAGTTACGTAGGGATTCAGTTGTCTGAAAAAACGCGTTTATTTCGGGCTGAAAAACACGTTTTCAAAAGTGTGCTGTTACTGCCCCATAACTTACATGGGGGTGACCAAACTTGCAGAAACATGTTTATTTCTGCTGAAAATCATGTTTTGACACTTTCTGCACACTGGGGTTAAGAGCTGAGTGTGTGGGCTCTTTTGAGCCTTGCAGTTACAAAGGGATTCAGTTGTCTGAAAAAACGCGTTTATTTCGGGCTGAAAAACACGTTTTCAAAAGTGTGCTGTTACTGCCCCATAACTTACATGGGGGTGACCAAACTTGCAGAAACATGTTTATTTCTGCTGAAAAACACGTTTTGACACTTTCTGCACACTGGGGTTAAGAGCTGAGTGTGTGGGCTCTTCTGAGTCTTGCAGTTACATAGGGATTCAGTTGTCTGAAAAAACGCATTTATTTCGGGCTGAAAAACACGTTTTCAAAAGTGTGCTGTTACTGCCCCATAACTTACATGGGGTTGACCAAACTTGCAGAAACATGTTTATTTCTGCTGAAAATCACGTTTTGACACTTTCTGCACACTGGGGTTAAGAGCTGAGTGTGTGGGCTCTTTTGAGCCTTGCAGTTACATAGGGATTCAGTTGTCTGAAAAAACGCGTTTATTTCGGGCTGAAAAACACGTTTTCAAAAGTGTTCTGTTACTGCCCCATAACTTACATGGGGGTGACCAAACTTGCAGAAACATGTTTATTTCTGCTGAAAATCACGTTTTGACACTTTCTGCACACTGGGGTTAAGAGCTGAGTGTGTGGGCTCTTCTGAGTCTTGCAGTTACATAGGGATTCAGTTGTCTGAAAAAACGCGTTTATTTCGGGCTGAAAAACACGTTTTCAAAAGTGTGCTGTTACTGCCCCATAACTTACATGGGGTTGACCAAACTTGCAGAAACATGTTTATTTCTGCTGAAAATCACGTTTTGACACTTTCTGCACACTGGGGTTAAGAGCTGAGTGTGTGGGCTCTACTGAGTCTTGCAGTTACATAGGGATTCAGTTGTCTGAAAAAACGCGTTTATTTCGGGCTGAAAAACACGTTTTCAAAAGTGTGCTGTTACTGCCCCATAACTTACATGGGGGTGACCAAACTTGCAGAAACATGTTTATTTCTGCTGAAAAACACGTTTTGACACTTTCTGCACACTGGAGTTAAGAGCTGAGTGTGTGGGCTCTTCTGAGTCTTGCAGTTACATAGGGATTCAGTTGTCTGAAAAAACGCGTTTATTTCGGGCTAAAAAACACGTTTTCAAAAGTGTGCTGTTACTGCCCCATAACTTACATGGGGGTGACCAAACTTGCAGAAACATGTTTATTTCTGCTGAAAAACACGTTTTGACACTTTCTGCACACTGGGGTTAAGAGCTGAGTGTGTGGGCTCTTCTGAGTCTTGCAGTTACATAGGGATTCAGTTGTCTGAAAAAACGCGTTTATTTCGGGCTGAAAAACACGTTTTCAAAAGTGTGCTGTTACTGCCCCATAACTTACATGGGGTTGACCAAACTTGCAGAAACATGTTTATTTCTGCTGAAAATCACGTTTTGACACTTTCTGCACACTGGGGTTAAGAGCTGAGTGTGTGGGCTCTACTGAGTCTTGCAGTTACATAGGGATTCAGTTTTCTGAAAAAACGCGTTTATTTCGGGCTGAAAAACACGTTTTCAAAAGTGTGCTGTTACTTCCCCATAACTTACATGGGGGTGACCAAACTTGCAGAAACATGTTTATTTCTGCTGAAAAACACGTTTTGACACTTTCTGCACACTGGGGTTAAGAGCTGAGTGTGTGGGCTCTTCTGAGTCTTGCAGTTACATAGGGATTCAGTTGTCTGAAAAAACGCGTTTATTTCGGGCTGAAAAACACGTTTTCAAAAGTGTGCTGTTACTGCCCCATAACTTACATGGGGTTGACCAAACTTGCAGAAACATGTTTATTTCTGCTGAAAATCACGTTTTGACACTTTCTGCACACTGGGGTTAAGAGCTGAGTGTGTGGGCTCTACTGAGTCTTGCAGTTACATAGGGATTCAGTTGTCTGAAAAAACGCGTTTATTTCGGGCTGAAAAACACGTTTTCAAAAGTGTGCTGTTACTGCCCCATAACTTACATGGGGTTGACCAAACTTGCAGAAACATGTTTATTTCTGCTGAAAATCACGTTTTGACACTTTCTGCACACTGGGGTTAAGAGCTGAGTGTGTGGGCTCTACTGAGTCTTGCAGTTACATAGGGATTCAGTTGTCTGAAAAAACGCGTTTATTTCGGGCTGAAAAACACGTTTTCAAAAGTGTGCTGTTACTGCCCCATAACTTACATGGGGGTGACCAAACTTGCAGAAACATGTTTATTTCTGCTGAAAATCATGTTTTGACACTTTCTGCACACTGGGGTTAAGAGCTGAGTGTGTGGGCTCTTTTGAGCCTTGCAGTTACAAAGGGATTCAGTTGTCTGAAAAAACGCGTTTATTTCGGGCTGAAAAACACGTTTTCAAAAGTGTGCTGTTACTGCCCCATAACTTACATGGGGGTGACCAAACTTGCAGAAACATGTTTATTTCTGCTGAAAAACACGTTTTGACACTTTCTGCACACTGGGGTTAAGAGCTGAGTGTGTGGGCTCTTCTGAGTCTTGCAGTTACATAGGGATTGAGTTGTCTGAAAAAACGCGTTTATTTCGGGCTGAAAAACACGTTTTCAAAAGTGTGCTGTTACTGCCCCATAACTTACATGGGGGTGACCAAACTTGCAGAAACATGTTTATTTCTGCTGAAAATCATGTTTTGACACTTTCTGCACACTGGGGTTAAGAGCTGAGTGTGTGGGCTCTTTTGAGCCTTGCAGTTACAAAGGGATTCAGTTGTCTGAAAAAACGCGTTTATTTCGGGCTGAAAAACACGTTTTCAAAAGTGTGCTGTTACTGCCCCATAACTTACATGGGGGTGACCAAACTTGCAGAAACATGTTTATTTCTGCTGAAAAACACGTTTTGACACTTTCTGCACACTGGGGTTAAGAGCTGAGTGTGTGGGCTCTTCTGAGTCTTGCAGTTACATAGGGATTCAGTTGTCTGAAAAAACGCGTTTATTTCGGGCTGAAAAACACGTTTTCAAAAGTGTGCTGTTACTGCCCCATAACTTACATGGGGTTGACCAAACTTGCAGAAACATGTTTATTTCTGCTGAAAATCACGTTTTGACACTTTCTGCACACTGGGGTTAAGAGCTGAGTGTGTGGGCTCTTTTGAGCCTTGCAGTTACATAGGGATTCAGTTGTCTGAAAAAACGCGTTTATTTCGGGCTGAAAAACACGTTTTCAAAAGTGTGCTGTTACTGCCCCATAACTTACATGGGGGTGACCAAACTTGCAGAAACATGTTTATTTCTGCTGAAAATCATGTTTTGACACTTTCTGCACACTGGGGTTAAGAGCTGAGTGTGTGGGCTCTTCTGAGTCTTGCAGTTACATAGGGATTCAGTTGTCTGAAAAAACGCGTTTATTTCGGGCTGAAAAACACGTTTTCAAAAGTGTGCTGTTACTGCCCCATAACTTACATGGGGGTGACCAAACTTGCAGAAACATGTTTATTTCTGCTGAAAATCATGTTTTGACACTTTCTGCACACTGGGGTTAAGAGCTGAGTGTGTGGGCTCTTCTGAGTCTTGCAGTTACATAGGGATTCAGTTGTCTGAAAAAACGCGTTTATTTCGGGCTGAAAAACACGTTTTCAAAAGTGTGCTGTTACTGCCCCATAACTTACATGGGGGTGACCAAACTTGCAGAAACATGTTTATTTCTGCTGAAAAACACGTTTTGACACTTTCTGCACACTGGGGTTAAGAGCTGAGTGTGTGGGCTCTTCTGAGTCTTGCAGTTACATAGGGATTCAGTTGTCTGAAAAAACGCGTTTATTTCGGGCTGAAAAACACGTTTTCAAAAGTGTGCTGTTACTGCCCCATAACTTACATGGGGTTGACCAAACTTGCAGAAACATGTTTATTTCTGCTGAAAATCATGTTTTGACACTTTCTGCACACTGGGGTTAAGAGCTGAGTGTGTGGGCTCTTCTGAGTCTTGCAGTTACATAGGGATTCAGTTGTCTGAAAAAACGCGTTTATTTCGGGCTGAAAAACACGTTTTCAAAAGTGTGCTGTTACTGCCCCATAACTTACATGGGGGTGACCAAACTTGCAGAAACATGTTTATTTCTGCTGAAAATCATGTTTTGACACTTTCTGCACACTGGGGTTAAGAGCTGAGTGTGTGGGCTCTTTTGAGCCTTGCAGTTACAAAGGGATTCAGTTGTCTGAAAAAACGCGTTTATTTCGGGCTGAAAAACACGTTTTCAAAAGTGTGCTGTTACTGCCCCATAACTTACATGGGGGTGACCAAACTTGCAGAAACATGTTTATTTCTGCTGAAAAACACGTTTTGACACTTTCTGCACACTGGGGTTAAGAGCTGAGTGTGTGGGCTCTTCTGAGTCTTGCAGTTACATAGGGATTCAGTTGTCTGAAAAAACGCATTTATTTCGGGCTGAAAAACACGTTTTCAAAAGTGTGCTGTTACTGCCCCATAACTTACATGGGGTTGACCAAACTTGCAGAAACATGTTTATTTCTGCTGAAAATCACGTTTTGACACTTTCTGCACACTGGGGTTAAGAGCTGAGTGTGTGGGCTCTTTTGAGCCTTGCAGTTACATAGGGATTCAGTTGTCTGAAAAAACGCGTTTATTTCGGGCTGAAAAACACGTTTCAAAAGTGTTCTGTTACTGCCCCATAACTTACATGGGGGTGACCAAACTTGCAGAAACATGTTTATTTCTGCTGAAAAACACGTTTTGACACTTTCTGCACACTGGGGTTATGAGCTGAGTGTGTGGGCTCTTCTGAGTCTTGCAGTTACATAGGGATTCAGTTGTCTGAAAAAACGCGTTTATTTCGGGCTGAAAAACACGTTTTCAAAAGTGTGCTGTTACTGCCCCATAACTTACATGGGGTTGACCAAACTTGCAGAAACATGTTTATTTCTGCTGAAAATCACGTTTTGACACTTTCTGCACACTGGGGTTAAGAGCTGAGTGTGTGGGCTCTACTGAGTCTTGCAGTTACATAGGGATTCAGTTGTCTGAAAAAACGCGTTTATTTCGGGCTGAAAAACACGTTTTCAAAAGTGTGCTGTTACTGCCCCATAACTTACATGGGGGTGACCAAACTTGCAGAAACATGTTTATTTCTGCTGAAAAACACGTTTTGACACTTTCTGCACACTGGAGTTAAGAGCTGAGTGTGTAGGCTCTTCTGAGTCTTGCAGTTACATAGGGATTCAGTTGTCTGAAAAAACGCGTTTATTTCGGGCTGAAAAACACGTTTTCAAAAGTGTGCTGTTACTGCCCCATAACTTACATGGGTGTGACCAAACTTGCAGAAACATGTTTATTTCTGCTGAAAATCATGTTTTGACACTTTCTGCACACTGGGGTTAAGAGCTGAGTGTGTGGGCTCTTCTGAGTCTTGCAGTTACATAGGGATTCAGTTGTCTGAAAAAACGCGTTTATTTCGGGCTGAAAAACACGTTTTCAAAAGTGTGCTGTTACTGCCCCATAACTTACATGGGGGTGACCAAACTTGCAGAAACATGTTTATTTCTGCTGAAAATCATGTTTTGACACTTTCTGCACACTGGGGTTAAGAGCTGAGTGTGTGGGCTCTTCTGAGTCTTGCAGTTACATAGGGATTCAGTTGTCTGAAAAAACGCGTTTATTTCGGGCTGAAAAACACGTTTTCAAAAGTGTGCTGTTACTGCCCCATAACTTACATGGGGGTGACCAAACTTGCAGAAACATGTTTATTTCTGCTGAAAAACACGTTTTGACACTTTCTGCACACTGGGGTTAAGAGCTGAGTGTGTGGGCTCTTCTGAGTCTTGCAGTTACATAGGGATTCAGTTGTCTGAAAAAACGCGTTTATTTCGGGCTGAAAAACACGTTTTCAAAAGTGTGCTGTTACTGCCCCATAACTTACATGGGGTTGACCAAACTTGCAGAAACATGTTTATTTCTGCTGAAAATCATGTTTTGACACTTTCTGCACACTGGGGTTAAGAGCTGAGTGTGTGGGCTCTTCTGAGTCTTGCAGTTACATAGGGATTCAGTTGTCTGAAAAAACGCGTTTATTTCGGGCTGAAAAACACGTTTTCAAAAGTGTGCTGTTACTGCCCCATAACTTACATGGGGGTGACCAAACTTGCAGAAACATGTTTATTTCTGCTGAAAATCATGTTTTGACACTTTCTGCACACTGGGGTTAAGAGCTGAGTGTGTGGGCTCTTTTGAGCCTTGCAGTTACAAAGGGATTCAGTTGTCTGAAAAAACGCGTTTATTTCGGGCTGAAAAACACGTTTTCAAAAGTGTGCTGTTACTGCCCCATAACTTACATGGGGGTGACCAAACTTGCAGAAACATGTTTATTTCTGCTGAAAAACACGTTTTGACACTTTCTGCACACTGGGGTTAAGAGCTGAGTGTGTGGGCTCTTCTGAGTCTTGCAGTTACATAGGGATTCAGTTGTCTGAAAAAACGCATTTATTTCGGGCTGAAAAACACGTTTTCAAAAGTGTGCTGTTACTGCCCCATAACTTACATGGGGTTGACCAAACTTGCAGAAACATGTTTATTTCTGCTGAAAATCACGTTTTGACACTTTCTGCACACTGGGGTTAAGAGCTGAGTGTGTGGGCTCTACTGAGTCTTGCAGTTACATAGGGATTCAGTTGTCTGAAAAAACGCGTTTATTTCGGGCTGAAAAACACGTTTTCAAAAGTGTGCTGTTACTGCCCCATAACTTACATGGGGGTGACCAAACTTGCAGAAACATGTTTATTTCTGCTGAAAAACACGTTTTGACACTTTCTGCACACTGGGGTTAAGAGCTGAGTGTGTGGGCTCTTCTGAGTCTTGCAGTTACATAGGGATTCAGTTGTCTGAAAAAACGCATTTATTTCGGGCTGAAAAACACGTTTTCAAAAGTGTGCTGTTACTGCCCCATAACTTACATGGGGTTGACCAAACTTGCAGAAACATGTTTATTTCTGCTGAAAATCACGTTTTGACACTTTCTGCACACTGGGGTTAAGAGCTAAGTGTGTGGGCTCTTCTGAGTCTTGCAGTTACATAGGGATTCAGTTGTCTGAAAAAACGCGTTTATTTCGGGCTGAAAAACACGTTTTCAAAAGTGTGCTGTTACTGCCCCATAACTTACATGGGGGTGACCAAACTTGCAGAAACATGTTTATTTCTGCTGAAAATCATGTTTTGACACTTTCTGCACACTGGGGTTAAGAGCTGAGTGTGTGGGCTCTTCTGAGTCTTGCAGTTACATAGGGATTCAGTTGTCTGAAAAAACGCATTTATTTCGGGCTGAAAAACACGTTTTCAAAAGTGTGCTGTTACTGCCCCATAACTTACATGGGGTTGACCAAACTTGCAGAAACATGTTTATTTCTGCTGAAAATCACGTTTTGACACTTTCTGCACACTGGGGTTAAGAGCTGAGTGTGTGGGCTCTTTTGAGCCTTGCAGTTACATAGGGATTCAGTTGTCTGAAAAAACGCGTTTATTTCGGGCTGAAAAACACGTTTTCAAAAGTGTTCTGTTACTGCCCCATAACTTACATGGGGGTGACCAAACTTGCAGAAACATGTTTATTTCTGCTGAAAAACACGTTTTGACACTTTCTGCACACTGGAGTTAAGAGCTGAGTGTGTGGGCTCTTCTGAGTCTTGCAGTTACATAGGGATTCAGTTGTCTGAAAAAACGCGTTTATTTCGGGCTGAAAAACACGTTTTCAAAAGTGTGCTGTTACTGCCCCATAACTTACATGGGGGTGACCAAACTTGCAGAAACATGTTTATTTCTGCTGAAAATCACGTTTTGACACTTTCTGCACACTGGGGTTAAGAGCTGAGTGTGTGGGCTCTACTGAGTCTTGCAGTTACATAGGGATTCAGTTGTCTGAAAAAACGTGTTTATTTCGGGCTGAAAAACACGTTTTCAAAAGTGTGCTGTTACTGCCCCATAACTTACATGGGGGTGACCAAACTTGCAGAAACATGTTTATTTCTGCTGAAAATCATGTTTTGACACTTTCTGCACACTGGGGTTAAGAGCTGAGTGTGTGGGCTCTTCTGAGTCTTGCAGTTAAATAGGGATTCAGTTGTCTGAAAAAACGCGTTTATTTCGGGCTGAAAAACACGTTTTCAAAAGTGTGCTGTTACTGCCCCATAACTTACATGGGGGTGACCAAACTTGCAGAAACATGTTTATTTCTGCTGAAAATCATGTTTTGACACTTTCTGCACACTGGGGTTAAGAGCTGAGTGTGTGGGCTCTTTTGAGCCTTGCAGTTACAAAGGGATTCAGTTGTCTGAAAAAACGCGTTTATTTCGGGCTGAAAAACACGTTTTCAAAAGTGTGCTGTTACTGCCCCATAACTTACATGGGGGTGACCAAACTTGCAGAAACATGTTTATTTCTGCTGAAAAACACGTTTTGACACTTTCTGCACACTGGGGTTAAGAGCTGAGTGTGTGGGCTCTTCTGAGTCTTGCAGTTACATAGGGATTCAGTTGTCTGAAAAAACGCGTTTATTTCGGGCTGAAAAACACGTTTTCAAAAGTGTGCTGTTACTGCCCCATAACTTACATGGGGTTGACCAAACTTGCAGAAACATGTTTATTTCTGCTGAAAATCACGTTTTGACACTTTCTGCACACTGGGGTTAAGAGCTGAGTGTGTGGGCTCTTTTGAGCCTTGCAGTTACATAGGGATTCAGTTGTCTGAAAAAACGCGTTTATTTCGGGCTGAAAAACACGTTTTCAAAAGTGTGCTGTTACTGCCCCATAACTTACATGGGGGTGACCAAACTTGCAGAAACATGTTTATTTCTGCTGAAAAACACGTTTTGACACTTTCTGCACACTGGGGTTAAGAGCTGAGTGTGTGGGCTCTTCTGAGTCTTGCAGTTACATAGGGATTCAGTTGTCTGAAAAAACGCATTTATTTCGGGCTGAAAAACACGTTTTCAAAAGTGTGCTGTTACTGCCCCATAACTTACATGGGGTTGACCAAACTTGCAGAAACATGTTTATTTCTGCTGAAAATCACGTTTTGACACTTTCTGCACACTGGGGTTAAGAGCTGAGTGTGTGGGCTCTTTTGAGCCTTGCAGTTACATAGGGATTCAGTTGTCTGAAAAAACGCGTTTATTTCGGGCTGAAAAACACGTTTCAAAAGTGTTCTGTTACTGCCCCATAACTTACATGGGGGTGACCAAACTTGCAGAAACATGTTTATTTCTGCTGAAAAACACGTTTTGACACTTTCTGCACACTGGGGTTATGAGCTGAGTGTGTGGGCTCTTTTGAGTCTTGCAGTTACATAGGGATTCAGTTGTCTGAAAAAACGCGTTTATTTCGGGCTGAAAAACACGTTTTCAAAAGTGTGCTGTTACTGCCCCATAACTTACATGGGGTTGACCAAACTTGCAGAAACATGTTTATTTCTGCTGAAAATCACGTTTTGACACTTTCTGCACACTGGGGTTAAGAGCTGAGTGTGTGGGCTCTACTGAGTCTTGCAGTTACATAGGGATTCAGTTGTCTGAAAAAACGCGTTTATTTCGGGCTGAAAAACACGTTTTCAAAAGTGTGCTGTTACTGCCCCATAACTTACATGGGGGTGACCAAACTTGCAGAAACATGTTTATTTCTGCTGAAAAACACGTTTTGACACTTTCTGCACACTGGGGTTAAGAGCTGAGTGTGTGGGCTCTTCTGAGTCTTGCAGTTACATAGGGATTCAGTTGTCTGAAAAAACGCATTTATTTCGGGCTGAAAAACACGTTTTCAAAAGTGTGCTGTTACTGCCCCATAACTTACATGGGGTTGACCAAACTTGCAGAAACATGTTTATTTCTGCTGAAAATCATGTTTTGACACTTTCTGCACACTGGGGTTAAGAGCTAAGTGTGTGGGCTCTTCTGAGTCTTGCAGTTACATAGGGATTCAGTTGTCTGAAAAAACGCGTTTATTTCGGGCTGAAAAACACGTTTTCAAAAGTGTGCTGTTACTGCCCCATAACTTACATGGGGGTGACCAAACTTGCAGAAACATGTTTATTTCTGCTGAAAATCATGTTTTGACACTTTCTGCACACTGGGGTTAAGAGCTGAGTGTGTGGGCTCTTTTGAGCCTTGCAGTTACAAAGGGATTCAGTTGTCTGAAAAAACGCGTTTATTTCGGGCTGAAAAACACGTTTTCAAAAGTGTGCTGTTACTGCCCCATAACTTACATGGGGGTGACCAAACTTGCAGAAACATGTTTATTTCTGCTGAAAAACACGTTTTGACACTTTCTGCACACTGGGGTTAAGAGCTGAGTGTGTGGGCTCTTCTGAGTCTTGCAGTTACATAGGGATTCAGTTGTCTGAAAAAACGCATTTATTTCGGGCTGAAAAACACGTTTTCAAAAGTGTGCTGTTACTGCCCCATAACTTACATGGGGTTGACCAAACTTGCAGAAACATGTTTATTTCTGCTGAAAATCACGTTTTGACATTTTCTGCACACTGGGGTTAAGAGCTGAGTGTGTGGGCTCTTTTGAGCCTTGCAGTTACATAGGGATTCAGTTGTCTGAAAAAACGCGTTTATTTCGGGCTGAAAAACACGTTTTCAAAAGTGTTCTGTTACTGCCCCATAACTTACATGGGGGTGACCAAACTTGCAGAAACATGTTTATTTCTGCTGAAAAACACGTTTTGACACTTTCTGCACACTGGGGTTAAGAGCTGAGTGTGTGGGCTCTTCTGAGTCTTGCAGTTACATAGGGATTCAGTTGTCTGAAAAAACGCGTTTATTTCGGGCTGAAAAACACGTTTTCAAAAGTGTGCTGTTACTGCCCCATAACTTACATGGGGTTGACCAAACTTGCAGAAACATGTTTATTTCTGCTGAAAATCACGTTTTGACACTTTCTGCACACTGGGGTTAAGAGCTGAGTGTGTGGGCTCTACTGAGTCTTGCAGTTACATAGGGATTCAGTTGTCTGAAAAAACGCGTTTATTTCGGGCTGAAAAACACGTTTTCAAAAGTGTGCTGTTACTGCCCCATAACTTACATGGGGGTGACCAAACTTGCAGAAACATGTTTATTTCTGCTGAAAATCATGTTTTGACACTTTCTGCACACTGGGGTTAAGAGCTGAGTGTGTGGGCTCTCTTGAACCTTGCAGTTACAAAGGGATTCAGTTGTCTGAAAAAACGCGTTTATTTCGGGCTGAAAAACACGTTTTCAAAAGTGTGCTGTTACTGCCCCATAACTTACATGGGGGTGACCAAACTTGCAGAAACATGTTTATTTCTGCTGAAAAACACGTTTTGACACTTTCTGCACACTGGGGTTAAGAGCTGAGTGTGTGGGCTCTTCTGAGTCTTGCAGTTACATAGGGATTTTGTTGTCTGAAAAAACGCGTTTATTTCGGGCTGAAAAACACGTTTTCAAAAGTGTGCTGTTACTGCCCCATAACTTACATGGGGTTGACCAAACTTGCAGAAACATGTTTATTTCTGCTGAAAATCATGTTTTGACACTTTCTGCACACTGGGGTTAAGAGCTGAGTGTGTGGGCTCTTCTGAGTCTTGCAGTTACGTAGGGATTCAGTTGTCTGAAAAAACGCGTTTATTTCGGGCTGAAAAACACGTTTTCAAAAGTGTGCTGTTACTGCCCCATAACTTACATGGGGGTGACCAAACTTGCAGAAACATGTTTATTTCTGCTGAAAATCATGTTTTGACACTTTCTGCACACTGGGGTTAAGAGCTGAGTGTGTGGGCTCTTTTGAGCCTTGCAGTTACAAAGGGATTCAGTTGTCTGAAAAAACGCGTTTATTTCGGGCTGAAAAACACGTTTTCAAAAGTGTGCTGTTACTGCCCCATAACTTACATGGGGGTGACCAAACTTGCAGAAACATGTTTATTTCTGCTGAAAAACACGTTTTGACACTTTCTGCACACTGGGGTTAAGAGCTGAGTGTGTGGGCTCTTCTGAGTCTTGCAGTTACATAGGGATTCAGTTGTCTGAAAAAACGCATTTATTTCGGGCTGAAAAACACGTTTTCAAAAGTGTGCTGTTACTGCCCCATAACTTACATGGGGTTGACCAAACTTGCAGAAACATGTTTATTTCTGCTGAAAATCACGTTTTGACACTTTCTGCACACTGGGGTTAAGAGCTGAGTGTGTGGGCTCTTTTGAGCCTTGCAGTTACATAGGGATTCAGTTGTCTGAAAAAACGCGTTTATTTCGGGCTGAAAAACACGTTTTCAAAAGTGTTCTGTTACTGCCCCATAACTTACATGGGGGTGACCAAACTTGCAGAAACATGTTTATTTCTGCTGAAAATCACGTTTTGACACTTTCTGCACACTGGGGTTAAGAGCTGAGTGTGTGGGCTCTTCTGAGTCTTGCAGTTACATAGGGATTCAGTTGTCTGAAAAAACGCGTTTATTTCGGGCTGAAAAACACGTTTTCAAAAGTGTGCTGTTACTGCCCCATAACTTACATGGGGTTGACCAAACTTGCAGAAACATGTTTATTTCTGCTGAAAATCACGTTTTGACACTTTCTGCACACTGGGGTTAAGAGCTGAGTGTGTGGGCTCTACTGAGTCTTGCAGTTACATAGGGATTCAGTTGTCTGAAAAAACGCGTTTATTTCGGGCTGAAAAACACGTTTTCAAAAGTGTGCTGTTACTGCCCCATAACTTACATGGGGGTGACCAAACTTGCAGAAACATGTTTATTTCTGCTGAAAAACACGTTTTGACACTTTCTGCACACTGGAGTTAAGAGCTGAGTGTGTGGGCTCTTCTGAGTCTTGCAGTTACATAGGGATTCAGTTGTCTGAAAAAACGCGTTTATTTCGGGCTAAAAAACACGTTTTCAAAAGTGTGCTGTTACTGCCCCATAACTTACATGGGGGTGACCAAACTTGCAGAAACATGTTTATTTCTGCTGAAAAACACGTTTTGACACTTTCTGCACACTGGGGTTAAGAGCTGAGTGTGTGGGCTCTTCTGAGTCTTGCAGTTACATAGGGATTCAGTTGTCTGAAAAAACGCGTTTATTTCGGGCTGAAAAACACGTTTTCAAAAGTGTGCTGTTACTGCCCCATAACTTACATGGGGTTGACCAAACTTGCAGAAACATGTTTATTTCTGCTGAAAATCACGTTTTGACACTTTCTGCACACTGGGGTTAAGAGCTGAGTGTGTGGGCTCTACTGAGTCTTGCAGTTACATAGGGATTCAGTTTTCTGAAAAAACGCGTTTATTTCGGGCTGAAAAACACGTTTTCAAAAGTGTGCTGTTACTTCCCCATAACTTACATGGGGGTGACCAAACTTGCAGAAACATGTTTATTTCTGCTGAAAAACACGTTTTGACACTTTCTGCACACTGGGGTTAAGAGCTGAGTGTGTGGGCTCTTCTGAGTCTTGCAGTTACATAGGGATTCAGTTGTCTGAAAAAACGCGTTTATTTCGGGCTGAGAAACACGTTTTCAAAAGTGTGCTGTTACTGCCCCATAACTTACATGGGGTTGACCAAACTTGCAGAAACATGTTTATTTCTGCTGAAAATCACGTTTTGACACTTTCTGCACACTGGGGTTAAGAGCTGAGTGTGTGGGCTCTACTGAGTCTTGCAGTTACATAGGGATTCAGTTGTCTGAAAAAACGCGTTTATTTCGGGCTGAAAAACACGTTTTCAAAAGTGTGCTGTTACTGCCCCATAACTTACATGGGGTTGACCAAACTTGCAGAAACATGTTTATTTCTGCTGAAAATCACGTTTTGACACTTTCTGCACACTGGGGTTAAGAGCTGAGTGTGTGGGCTCTACTGAGTCTTGCAGTTACATAGGGATTCAGTTGTCTGAAAAAACGCGTTTATTTCGGGCTGAAAAACACGTTTTCAAAAGTGTGCTGTTACTGCCCCATAACTTACATGGGGGTGACCAAACTTGCAGAAACATGTTTATTTCTGCTGAAAATCATGTTTTGACACTTTCTGCACACTGGGGTTAAGAGCTGAGTGTGTGGGCTCTTTTGAGCCTTGCAGTTACAAAGGGATTCAGTTGTCTGAAAAAACGCGTTTATTTCGGGCTGAAAAACACGTTTTCAAAAGTGTGCTGTTACTGCCCCATAACTTACATGGGGGTGACCAAACTTGCAGAAACATGTTTATTTCTGCTGAAAAACACGTTTTGACACTTTCTGCACACTGGGGTTAAGAGCTGAGTGTGTGGGCTCTTCTGAGTCTTGCAGTTACATAGGGATTGAGTTGTCTGAAAAAACGCGTTTATTTCGGGCTGAAAAACACGTTTTCAAAAGTGTGCTGTTACTGCCCCATAACTTACATGGGGGTGACCAAACTTGCAGAAACATGTTTATTTCTGCTGAAAATCATGTTTTGACACTTTCTGCACACTGGGGTTAAGAGCTGAGTGTGTGGGCTCTTTTGAGCCTTGCAGTTACAAAGGGATTCAGTTGTCTGAAAAAACGCGTTTATTTCGGGCTGAAAAACACGTTTTCAAAAGTGTGCTGTTACTGCCCCATAACTTACATGGGGGTGACCAAACTTGCAGAAACATGTTTATTTCTGCTGAAAAACACGTTTTGACACTTTCTGCACACTGGGGTTAAGAGCTGAGTGTGTGGGCTCTTCTGAGTCTTGCAGTTACATAGGGATTCAGTTGTCTGAAAAAACGCGTTTATTTCGGGCTGAAAAACACGTTTTCAAAAGTGTGCTGTTACTGCCCCATAACTTACATGGGGTTGACCAAACTTGCAGAAACATGTTTATTTCTGCTGAAAATCACGTTTTGACACTTTCTGCACACTGGGGTTAAGAGCTGAGTGTGTGGGCTCTTTTGAGCCTTGCAGTTACATAGGGATTCAGTTGTCTGAAAAAACGCGTTTATTTCGGGCTGAAAAACACGTTTTCAAAAGTGTTCTGTTACTGCCCCATAACTTACATGGGGGTGACCAAACTTGCAGAAACATGTTTATTTCTGCTGAAAAACACGTTTTGACACTTTCTGCACACTGGGGTTAAGAGCTGAGTGTGTGGGCTCTTCTGAGTCTTGCAGTTACATAGGGATTCAGTTGTCTGAAAAAACGCGTTTATTTCGGGCTGAAAAACACGTTTTCAAAAGTGTGCTGTTACTGCCCCATAACTTACATGGGGTTGACCAAACTTGCAGAAACATGTTTATTTCTGCTGAAAATCACGTTTTGACACTTTCTGCACACTGGGGTTAAGAGCTGAGTGTGTGGGCTCTACTGAGTCTTGCAGTTACATAGGGATTCAGTTGTCTGAAAAAACGCGTTTATTTCGGGCTGAAAAACACGTTTTCAAAAGTGTGCTGTTACTTCCCCATAACTTACATGGGGGTGACCAAACTTGCAGAAACATGTTTATTTCTGCTGAAAAACACGTTTTGACACTTTCTGCACACTGGGGTTAAGAGCTGAGTGTGTGGGCTCTTCTGAGTCTTGCAGTTACATAGGGATTCAGTTGTCTGAAAAAACGCGTTTATTTCGGGCTGAAAAACACGTTTTCAAAAGTGTGCTGTTACTGCCCCATAACTTACATGGGGTTGACCAAACTTGCAGAAACATGTTTATTTCTGCTGAAAATCACGTTTTGACACTTTCTGCACACTGGGGTTAAGAGCTGAGTGTGTGGGCTCTACTGAGTCTTGCAGTTACATAGGGATTCAGTTGTCTGAAAAAACGCGTTTATTTCGGGCTGAAAAATACGGTTTCAAAAGTGTGCTGTTACTTCCCCATAACTTACATGGGGCTGACCAAACTTGCAGAAACATGTTTATTTCTGCTGAAAAACACGTTTTGACACTTTCTGCACACTGGGGTTAAGAGCTGAGTGTGTGGGCTCTTTTGAGCCTTGCAGTTACATAGGGATTCAGTTGTCTGAAAAAACGCGTTTATTTCGGGCTGAAAAACACGTTTTCAAAAGTGTGCTGTTACTGCACCATAACTTACATGGGGGTGACCAAACTTGCAGAAACATGTTTATTTCTGCTGAAAAACACGTTTTGACACTTTCTGCACACTGGGGTTAAGAGCTGAGTGTGTGGGCTCTTTTGAGCCTTGCAGTTACATAGGGATTCAGTTGTCTGAAAAAACGTGTTTATTTCGGGCTGAAAAACACGTTTTCAAAAGTGTGCTGTTACTGCACCATAACTTACATGGGGGTGACCAAACTTGCAGAAACATGTTTATTTCTGCTGAAAAACACGTTTTGACACTTTCTGCACACTGGGGTTAAGAGCTGAGTGTGTGGGCTCTTTTGAGCCTTGCAGTTACATAGGGATTCAGTTGTCTGAAAAAACGTGTTTATTTCGGGCTGAAAAACACGTTTTCAAAAGTGTGCTGTTACTGCCCCATAACTTACATGGGGGTGACCAAACTTGCAGAAACATGTTTATTTCTGCTGAAAAACACGTTTTGACACTTTCTGCACACTGGAGTTAAGAGCTGAGTGTGTAGGCTCTTCTGAGTCTTGCAGTTACATAGGGATTCAGTTGTCTGAAAAAACGCGTTTATTTCGGGCTGAAAAACACGTTTTCAAAAGTGTGCTGTTACTGCCCCATAACTTACATGGGGGTGACCAAACTTGCAGAAACATGTTTATTTCTGCTGAAAATCACGTTTTGACACTTTCTGCACACTGGGGTTAAGAGCTGAGTGTGTGGGCTCTTCTGAGTCTTGCAGTTACATAGGGATTCAGTTGTCTGAAAAAACGCGTTTATTTCGGGCTGAAAAACACGTTTTCAAAAGTGTGCTGTTACTGCCCCATAACTTACATGGGGGTGACCAAACTTGCAGAAACATGTTTATTTCTGCTGAAAATCATGTTTTGACACTTTCTGCACACTGGGGTTAAGAGCTGAGTGTGTGGGCTCTTTTGAGCCTTGCAGTTACAAAGGGATTCAGTTGTCTGAAAAAACGCGTTTATTTCGGGCTGAAAAACACGTTTTCAAAAGTGTGCTGTTACTGCCCCATAACTTACATGGGGGTGACCAAACTTGCAGAAACATGTTTATTTCTGCTGAAAAACACGTTTTGACACTTTCTGCACACTGGGGTTTAGAGCTGAGTGTGTGGGCTCTTCTGAGTCTTGCAGTTACATAGGGATTCAGTTGTCTGAAAAAACGCGTTTATTTCGGGCTGAAAAACACGTTTTCAAAAGTGTGCTGTTACTGCCCCATAACTTACATGGGGTTGACCAAACTTGCAGAAACATGTTTATTTCTGCTGAAAATCATGTTTTGACACTTTCTGCACACTGGGGTTAAGAGCTGAGTGTGTGGGCTCTTCTGAGTCTTGCAGTTACATAGGGATTCAGTTGTCTGAAAAAACGCGTTTATTTCGGGCTGAAAAACACGTTTTCAAAAGTGTGCTGTTACTGCCCCATAACTTACATGGGGGTGACCAAACTTGCAGAAACATGTTTATTTCTGCTGAAAATCATGTTTTGACACTTTCTGCACACTGGGGTTAAGAGCTGAGTGTGTGGGCTCTTTTGAGCCTTGCAGTTACAAAGGGATTCAGTTGTCTGAAAAAACGCGTTTATTTCGGGCTGAAAAACACGTTTTCAAAAGTGTGCTGTTACTGCCCCATAACTTACATGGGGGTGACCAAACTTGCAGAAACATGTTTATTTCTGCTGAAAAACACGTTTTGACACTTTCTGCACACTGGGGTTAAGAGCTGAGTGTGTGGGCTCTTCTGAGTCTTGCAGTTACATAGGGATTTTGTTGTCTGAAAAAACGCGTTTATTTCGGGCTGAAAAACACGTTTTCAAAAGTGTGCTGTTACTGCCCCATAACTTACATGGGGTTGACCAAACTTGCAGAAACATGTTTATTTCTGCTGAAAATCATGTTTTGACACTTTCTGCACACTGGGGTTAAGAGCTGAGTGTGTGGGCTCTTCTGAGTCTTGCAGTTACATAGGGATTCAGTTGTCTGAAAAAACGCGTTTATTTCGGGCTGAAAAACACGTTTTCAAAAGTGTGCTGTTACTGCCCCATAACTTACATGGGGGTGACCAAACTTGCAGAAACATGTTTATTTCTGCTGAAAATCATGTTTTGACACTTTCTGCACACTGGGGTTAAGAGCTGAGTGTGTGGGCTCTTTTGAGCCTTGCAGTTACAAAGGGATTCAGTTGTCTGAAAAAACGCGTTTATTTCCGGCTGAAAAACACGTTTTCAAAAGTGTGCTGTTACTGCCCCATAACTTACATGGGGGTGACCAAACTTGCAGAAACATGTTTATTTCTGCTGAAAAACACGTTTTGACACTTTCTGCACACTGGGGTTAAGAGCTGAGTGTGTGGGCTCTTCTGAGTCTTGCAGTTACATAGGGATTCAGTTGTCTGAAAAAACGCATTTATTTCGGGCTGAAAAACACGTTTTCAAAAGTGTGCTGTTACTGCCCCATAACTTACATGGGGTTGACCAAACTTGCAGAAACATGTTTATTTCTGCTGAAAATCACGTTTTGACACTTTCTGCACACTGGGGTTAAGAGCTGAGTGTGTGGGCTCTTTTGAGCCTTGCAGTTACATAGGGATTCAGTTGTCTGAAAAAACGCGTTTATTTCGGGCTGAAAAACACGTTTTCAAAAGTGTTCTGTTACTGCCCCATAACTTACATGGGGGTGACCAAACTTGCAGAAACATGTTTATTTCTGCTGAAAATCACGTTTTGACACTTTCTGCACACTGGGGTTAAGAGCTGAGTGTGTGGGCTCTTCTGAGTCTTGCAGTTACATAGGGATTCAGTTGTCTGAAAAAACGCGTTTATTTCGGGCTGAAAAACACGTTTTCAAAAGTGTGCTGTTACTGCCCCATAACTTACATGGGGTTGACCAAACTTGCAGAAACATGTTTATTTCTGCTGAAAATCACGTTTTGACACTTTCTGCACACTGGGGTTAAGAGCTGAGTGTGTGGGCTCTACTGAGTCTTGCAGTTACATAGGGATTCAGTTGTCTGAAAAAACGCGTTTATTTCGGGCTGAAAAACACGTTTTCAAAAGTGTGCTGTTACTGCCCCATAACTTACATGGGGGTGACCAAACTTGCAGAAACATGTTTATTTCTGCTGAAAAACACGTTTTGACACTTTCTGCACACTGGAGTTAAGAGCTGAGTGTGTGGGCTCTTCTGAGTCTTGCAGTTACATAGGGATTCAGTTGTCTGAAAAAACGCGTTTATTTCGGGCTAAAAAACACGTTTTCAAAAGTGTGCTGTTACTGCCCCATAACTTACATGGGGGTGACCAAACTTGCAGAAACATGTTTATTTCTGCTGAAAAACACGTTTTGACACTTTCTGCACACTGGGGTTAAGAGCTGAGTGTGTGGGCTCTTCTGAGTCTTGCAGTTACATAGGGATTCAGTTGTCTGAAAAAACGCGTTTATTTCGGGCTGAAAAACACGTTTTCAAAAGTGTGCTGTTACTGCCCCATAACTTACATGGGGTTGACCAAACTTGCAGAAACATGTTTATTTCTGCTGAAAATCACGTTTTGACACTTTCTGCACACTGGGGTTAAGAGCTGAGTGTGTGGGCTCTACTGAGTCTTGCAGTTACATAGGGATTCAGTTTTCTGAAAAAACGCGTTTATTTCGGGCTGAAAAACACGTTTTCAAAAGTGTGCTGTTACTTCCCCATAACTTACATGGGGGTGACCAAACTTGCAGAAACATGTTTATTTCTGCTGAAAAACACGTTTTGACACTTTCTGCACACTGGGGTTAAGAGCTGAGTGTGTGGGCTCTTCTGAGTCTTGCAGTTACATAGGGATTCAGTTGTCTGAAAAAACGCGTTTATTTCGGGCTGAAAAACACGTTTTCAAAAGTGTGCTGTTACTGCCCCATAACTTACATGGGGTTGACCAAACTTGCAGAAACATGTTTATTTCTGCTGAAAATCACGTTTTGACACTTTCTGCACACTGGGGTTAAGAGCTGAGTGTGTGGGCTCTACTGAGTCTTGCAGTTACATAGGGATTCAGTTGTCTGAAAAAACGCGTTTATTTCGGGCTGAAAAACACGTTTTCAAAAGTGTGCTGTTACTGCCCCATAACTTACATGGGGTTGACCAAACTTGCAGAAACATGTTTATTTCTGCTGAAAATCACGTTTTGACACTTTCTGCACACTGGGGTTAAGAGCTGAGTGTGTGGGCTCTACTGAGTCTTGCAGTTACATAGGGATTCAGTTGTCTGAAAAAACGCGTTTATTTCGGGCTGAAAAACACGTTTTCAAAAGTGTGCTGTTACTGCCCCATAACTTACATGGGGGTGACCAAACTTGCAGAAACATGTTTATTTCTGCTGAAAATCATGTTTTGACACTTTCTGCACACTGGGGTTAAGAGCTGAGTGTGTGGGCTCTTTTGAGCCTTGCAGTTACAAAGGGATTCAGTTGTCTGAAAAAACGCGTTTATTTCGGGCTGAAAAACACGTTTTCAAAAGTGTGCTGTTACTGCCCCATAACTTACATGGGGGTGACCAAACTTGCAGAAACATGTTTATTTCTGCTGAAAAACACGTTTTGACACTTTCTGCACACTGGGGTTAAGAGCTGAGTGTGTGGGCTCTTCTGAGTCTTGCAGTTACATAGGGATTGAGTTGTCTGAAAAAACGCGTTTATTTCGGGCTGAAAAACACGTTTTCAAAAGTGTGCTGTTACTGCCCCATAACTTACATGGGGGTGACCAAACTTGCAGAAACATGTTTATTTCTGCTGAAAATCATGTTTTGACACTTTCTGCACACTGGGGTTAAGAGCTGAGTGTGTGGGCTCTTTTGAGCCTTGCAGTTACAAAGGGATTCAGTTGTCTGAAAAAACGCGTTTATTTCGGGCTGAAAAACACGTTTTCAAAAGTGTGCTGTTACTGCCCCATAACTTACATGGGGGTGACCAAACTTGCAGAAACATGTTTATTTCTGCTGAAAAACACGTTTTGACACTTTCTGCACACTGGGGTTAAGAGCTGAGTGTGTGGGCTCTTCTGAGTCTTGCAGTTACATAGGGATTCAGTTGTCTGAAAAAACGCGTTTATTTCGGGCTGAAAAACACGTTTTCAAAAGTGTGCTGTTACTGCCCCATAACTTACATGGGGTTGACCAAACTTGCAGAAACATGTTTATTTCTGCTGAAAATCACGTTTTGACACTTTCTGCACACTGGGGTTAAGAGCTGAGTGTGTGGGCTCTTTTGAGCCTTGCAGTTACATAGGGATTCAGTTGTCTGAAAAAACGCGTTTATTTCGGGCTGAAAAACACGTTTTCAAAAGTGTTCTGTTACTGCCCCATAACTTACATGGGGGTGACCAAACTTGCAGAAACATGTTTATTTCTGCTGAAAAACACGTTTTGACACTTTCTGCACACTGGGGTTAAGAGCTGAGTGTGTGGGCTCTTCTGAGTCTTGCAGTTACATAGGGATTCAGTTGTCTGAAAAAACGCGTTTATTTCGGGCTGAAAAACACGTTTTCAAAAGTGTGCTGTTACTGCCCCATAACTTACATGGGGTTGACCAAACTTGCAGAAACATGTTTATTTCTGCTGAAAATCACGTTTTGACACTTTCTGCACACTGGGGTTAAGAGCTGAGTGTGTGGGCTCTACTGAGTCTT
This sequence comes from Lepisosteus platostomus, assembly GCF_059453375.1. Lineage (NCBI taxonomy): Eukaryota > Metazoa > Chordata > Actinopteri > Semionotiformes > Lepisosteidae > Lepisosteus > Lepisosteus platostomus. The sequence continues at coordinate 41,910,396 of NC_142612.1, read as the reverse complement.
GCAGTTACATAGGGATTCAGTTGTCTGAAAAAACGCGTTTATTTCGGGCTGAAAAACACGTTTTCAAAAGTGTGCTGTTACTTCCCCATAACTTACATGGGGGTGACCAAACTTGCAGAAACATGTTTATTTCTGCTGAAAAACACGTTTTGACACTTTCTGCACACTGGGGTTAAGAGCTGAGTGTGTGGGCTCTTCTGAGTCTTGCAGTTACATAGGGATTCAGTTGTCTGAAAAAACGCGTTTATTTCGGGCTGAAAAACACGTTTTCAAAAGTGTGCTGTTACTGCCCCATAACTTACATGGGGTTGACCAAACTTGCAGAAACATGTTTATTTCTGCTGAAAATCACGTTTTGACACTTTCTGCACACTGGGGTTAAGAGCTGAGTGTGTGGGCTCTACTGAGTCTTGCAGTTACATAGGGATTCAGTTGTCTGAAAAAACGCGTTTATTTCGGGCTGAAAAATACGGTTTCAAAAGTGTGCTGTTACTTCCCCATAACTTACATGGGGCTGACCAAACTTGCAGAAACATGTTTATTTCTGCTGAAAAACACGTTTTGACACTTTCTGCACACTGGGGTTAAGAGCTGAGTGTGTGGGCTCTTTTGAGCCTTGCAGTTACATAGGGATTCAGTTGTCTGAAAAAACGCGTTTATTTCGGGCTGAAAAACACGTTTTCAAAAGTGTTCTGTTACTGCCCCATAACTTACATGGGGGTGACCAAACTTGCAGAAACATGTTTATTTCTGCTGAAAATCACGTTTTGACACTTTCTGCACACTGGGGTTAAGAGCTGAGTGTGTGGGCTCTACTGAGTCTTGCAGTTACATAGGGATTCAGTTGTCTGAAAAAACGCGTTTATTTCGGGCTGAAAAACACGTTTTCAAAAGTGTGCTGTTACTTCCCCATAACTTACATGGGGGTGACCAAACTTGCAGAAACATGTTTATTTCTGCTGAAAAACACGTTTTGACACTTTCTGCACACTGGGGTTAAGAGCTGAGTGTGTGGGCTCTTTTGAGCCTTGCAGTTACATAGGGATTCAGTTGTCTGAAAAAACGTGTTTATTTCGGGCTGAAAAACACGTTTTCAAAAGTGTGCTGTTACTGCCCCATAACTTACATGGGGGTGACCAAACTTGCAGAAACATGTTTATTTCTGCTGAAAAACACGTTTTGACACTTTCTGCACACTGGAGTTAAGAGCTGAGTGTGTAGGCTCTTCTGAGTCTTGCAGTTACATAGGGATTCAGTTGTCTGAAAAAACGCGTTTATTTCGGGCTGAAAAACACGTTTTCAAAAGTGTGCTGTTACTGCCCCATAACTTACATGGGGGTGACCAAACTTGCAGAAACATGTTTATTTCTGCTGAAAATCACGTTTTGACACTTTCTGCACACTGGGGTTAAGAGCTGAGTGTGTGGGCTCTTCTGAGTCTTGCAGTTACATAGGGATTCAGTTGTCTGAAAAAACGCGTTTATTTCGGGCTGAAAAACACGTTTTCAAAAGTGTGCTGTTACTGCCCCATAACTTACATGGGGGTGACCAAACTTGCAGAAACATGTTTATTTCTGCTGAAAATCATGTTTTGACACTTTCTGCACACTGGGGTTAAGAGCTGAGTGTGTGGGCTCTTTTGAGCCTTGCAGTTACAAAGGGATTCAGTTGTCTGAAAAAACGCGTTTATTTCGGGCTGAAAAACACGTTTTCAAAAGTGTGCTGTTACTGCCCCATAACTTACATGGGGGTGACCAAACTTGCAGAAACATGTTTATTTCTGCTGAAAAACACGTTTTGACACTTTCTGCACACTGGGGTTAAGAGCTGAGTGTGTGGGCTCTTCTGAGTCTTGCAGTTACATAGGGATTCAGTTGTCTGAAAAAACGCGTTTATTTCGGGCTGAAAAACACGTTTTCAAAAGTGTGCTGTTACTGCCCCATAACTTACATGGGGTTGACCAAACTTGCAGAAACATGTTTATTTCTGCTGAAAATCATGTTTTGACACTTTCTGCACACTGGGGTTAAGAGCTGAGTGTGTGGGCTCTTCTGAGTCTTGCAGTTACATAGGGATTCAGTTGTCTGAAAAAACGCGTTTATTTCGGGCTGAAAAACACGTTTTCAAAAGTGTGCTGTTACTGCCCCATAACTTACATGGGGGTGACCAAACTTGCAGAAACATGTTTATTTCTGCTGAAAATCATGTTTTGACACTTTCTGCACACTGGGGTTAAGAGCTGAGTGTGTGGGCTCTTTTGAGCCTTGCAGTTACAAAGGGATTCAGTTGTCTGAAAAAACGCGTTTATTTCGGGCTGAAAAACACGTTTTTAAAAGTGTGCTGTTACTGCCCCATAACTTACATGGGGGTGACCAAACTTGCAGAAACATGTTTATTTCTGCTGAAAAACACGTTTTGACACTTTCTGCACACTGGGGTTAAGAGCTGAGTGTGTGGGCTCTTCTGAGTCTTGCAGTTACATAGGGATTTTGTTGTCTGAAAAAACGCGTTTATTTCGGGCTGAAAAACACGTTTTCAAAAGTGTGCTGTTACTGCCCCATAACTTACATGGGGTTGACCAAACTTGCAGAAACATGTTTATTTCTGCTGAAAATCATGTTTTGACACTTTCTGCACACTGGGGTTAAGAGCTGAGTGTGTGGGCTCTTCTGAGTCTTGCAGTTACATAGGGATTCAGTTGTCTGAAAAAACGCGTTTATTTCGGGCTGAAAAACACGTTTTCAAAAGTGTGCTGTTACTGCCCCATAACTTACATGGGGGTGACCAAACTTGCAGAAACATGTTTATTTCTGCTGAAAATCATGTTTTGACACTTTCTGCACACTGGGGTTAAGAGCTGAGTGTGTGGGCTCTTTTGAGCCTTGCAGTTACAAAGGGATTCAGTTGTCTGAAAAAACGCGTTTATTTCGGGCTGAAAAACACGTTTTCAAAAGTGTGCTGTTACTGCCCCATAACTTACATGGGGGTGACCAAACTTGCAGAAACATGTTTATTTCTGCTGAAAAACACGTTTTGACACTTTCTGCACACTGGGGTTAAGAGCTGAGTGTGTGGGCTCTTCTGAGTCTTGCAGTTACATAGGGATTCAGTTGTCTGAAAAAACGCATTTATTTCGGGCTGAAAAACACGTTTTCAAAAGTGTGCTGTTACTGCCCCATAACTTACATGGGGTTGACCAAACTTGCAGAAACATGTTTATTTCTGCTGAAAATCACGTTTTGACACTTTCTGCACACTGGGGTTAAGAGCTGAGTGTGTGGGCTCTTTTGAGCCTTGCAGTTACATAGGGATTCAGTTGTCTGAAAAAACGCGTTTATTTCGGGCTGAAAAACACGTTTTCAAAAGTGTTCTGTTACTGCCCCATAACTTACATGGGGGTGACCAAACTTGCAGAAACATGTTTATTTCTGCTGAAAATCACGTTTTGACACTTTCTGCACACTGGGGTTAAGAGCTGAGTGTGTGGGCTCTTCTGAGTCTTGCAGTTACATAGGGATTCAGTTGTCTGAAAAAACGCGTTTATTTCGGGCTGAAAAACACGTTTTCAAAAGTGTGCTGTTACTGCCCCATAACTTACATGGGGTTGACCAAACTTGCAGAAACATGTTTATTTCTGCTGAAAATCACGTTTTGACACTTTCTGCACACTGGGGTTAAGAGCTGAGTGTGTGGGCTCTACTGAGTCTTGCAGTTACATAGGGATTCAGTTGTCTGAAAAAACGCGTTTATTTCGGGCTGAAAAACACGTTTTCAAAAGTGTGCTGTTACTGCCCCATAACTTACATGGGGGTGACCAAACTTGCAGAAACATGTTTATTTCTGCTGAAAAACACGTTTTGACACTTTCTGCACACTGGAGTTAAGAGCTGAGTGTGTGGGCTCTTCTGAGTCTTGCAGTTACATAGGGATTCAGTTGTCTGAAAAAACGCGTTTATTTCGGGCTAAAAAACACGTTTTCAAAAGTGTGCTGTTACTGCCCCATAACTTACATGGGGGTGACCAAACTTGCAGAAACATGTTTATTTCTGCTGAAAAACACGTTTTGACACTTTCTGCACACTGGGGTTAAGAGCTGAGTGTGTGGGCTCTTCTGAGTCTTGCAGTTACATAGGGATTCAGTTGTCTGAAAAAACGCGTTTATTTCGGGCTGAAAAACACGTTTTCAAAAGTGTGCTGTTACTGCCCCATAACTTACATGGGGTTGACCAAACTTGCAGAAACATGTTTATTTCTGCTGAAAATCACGTTTTGACACTTTCTGCACACTGGGGTTAAGAGCTGAGTGTGTGGGCTCTACTGAGTCTTGCAGTTACATAGGGATTCAGTTTTCTGAAAAAACGCGTTTATTTCGGGCTGAAAAACACGTTTTCAAAAGTGTGCTGTTACTTCCCCATAACTTACATGGGGGTGACCAAACTTGCAGAAACATGTTTATTTCTGCTGAAAAACACGTTTTGACACTTTCTGCACACTGGGGTTAAGAGCTGAGTGTGTGGGCTCTTCTGAGTCTTGCAGTTACATAGGGATTCAGTTGTCTGAAAAAACGCGTTTATTTCGGGCTGAAAAACACGTTTTCAAAAGTGTGCTGTTACTGCCCCATAACTTACATGGGGTTGACCAAACTTGCAGAAACATGTTTATTTCTGCTGAAAATCACGTTTTGACACTTTCTGCACACTGGGGTTAAGAGCTGAGTGTGTGGGCTCTACTGAGTCTTGCAGTTACATAGGGATTCAGTTGTCTGAAAAAACGCGTTTATTTCGGGCTGAAAAACACGTTTTCAAAAGTGTGCTGTTACTGCCCCATAACTTACATGGGGTTGACCAAACTTGCAGAAACATGTTTATTTCTGCTGAAAATCACGTTTTGACACTTTCTGCACACTGGGGTTAAGAGCTGAGTGTGTGGGCTCTACTGAGTCTTGCAGTTACATAGGGATTCAGTTGTCTGAAAAAACGCGTTTATTTCGGGCTGAAAAACACGTTTTCAAAAGTGTGCTGTTACTGCCCCATAACTTACATGGGGGTGACCAAACTTGCAGAAACATGTTTATTTCTGCTGAAAATCATGTTTTGACACTTTCTGCACACTGGGGTTAAGAGCTGAGTGTGTGGGCTCTTTTGAGCCTTGCAGTTACAAAGGGATTCAGTTGTCTGAAAAAACGCGTTTATTTCGGGCTGAAAAACACGTTTTCAAAAGTGTGCTGTTACTGCCCCATAACTTACATGGGGGTGACCAAACTTGCAGAAACATGTTTATTTCTGCTGAAAAACACGTTTTGACACTTTCTGCACACTGGGGTTAAGAGCTGAGTGTGTGGGCTCTTCTGAGTCTTGCAGTTACATAGGGATTGAGTTGTCTGAAAAAACGCGTTTATTTCGGGCTGAAAAACACGTTTTCAAAAGTGTGCTGTTACTGCCCCATAACTTACATGGGGGTGACCAAACTTGCAGAAACATGTTTATTTCTGCTGAAAATCATGTTTTGACACTTTCTGCACACTGGGGTTAAGAGCTGAGTGTGTGGGCTCTTTTGAGCCTTGCAGTTACAAAGGGATTCAGTTGTCTGAAAAAACGCGTTTATTTCGGGCTGAAAAACACGTTTTCAAAAGTGTGCTGTTACTGCCCCATAACTTACATGGGGGTGACCAAACTTGCAGAAACATGTTTATTTCTGCTGAAAAACACGTTTTGACACTTTCTGCACACTGGGGTTAAGAGCTGAGTGTGTGGGCTCTTCTGAGTCTTGCAGTTACATAGGGATTCAGTTGTCTGAAAAAACGCGTTTATTTCGGGCTGAAAAACACGTTTTCAAAAGTGTGCTGTTACTGCCCCATAACTTACATGGGGTTGACCAAACTTGCAGAAACATGTTTATTTCTGCTGAAAATCACGTTTTGACACTTTCTGCACACTGGGGTTAAGAGCTGAGTGTGTGGGCTCTTTTGAGCCTTGCAGTTACATAGGGATTCAGTTGTCTGAAAAAACGCGTTTATTTCGGGCTGAAAAACACGTTTTCAAAAGTGTGCTGTTACTGCCCCATAACTTACATGGGGGTGACCAAACTTGCAGAAACATGTTTATTTCTGCTGAAAATCACGTTTTGACACTTTCTGCACACTGGGGTTAAGAGCTGAGTGTGTGGGCTCTTCTGAGTCTTGCAGTTACATAGGGATTCAGTTGTCTGAAAAAACGCGTTTATTTCGGGCTGAAAAACACGTTTTCAAAAGTGTGCTGTTACTGCCCCATAACTTACATGGGGGTGACCAAACTTGCAGAAACATGTTTATTTCTGCTGAAAATCATGTTTTGACACTTTCTGCACACTGGGGTTAAGAGCTGAGTGTGTGGGCTCTTTTGAGCCTTGCAGTTACAAAGGGATTCAGTTGTCTGAAAAAACGCGTTTATTTCGGGCTGAAAAACACGTTTTCAAAAGTGTGCTGTTACTGCCCCATAACTTACATGGGGGTGACCAAACTTGCAGAAACATGTTTATTTCTGCTGAAAAACACGTTTTGACACTTTCTGCACACTGGGGTTAAGAGCTGAGTGTGTGGGCTCTTCTGAGTCTTGCAGTTACATAGGGATTCAGTTGTCTGAAAAAACGCGTTTATTTCGGGCTGAAAAACACGTTTTCAAAAGTGTGCTGTTACTGCCCCATAACTTACATGGGGTTGACCAAACTTGCAGAAACATGTTTATTTCTGCTGAAAATCATGTTTTGACACTTTCTGCACACTGGGGTTAAGAGCTGAGTGTGTGGGCTCTTCTGAGTCTTGCAGTTACATAGGGATTCAGTTGTCTGAAAAAACGCGTTTATTTCGGGCTGAAAAACACGTTTTCAAAAGTGTGCTGTTACTGCCCCATAACTTACATGGGGGTGACCAAACTTGCAGAAACATGTTTATTTCTGCTGAAAATCATGTTTTGACACTTTCTGCACACTGGGGTTAAGAGCTGAGTGTGTGGGCTCTTTTGAGCCTTGCAGTTACAAAGGGATTCAGTTGTCTGAAAAAACGCGTTTATTTCGGGCTGAAAAACACGTTTTTAAAAGTGTGCTGTTACTGCCCCATAACTTACATGGGGGTGACCAAACTTGCAGAAACATGTTTATTTCTGCTGAAAAACACGTTTTGACACTTTCTGCACACTGGGGTTAAGAGCTGAGTGTGTGGGCTCTTCTGAGTCTTGCAGTTACATAGGGATTTTGTTGTCTGAAAAAACGCGTTTATTTCGGGCTGAAAAACACGTTTTCAAAAGTGTGCTGTTACTGCCCCATAACTTACATGGGGTTGACCAAACTTGCAGAAACATGTTTATTTCTGCTGAAAATCATGTTTTGACACTTTCTGCACACTGGGGTTAAGAGCTGAGTGTGTGGGCTCTTCTGAGTCTTGCAGTTACATAGGGATTCAGTTGTCTGAAAAAACGCGTTTATTTCGGGCTGAAAAACACGTTTTCAAAAGTGTGCTGTTACTGCCCCATAACTTACATGGGGGTGACCAAACTTGCAGAAACATGTTTATTTCTGCTGAAAATCATGTTTTGACACTTTCTGCACACTGGGGTTAAGAGCTGAGTGTGTGGGCTCTTTTGAGCCTTGCAGTTACAAAGGGATTCAGTTGTCTGAAAAAACGCGTTTATTTCGGGCTGAAAAACACGTTTTCAAAAGTGTGCTGTTACTGCCCCATAACTTACATGGGGGTGACCAAACTTGCAGAAACATGTTTATTTCTGCTGAAAAACACGTTTTGACACTTTCTGCACACTGGGGTTAAGAGCTGAGTGTGTGGGCTCTTCTGAGTCTTGCAGTTACATAGGGATTCAGTTGTCTGAAAAAACGCATTTATTTCGGGCTGAAAAACACGTTTTCAAAAGTGTGCTGTTACTGCCCCATAACTTACATGGGGTTGACCAAACTTGCAGAAACATGTTTATTTCTGCTGAAAATCACGTTTTGACACTTTCTGCACACTGGGGTTAAGAGCTGAGTGTGTGGGCTCTTTTGAGCCTTGCAGTTACATAGGGATTCAGTTGTCTGAAAAAACGCGTTTATTTCGGGCTGAAAAACACGTTTTCAAAAGTGTTCTGTTACTGCCCCATAACTTACATGGGGGTGACCAAACTTGCAGAAACATGTTTATTTCTGCTGAAAATCACGTTTTGACACTTTCTGCACACTGGGGTTAAGAGCTGAGTGTGTGGGCTCTTCTGAGTCTTGCAGTTACATAGGGATTCAGTTGTCTGAAAAAACGCGTTTATTTCGGGCTGAAAAACACGTTTTCAAAAGTGTGCTGTTACTGCCCCATAACTTACATGGGGTTGACCAAACTTGCAGAAACATGTTTATTTCTGCTGAAAATCACGTTTTGACACTTTCTGCACACTGGGGTTAAGAGCTGAGTGTGTGGGCTCTACTGAGTCTTGCAGTTACATAGGGATTCAGTTGTCTGAAAAAACGCGTTTATTTCGGGCTGAAAAACACGTTTTCAAAAGTGTGCTGTTACTGCCCCATAACTTACATGGGGGTGACCAAACTTGCAGAAACATGTTTATTTCTGCTGAAAAACACGTTTTGACACTTTCTGCACACTGGAGTTAAGAGCTGAGTGTGTGGGCTCTTCTGAGTCTTGCAGTTACATAGGGATTCAGTTGTCTGAAAAAACGCGTTTATTTCGGGCTAAAAAACACGTTTTCAAAAGTGTGCTGTTACTGCCCCATAACTTACATGGGGGTGACCAAACTTGCAGAAACATGTTTATTTCTGCTGAAAAACACGTTTTGACACTTTCTGCACACTGGGGTTAAGAGCTGAGTGTGTGGGCTCTTCTGAGTCTTGCAGTTACATAGGGATTCAGTTGTCTGAAAAAACGCGTTTATTTCGGGCTGAAAAACACGTTTTCAAAAGTGTGCTGTTACTGCCCCATAACTTACATGGGGTTGACCAAACTTGCAGAAACATGTTTATTTCTGCTGAAAATCACGTTTTGACACTTTCTGCACACTGGGGTTAAGAGCTGAGTGTGTGGGCTCTACTGAGTCTTGCAGTTACATAGGGATTCAGTTTTCTGAAAAAACGCGTTTATTTCGGGCTGAAAAACACGTTTTCAAAAGTGTGCTGTTACTTCCCCATAACTTACATGGGGGTGACCAAACTTGCAGAAACATGTTTATTTCTGCTGAAAAACACGTTTTGACACTTTCTGCACACTGGGGTTAAGAGCTGAGTGTGTGGGCTCTTCTGAGTCTTGCAGTTACATAGGGATTCAGTTGTCTGAAAAAACGCGTTTATTTCGGGCTGAAAAACACGTTTTCAAAAGTGTGCTGTTACTGCCCCATAACTTACATGGGGTTGACCAAACTTGCAGAAACATGTTTATTTCTGCTGAAAATCACGTTTTGACACTTTCTGCACACTGGGGTTAAGAGCTGAGTGTGTGGGCTCTACTGAGTCTTGCAGTTACATAGGGATTCAGTTGTCTGAAAAAACGCGTTTATTTCGGGCTGAAAAACACGTTTTCAAAAGTGTGCTGTTACTGCCCCATAACTTACATGGGGTTGACCAAACTTGCAGAAACATGTTTATTTCTGCTGAAAATCACGTTTTGACACTTTCTGCACACTGGGGTTAAGAGCTGAGTGTGTGGGCTCTACTGAGTCTTGCAGTTACATAGGGATTCAGTTGTCTGAAAAAACGCGTTTATTTCGGGCTGAAAAACACGTTTTCAAAAGTGTGCTGTTACTGCCCCATAACTTACATGGGGGTGACCAAACTTGCAGAAACATGTTTATTTCTGCTGAAAATCATGTTTTGACACTTTCTGCACACTGGGGTTAAGAGCTGAGTGTGTGGGCTCTTTTGAGCCTTGCAGTTACAAAGGGATTCAGTTGTCTGAAAAAACGCGTTTATTTCGGGCTGAAAAACACGTTTTCAAAAGTGTGCTGTTACTGCCCCATAACTTACATGGGGGTGACCAAACTTGCAGAAACATGTTTATTTCTGCTGAAAAACACGTTTTGACACTTTCTGCACACTGGGGTTAAGAGCTGAGTGTGTGGGCTCTTCTGAGTCTTGCAGTTACATAGGGATTCAGTTGTCTGAAAAAACGCGTTTATTTCGGGCTGAAAAACACGTTTTCAAAAGTGTGCTGTTACTGCCCCATAACTTACATGGGGGTGACCAAACTTGCAGAAACATGTTTATTTCTGCTGAAAATCATGTTTTGACACTTTCTGCACACTGGGGTTAAGAGCTGAGTGTGTGGGCTCTTTTGAGCCTTGCAGTTACAAAGGGATTCAGTTGTCTGAAAAAACGCGTTTATTTCGGGCTGAAAAACACGTTTTCAAAAGTGTGCTGTTACTGCCCCATAACTTACATGGGGGTGACCAAACTTGCAGAAACATGTTTATTTCTGCTGAAAAACACGTTTTGACACTTTCTGCACACTGGGGTTAAGAGCTGAGTGTGTGGGCTCTTCTGAGTCTTGCAGTTACATAGGGATTCAGTTGTCTGAAAAAACGCGTTTATTTCGGGCTGAAAAACACGTTTTCAAAAGTGTGCTGTTACTGCCCCATAACTTACATGGGGTTGACCAAACTTGCAGAAACATGTTTATTTCTGCTGAAAATCACGTTTTGACACTTTCTGCACACTGGGGTTAAGAGCTGAGTGTGTGGGCTCTTTTGAGCCTTGCAGTTACATAGGGATTCAGTTGTCTGAAAAAACGCGTTTATTTCGGGCTGAAAAACACGTTTTCAAAAGTGTTCTGTTACTGCCCCATAACTTACATGGGGGTGACCAAACTTGCAGAAACATGTTTATTTCTGCTGAAAAACACGTTTTGACACTTTCTGCACACTGGGGTTAAGAGCTGAGTGTGTGGGCTCTTCTGAGTCTTGCAGTTACATAGGGATTCAGTTGTCTGAAAAAACGCGTTTATTTCGGGCTGAAAAACACGTTTTCAAAAGTGTGCTGTTACTGCCCCATAACTTACATGGGGTTGACCAAACTTGCAGAAACATGTTTATTTCTGCTGAAAATCACGTTTTGACACTTTCTGCACACTGGGGTTAAGAGCTGAGTGTGTGGGCTCTACTGAGTCTTGCAGTTACATAGGGATTCAGTTGTCTGAAAAAACGCGTTTATTTCGGGCTGAAAAACACGTTTTCAAAAGTGTGCTGTTACTTCCCCATAACTTACATGGGGGTGACCAAACTTGCAGAAACATGTTTATTTCTGCTGAAAAACACGTTTTGACACTTTCTGCACACTGGGGTTAAGAGCTGAGTGTGTGGGCTCTTCTGAGTCTTGCAGTTACATAGGGATTCAGTTGTCTGAAAAAACGCGTTTATTTCGGGCTGAAAAACACGTTTTCAAAAGTGTGCTGTTACTGCCCCATAACTTACATGGGGTTGACCAAACTTGCAGAAACATGTTTATTTCTGCTGAAAATCACGTTTTGACACTTTCTGCACACTGGGGTTAAGAGCTGAGTGTGTGGGCTCTACTGAGTCTTGCAGTTACATAGGGATTCAGTTGTCTGAAAAAACGCGTTTATTTCGGGCTGAAAAATACGGTTTCAAAAGTGTGCTGTTACTTCCCCATAACTTACATGGGGCTGACCAAACTTGCAGAAACATGTTTATTTCTGCTGAAAAACACGTTTTGACACTTTCTGCACACTGGGGTTAAGAGCTGAGTGTGTGGGCTCTTTTGAGCCTTGCAGTTACATAGGGATTCAGTTGTCTGAAAAAACGCGTTTATTTCGGGCTGAAAAACACGTTTTCAAAAGTGTTCTGTTACTGCCCCATAACTTACATGGGGGTGACCAAACTTGCAGAAACATGTTTATTTCTGCTGAAAAACACGTTTTGACACTTTCTGCACACTGGGGTTAAGAGCTGAGTGTGTGGGCTCTTCTGAGTCTTGCAGTTACATAGGGATTCAGTTGTCTGAAAAAACGCGTTTATTTCGGGCTGAAAAACACGTTTTCAAAAGTGTGCTGTTACTGCCCCATAACTTACATGGGGTTGACCAAACTTGCAGAAACATGTTTATTTCTGCTGAAAATCACGTTTTGACACTTTCTGCACACTGGGGTTAAGAGCTGAGTGTGTGGGCTCTTTTGAGCCTTGCAGTTACATAGGGATTCAGTTGTCTGAAAAAACGCGTTTATTTCGGGCTGAAAAACACGTTTTCAAAAGTGTTCTGTTACTGCCCCATAACTTACATGGGGGTGACCAAACTTGCAGAAACATGTTTATTTCTGCTGAAAATCACGTTTTGACACTTTCTGCACACTGGGGTTAAGAGCTGAGTGTGTGGGCTCTTTTGAGCCTTGCAGTTACATAGGGATTCAGTTGTCTGAAAAAACGCGTTTATTTCGGGCTGAAAAACACGTTTTCAAAAGTGTTCTGTTACTGCCCCATAACTTACATGGGGGTGACCAAACTTGCAGAAACATGTTTATTTCTGCTGAAAAACACGTTTTGACACTTTCTGCACACTGGGGTTAAGAGCTGAGTGTGTGGGCTCTTCTGAGTCTTGCAGTTACATAGGGATTCAGTTGTCTGAAAAAACGCGTTTATTTCGGGCTGAAAAACACGTTTTCAAAAGTGTGCTGTTACTGCCCCATAACTTACATGGGGTTGACCAAACTTGCAGAAACATGTTTATTTCTGCTGAAAATCACGTTTTGACACTTTCTGCACACTGGGGTTAAGAGCTGAGTGTGTGGGCTCTACTGAGTCTTGCAGTTACATAGGGATTCAGTTGTCTGAAAAAACGCGTTTATTTCGGGCTGAAAAACACGTTTTCAAAAGTGTGCTGTTACTTCCCCATAACTTACATGGGGGTGACCAAACTTGCAGAAACATGTTTATTTCTGCTGAAAAACACGTTTTGACACTTTCTGCACACTGGGGTTAAGAGCTGAGTGTGTGGGCTCTTCTGAGTCTTGCAGTTACATAGGGATTCAGTTGTCTGAAAAAACGCGTTTATTTCGGGCTGAAAAACACGTTTTCAAAAGTGTGCTGTTACTGCCCCATAACTTACATGGGGTTGACCAAACTTGCAGAAACATGTTTATTTCTGCTGAAAATCACGTTTTGACACTTTCTGCACACTGGGGTTAAGAGCTGAGTGTGTGGGCTCTACTGAGTCTTGCAGTTACATAGGGATTCAGTTGTCTGAAAAAACGCGTTTATTTCGGGCTGAAAAATACGGTTTCAAAAGTGTGCTGTTACTTCCCCATAACTTACATGGGGCTGACCAAACTTGCAGAAACATGTTTATTTCTGCTGAAAAACACGTTTTGACACTTTCTGCACACTGGGGTTAAGAGCTGAGTGTGTGGGCTCTTTTGAGCCTTGCAGTTACATAGGGATTCAGTTGTCTGAAAAAACGCGTTTATTTCGGGCTGAAAAACACGTTTTCAAAAGTGTTCTGTTACTGCCCCATAACTTACATGGGGGTGACCAAACTTGCAGAAACATGTTTATTTCTGCTGAAAAACACGTTTTGACACTTTCTGCACACTGGGGTTAAGAGCTGAGTGTGTGGGCTCTTCTGAGTCTTGCAGTTACATAGGGATTCAGTTGTCTGAAAAAACGCGTTTATTTCGGGCTGAAAAACACGTTTTCAAAAGTGTGCTGTTACTGCCCCATAACTTACATGGGGTTGACCAAACTTGCAGAAACATGTTTATTTCTGCTGAAAATCACGTTTTGACACTTTCTGCACACTGGGGTTAAGAGCTGAGTGTGTGGGCTCTTTTGAGCCTTGCAGTTACATAGGGATTCAGTTGTCTGAAAAAACGCGTTTATTTCGGGCTGAAAAACACGTTTTCAAAAGTGTTCTGTTACTGCCCCATAACTTACATGGGGGTGACCAAACTTGCAGAAACATGTTTATTTCTGCTGAAAATCACGTTTTGACACTTTCTGCACACTGGGGTTAAGAGCTGAGTGTGTGGGCTCTACTGAGTCTTGCAGTTACATAGGGATTCAGTTGTCTGAAAAAACGCGTTTATTTCGGGCTGAAAAACACGTTTTCAAAAGTGTGCTGTTACTTCCCCATAACTTACATGGGGGTGACCAAACTTGCAGAAACATGTTTATTTCTGCTGAAAAACACGTTTTGACACTTTCTGCACACTGGGGTTAAGAGCTGAGTGTGTGGGCTCTTTTGAGCCTTGCAGTTACATAGGGATTCAGTTGTCTGAAAAAACGCGTTTATTTCGGGCTGAAAAACACGTTTTCAAAAGTGTGCTGTTACTGCACCATAACTTACATGGGGGTGACCAAACTTGCAGAAACATGTTTATTTCTGCTGAAAAACACGTTTTGACACTTTCTGCACACTGGGGTTAAGAGCTGAGTGTGTGGGCTCTTTTGAGCCTTGCAGTTACATAGGGATTCAGTTGTCTGAAAAAACGTGTTTATTTCGGGCTGAAAAACACGTTTTCAAAAGTGTGCTGTTACTGCACCATAACTTACATGGGGGTGACCAAACTTGCAGAAACATGTTTATTTCTGCTGAAAAACACGTTTTGACACTTTCTGCACACTGGGGTTAAGAGCTGAGTGTGTGGGCTCTTTTGAGCCTTGCAGTTACATAGGGATTCAGTTGTCTGAAAAAACGTGTTTATTTCGGGCTGAAAAACACGTTTTCAAAAGTGTGCTGTTACTGCCCCATAACTTACATGGGGGTGACCAAACTTGCAGAAACATGTTTATTTCTGCTGAAAAACACGTTTTGACACTTTCTGCACACTGGAGTTAAGAGCTGAGTGTGTAGGCTCTTCTGAGTCTTGCAGTTACATAGGGATTCAGTTGTCTGAAAAAACGCGTTTATTTCGGGCTGAAAAACACGTTTTCAAAAGTGTGCTGTTACTGCCCCATAACTTACATGGGGGTGACCAAACTTGCAGAAACATGTTTATTTCTGCTGAAAATCACGTTTTGACACTTTCTGCACACTGGGGTTAAGAGCTGAGTGTGTGGGCTCTTCTGAGTCTTGCAGTTACATAGGGATTCAGTTGTCTGAAAAAACGCGTTTATTTCGGGCTGAAAAACACGTTTTCAAAAGTGTGCTGTTACTGCCCCATAACTTACATGGGGGTGACCAAACTTGCAGAAACATGTTTATTTCTGCTGAAAATCATGTTTTGACACTTTCTGCACACTGGGGTTAAGAGCTGAGTGTGTGGGCTCTTTTGAGCCTTGCAGTTACAAAGGGATTCAGTTGTCTGAAAAAACGCGTTTATTTCGGGCTGAAAAACACGTTTTCAAAAGTGTGCTGTTACTGCCCCATAACTTACATGGGGGTGACCAAACTTGCAGAAACATGTTTATTTCTGCTGAAAAACACGTTTTGACACTTTCTGCACACTGGGGTTAAGAGCTGAGTGTGTGGGCTCTTCTGAGTCTTGCAGTTACATAGGGATTCAGTTGTCTGAAAAAACGCGTTTATTTCGGGCTGAAAAACACGTTTTCAAAAGTGTGCTGTTACTGCCCCATAACTTACATGGGGTTGACCAAACTTGCAGAAACATGTTTATTTCTGCTGAAAATCATGTTTTGACACTTTCTGCACACTGGGGTTAAGAGCTGAGTGTGTGGGCTCTTCTGAGTCTTGCAGTTACATAGGGATTCAGTTGTCTGAAAAAACGCGTTTATTTCGGGCTGAAAAACACGTTTTCAAAAGTGTGCTGTTACTGCCCCATAACTTACATGGGGGTGACCAAACTTGCAGAAACATGTTTATTTCTGCTGAAAATCATGTTTTGACACTTTCTGCACACTGGGGTTAAGAGCTGAGTGTGTGGGCTCTTTTGAGCCTTGCAGTTACAAAGGGATTCAGTTGTCTGAAAAAACGCGTTTATTTCGGGCTGAAAAACACGTTTTCAAAAGTGTGCTGTTACTGCCCCATAACTTACATGGGGGTGACCAAACTTGCAGAAACATGTTTATTTCTGCTGAAAAACACGTTTTGACACTTTCTGCACACTGGGGTTAAGAGCTGAGTGTGTGGGCTCTTCTGAGTCTTGCAGTTACATAGGGATTCAGTTGTCTGAAAAAACGCATTTATTTCGGGCTGAAAAACACGTTTTCAAAAGTGTGCTGTTACTGCCCCATAACTTACATGGGGTTGACCAAACTTGCAGAAACATGTTTATTTCTGCTGAAAATCACGTTTTGACACTTTCTGCACACTGGGGTTAAGAGCTGAGTGTGTGGGCTCTTCTGAGTCTTGCAGTTACATAGGGATTCAGTTGTCTGAAAAAACGCGTTTATTTCGGGCTGAAAAACACGTTTTCAAAAGTGTGCTGTTACTGCCCCATAACTTACATGGGGTTGACCAAACTTGCAGAAACATGTTTATTTCTGCTGAAAATCACGTTTTGACACTTTCTGCACACTGGGGTTAAGAGCTGAGTGTGTGGGCTCTACTGAGTCTTGCAGTTACATAGGGATTCAGTTGTCTGAAAAAACGCGTTTATTTCGGGCTGAAAAACACGTTTTCAAAAGTGTGCTGTTACTTCCCCATAACTTACATGGGGGTGACCAAACTTGCAGAAACATGTTTATTTCTGCTGAAAAACACGTTTTGACACTTTCTGCACACAGGGGTTAAGAGCTGAGTGTGTGGGCTCTTCTGAGTCTTGCAGTTACATAGGGATTCAGTTGTCTGAAAAAACGCGTTTATTTCGGGCTGAAAAACACGTTTTCAAAAGTGTGCTGTTACTGCCCCATAACTTACATGGGGTTGACCAAACTTGCAGAAACATGTTTATTTCTGCTGAAAATCACGTTTTGACACTTTCTGCTCACTGGGGTTAAGAGCTGAGTGTGTGGGCTCTTCTGAGTCTTGCAGTTACATAGGGATTCAGTTGTCTGAAAAAACGCGTTTATTTCGGGCTGAAAAACACGTTTTCAAAAGTGTGCTGTTACTGCCCCATAACTTACATGGGGTTGACCAACCTTGCAGAAACATGTTTATTTCTGCTGAAAATCATGTTTTGACACTTTCTGCACACTGGGGTTAAGAGCTGAGTGTGTGGGCTCTTCTGAGTCTTGCAGTTACATAGGGATTCAGTTGTCTGAAAAAACGCGTTTATTTCGGGCTGAAAAACACGTTTTCAAAAGTGTGCTGTTACTGCCCCATAACTTACATGGGGGTGACCAAACTTGCAGAAACATGTTTATTTCTGCTGAAAATCATGTTTTGACACTTTCTGCACACTGGGGTTAAGAGCTGAGTGTGTGGGCTCTTTTGAGCCTTGCAGTTACAAAGGGATTCAGTTGTCTGAAAAAACGCGTTTATTTCGGGCTGAAAAACACGTTTTCAAAAGTGTGCTGTTACTGCCCCATAACTTACATGGGGGTGACCAAACTTGCAGAAACATGTTTATTTCTGCTGAAAAACACGTTTTGACACTTTCTGCACACTGGGGTTAAGAGCTGAGTGTGTGGGCTCTTCTGAGTCTTGCAGTTACATAGGGATTCAGTTGTCTGAAAAAACGCGTTTATTTCGGGCTGAAAAACACGTTTTCAAAAGTGTTCTGTTACTGCCCCATAACTTACATGGGGGTGACCAAACTTGCAGAAACATGTTTATTTCTGCTGAAAAACACGTTTTGACACTTTCTGCACACTGGGGTTAAGAGCTGAGTGTGTGGGCTCTTCTGAGTCTTGCAGTTACATAAGGATTCAGTTGTCTGAAAAAACGCGTTTATTTCGGGCTGAAAAACACGTTTTCAAAAGTGTGCTGTTACTGCCCCATAACTTACATGGGGGTGACCAAACTTGCAGAAACATGTTTATTTCTGCTGAAAAACACGTTTTGACACTTTCTGCACACTGGGGTTAAGAGCTGAGTGTGTGGGCTCTTCTGAGTCTTGCAGTTACATAGGGATTCAGTTGTCTGAAAAAACGCGTTTATTTCGGGCTGAAAAACACGTTTTCAAAAGTGTGCTGTTACTGCCCCATAACTTACATGGGGGTGACCAAACTTGCAGAAACATGTTTATTTCTGCTGAAAAACACGTTTTGACACTTTCTGCACACTGGGGTTAAGAGCTGAGTGTGTGGGCTCTTCTGAGTCTTGCAGTTACATAGGGATTCAGTTGTCTGAAAAAACGCGTTTATTTCGGGCTGAAAAACACGTTTTCAAAAGTGTGCTGTTACTGCCCCATAACTTACATGGGGTTGACCAAACTTGCAGAAACATGTTTATTTCTGCTGAAAATCATGTTTTGACACTTTCTGCACACTGGGGTTAAGAGCTGAGTGTGTGGGCTCTTCTGAGTCTTGCAGTTACATAGGGATTCAGTTGTCTGAAAAAACGCGTTTATTTCGGGCTGAAAAACACGTTTTCAAAAGTGTGCTGTTACTGCCCCATAACTTACATCGGGGTGACCAAACTTGCAGAAACATGTTTATTTCTGCTGAAAATCATGTTTTGACACTTTCTGCACACTGGGGTTAAGAGCTGAGTGTGTGGGCTCTTCTGAGTCTTGCAGTTACATAGGGATTCAGTTGTCTGAAAAAACGCATTTATTTCGGGCTGAAAAACACGTTTTCAAAAGTGTGCTGTTACTGCCCCATAACCTACATGGGGTTGACCAAACTTGCAGAAACATGTTTATTTCTGCTGAAAAACACGTTTTGACACTTTCTGCACACTGGGGTTAAGAGCTGAGTGTGTGGGCTCTTCTGAGTCTTGCAGTTACATAGGGATTCAGTTGTCTGAAAAAACGCATTTATTTCGGACTGAAAAACACGTTTTCAAAAGTGTGCTGTTACTTCCCCATAACTTACATGGGGTTGACCAAACTTGCAGAAACATGTTTATTTCTGCTGAAAAACACGTTTTGACACTTTCTGCACACTGGGGTTAAGAGCTGAGTGTGTGGGCTCTTCTGAGTCTTGCAGTTACATAGGGATTCAGTTGTCTGAAAAAACGCGTTTATTTCGGGCTGAAAAACACGTTTTCAAAAGTGTGCTGTTACTGCACCATAACTTACATGGGGGTGACCAAACTTGCAGAAACATGTTTATTTCTGCTGAAAAACACGTTTTGACACTTTCTGCACACTGGGGTTAAGAGCTGAGTGTGTGGGCTCTTTTGAGCCTTGCAGTTACATAGGGATTCAGTTGTCTGAAAAAACGTGTTTATTTCGGGCTGAAAAACACGTTTTCAAAAGTGTGCTGTTACTGCACCATAACTTACATGGGGGTGACCAAACTTGCAGAAACATGTTTATTTCTGCTGAAAAACACGTTTTGACACTTTCTGCACACTGGGGTTAAGAGCTGAGTGTGTTGGCTCTTTTGAGCCTTGCAGTTACATAGGGATTCAGTTGTCTGAAAAAACGTGTTTATTTCGGGCTGAAAAACACGTTTTCAAAAGTGTGCTGTTACTGCCCCATAACTTACATGGGGGTGACCAAACTTGCAGAAACATGTTTATTTCTGCTGAAAAACACGTTTTGACACTTTCTGCACACTGGAGTTAAGAGCTGAGTGTGTAGGCTCTTCTGAGTCTTGCAGTTACATAGGGATTCAGTTGTCTGAAAAAACGCGTTTATTTCGGGCTGAAAAACACGTTTTCAAAAGTGTGCTGTTACTGCCCCATAACTTACATGGGGGTGACCAAACTTGCAGAAACATGTTTATTTCTGCTGAAAATCACGTTTTGACACTTTCTGCACACTGGGGTTAAGAGCTGAGTGTGTGGGCTCTTCTGAGTCTTGCAGTTACATAGGGATTCAGTTGTCTGAAAAAACGCGTTTATTTCGGGCTGAAAAACACGTTTTCAAAAGTGTGCTGTTACTGCCCCATAACTTACATGGGGGTGACCAAACTTGCAGAAACATGTTTATTTCTGCTGAAAATCATGTTTTGACACTTTCTGCACACTGGGGTTAAGAGCTGAGTGTGTGGGCTCTTTTGAGCCTTGCAGTTACAAAGGGATTCAGTTGTCTGAAAAAACGCGTTTATTTCGGGCTGAAAAACACGTTTTCAAAAGTGTGCTGTTACTGCCCCATAACTTACATGGGGGTGACCAAACTTGCAGAAACATGTTTATTTCTGCTGAAAAACACGTTTTGACACTTTCTGCACACTGGGGTTAAGAGCTGAGTGTGTGGGCTCTTCTGAGTCTTGCAGTTACATAGGGATTCAGTTGTCTGAAAAAACGCGTTTATTTCGGGCTGAAAAACACGTTTTCAAAAGTGTGCTGTTACTGCCCCATAACTTACATGGGGTTGACCAAACTTGCAGAAACATGTTTATTTCTGCTGAAAATCATGTTTTGACACTTTCTGCACACTGGGGTTAAGAGCTGAGTGTGTGGGCTCTTCTGAGTCTTGCAGTTACATAGGGATTCAGTTGTCTGAAAAAACGCGTTTATTTCGGGCTGAAAAACACGTTTTCAAAAGTGTGCTGTTACTGCCCCATAACTTACATGGGGGTGACCAAACTTGCAGAAACATGTTTATTTCTGCTGAAAATCATGTTTTGACACTTTCTGCACACTGGGGTTAAGAGCTGAGTGTGTGGGCTCTTTTGAGCCTTGCAGTTACAAAGGGATTCAGTTGTCTGAAAAAACGCGTTTATTTCGGGCTGAAAAACACGTTTTCAAAAGTGTGCTGTTACTGCCCCATAACTTACATGGGGGTGACCAAACTTGCAGAAACATGTTTATTTCTGCTGAAAAACACGTTTTGACACTTTCTGCACACTGGGGTTAAGAGCTGAGTGTGTGGGCTCTTCTGAGTCTTGCAGTTACATAGGGATTCAGTTGTCTGAAAAAACGCATTTATTTCGGGCTGAAAAACACGTTTTCAAAAGTGTGCTGTTACTGCCCCATAACTTACATGGGGTTGACCAAACTTGCAGAAACATGTTTATTTCTGCTGAAAATCATGTTTTGACACTTTCTGCACACTGGGGTTAAGAGCTGAGTGTGTGGGCTCTTCTGAGTCTTGCAGTTACATAGGGATTCAGTTGTCTGAAAAAACGCGTTTATTTCGGGCTGAAAAACACGTTTTCAAAAGTGTGCTGTTACTGCCCCATAACTTACATGGGGGTGACCAAACTTGCAGAAACATGTTTATTTCTGCTGAAAATCATGTTTTGACACTTTCTGCACACTGGGGTTAAGAGCTGAGTGTGTGGGCTCTTTTGAGCCTTGCAGTTACAAAGGGATTCAGTTGTCTGAAAAAACGCGTTTATTTCGGGCTGAAAAACACGTTTTCAAAAGTGTGCTGTTACTGCCCCATAACTTACATGGGGGTGACCAAACTTGCAGAAACATGTTTATTTCTGCTGAAAAACACGTTTTGACACTTTCTGCACACTGGGGTTAAGAGCTGAGTGTGTGGGCTCTTCTGAGTCTTGCAGTTACATAGGGATTCAGTTGTCTGAAAAAACGCATTTATTTCGGGCTGAAAAACACGTTTTCAAAAGTGTGCTGTTACTGCCCCATAACTTACATGGGGTTGACCAAACTTGCAGAAACATGTTTATTTCTGCTGAAAATCACGTTTTGACACTTTCTGCACACTGGGGTTAAGAGCTGAGTGTGTGGGCTCTTTTGAGCCTTGCAGTTACATAGGGATTCAGTTGTCTGAAAAAACGCGTTTATTTCGGGCTGAAAAACACGTTTTCAAAAGTGTTCTGTTACTGCCCCATAACTTACATGGGGGTGACCAAACTTGCAGAAACATGTTTATTTCTGCTGAAAAACACGTTTTGACACTTTCTGCACACTGGGGTTAAGAGCTGAGTGTGTGGGCTCTTCTGAGTCTTGCAGTTACATAGGGATTCAGTTGTCTGAAAAAACGCGTTTATTTCGGGCTGAAAAACACGTTTTCAAAAGTGTGCTGTTACTGCCCCATAACTTACATGGGGGTGACCAAACTTGCAGAAACATGTTTATTTCTGCTGAAAAACACGTTTTGACACTTTCTGCACACTGGGGTTAAGAGCTGAGTGTGTGGGCTCTTCTGAGTCTTGCAGTTACATAGGGATTCAGTTGTCTGAAAAAACGCGTTTATTTCGGGCTGAAAAACACGTTTTCAAAAGTGTGCTGTTACTGCCCCATAACTTACATGGGGGTGACCAAACTTGCAGAAACATGTTTATTTCTGCTGAAAATCATGTTTTGACACTTTCTGCACACTGGGGTTAAGAGCTGAGTGTGTGGGCTCTTTTGAGCCTTGCAGTTACAAAGGGATTCAGTTGTCTGAAAAAACGCGTTTATTTCGGGCTGAAAAACACGTTTTCAAAAGTGTGCTGTTACTGCCCCATAACTTACATGGGGGTGACCAAACTTGCAGAAACATGTTTATTTCTGCTGAAAAACACGTTTTGACACTTTCTGCACACTGGGGTTAAGAGCTGAGTGTGTGGGCTCTTCTGAGTCTTGCAGTTACATAGGGATTCAGTTGTCTGAAAAAACGCATTTATTTCGGGCTGAAAAACACGTTTTCAAAAGTGTGCTGTTACTGCCCCATAACTTACATGGGGTTGACCAAACTTGCAGAAACATGTTTATTTCTGCTGAAAATCACGTTTTGACACTTTCTGCACACTGGGGTTAAGAGCTGAGTGTGTGGGCTCTTCTGAGTCTTGCAGTTACATAGGGATTCAGTTGTCTGAAAAAACGCGTTTATTTCGGGCTGAAAAACACGTTTTCAAAAGTGTGCTGTTACTGCCCCATAACTTACATGGGGTTGACCAAACTTGCAGAAACATGTTTATTTCTGCTGAAAATCACGTTTTGACACTTTCTGCACACTGGGGTTAAGAGCTGAGTGTGTGGGCTCTACTGAGTCTTGCAGTTACATAGGGATTCAGTTGTCTGAAAAAACGCGTTTATTTCGGGCTGAAAAACACGTTTTCAAAAGTGTGCTGTTACTTCCCCATAACTTACATGGGGGTGACCAAACTTGCAGAAACATGTTTATTTCTGCTGAAAAACACGTTTTGACACTTTCTGCACACTGGGGTTAAGAGCTGAGTGTGTGGGCTCTTCTGAGTCTTGCAGTTACATAGGGATTCAGTTGTCTGAAAAAACGCGTTTATTTCGGGCTGAAAAACACGTTTTCAAAAGTGTGCTGTTACTGCCCCATAACTTACATGGGGTTGACCAAACTTGCAGAAACATGTTTATTTCTGCTGAAAATCACGTTTTGACACTTTCTGCTCACTGGGGTTAAGAGCTGAGTGTGTGGGCTCTTCTGAGTCTTGCAGTTACATAGGGATTCAGTTGTCTGAAAAAACGCGTTTATTTCGGGCTGAAAAACACGTTTTCAAAAGTGTGCTGTTACTGCCCCATAACTTACATGGGGTTGACCAACCTTGCAGAAACATGTTTATTTCTGCTGAAAATCATGTTTTGACACTTTCTGCACACTGGGGTTAAGAGCTGAGTGTGTGGGCTCTTCTGAGTCTTGCAGTTACATAGGGATTCAGTTGTCTGAAAAAACGCGTTTATTTCGGGCTGAAAAACACGTTTTCAAAAGTGTGCTGTTACTGCCCCATAACTTACATGGGGGTGACCAAACTTGCAGAAACATGTTTATTTCTGCTGAAAATCATGTTTTGACACTTTCTGCACACTGGGGTTAAGAGCTGAGTGTGTGGGCTCTTTTGAGCCTTGCAGTTACAAAGGGATTCAGTTGTCTGAAAAAACGCGTTTATTTCGGGCTGAAAAACACGTTTTCAAAAGTGTGCTGTTACTGCCCCATAACTTACATGGGGGTGACCAAACTTGCAGAAACATGTTTATTTCTGCTGAAAAACACGTTTTGACACTTTCTGCACACTGGGGTTAAGAGCTGAGTGTGTGGGCTCTTCTGAGTCTTGCAGTTACATAGGGATTCAGTTGTCTGAAAAAACGCGTTTATTTCGGGCTGAAAAACACGTTTTCAAAAGTGTTCTGTTACTGCCCCATAACTTACATGGGGGTGACCAAACTTGCAGAAACATGTTTATTTCTGCTGAAAAACACGTTTTGACACTTTCTGCACACTGGGGTTAAGAGCTGAGTGTGTGGGCTCTTCTGAGTCTTGCAGTTACATAAGGATTCAGTTGTCTGAAAAAACGCGTTTATTTCGGGCTGAAAAACACGTTTTCAAAAGTGTGCTGTTACTGCCCCATAACTTACATGGGGGTGACCAAACTTGCAGAAACATGTTTATTTCTGCTGAAAAACACGTTTTGACACTTTCTGCACACTGGGGTTAAGAGCTGAGTGTGTGGGCTCTTCTGAGTCTTGCAGTTACATAGGGATTCAGTTGTCTGAAAAAACGCGTTTATTTCGGGCTGAAAAACACGTTTTCAAAAGTGTGCTGTTACTGCCCCATAACTTACATGGGGGTGACCAAACTTGCAGAAACATGTTTATTTCTGCTGAAAAACACGTTTTGACACTTTCTGCACACTGGGGTTAAGAGCTGAGTGTGTGGGCTCTTCTGAGTCTTGCAGTTACATAGGGATTCAGTTGTCTGAAAAAACGCGTTTATTTCGGGCTGAAAAACACGTTTTCAAAAGTGTGCTGTTACTGCCCCATAACTTACATGGGGTTGACCAAACTTGCAGAAACATGTTTATTTCTGCTGAAAATCATGTTTTGACACTTTCTGCACACTGGGGTTAAGAGCTGAGTGTGTGGGCTCTTCTGAGTCTTGCAGTTACATAGGGATTCAGTTGTCTGAAAAAACGCGTTTATTTCGGGCTGAAAAACACGTTTTCAAAAGTGTGCTGTTACTGCCCCATAACTTACATGGGGGTGACCAAACTTGCAGAAACATGTTTATTTCTGCTGAAAATCATGTTTTGACACTTTCTGCACACTGGGGTTAAGAGCTGAGTGTGTGGGCTCTTCTGAGTCTTGCAGTTACATAGGGATTCAGTTGTCTGAAAAAACGCATTTATTTCGGGCTGAAAAACACGTTTTCAAAAGTGTGCTGTTACTGCCCCATAACCTACATGGGGTTGACCAAACTTGCAGAAACATGTTTATTTCTGCTGAAAAACACGTTTTGACACTTTCTGCACACTGGGGTTAAGAGCTGAGTGTGTGGGCTCTTCTGAGTCTTGCAGTTACATAGGGATTCAGTTGTCTGAAAAAACGCATTTATTTCGGACTGAAAAACACGTTTTCAAAAGTGTGCTGTTACTTCCCCATAACTTACATGGGGTTGACCAAACTTGCAGAAACATGTTTATTTCTGCTGAAAAACACGTTTTGACACTTTCTGCACACTGGGGTTAAGAGCTGAGTGTGTGGGCTCTTCTGAGTCTTGCAGTTACATAGGGATTCAGTTGTCTGAAAAAACGCATTTATTTCGGGCTGAAAAACACGTTTTCAAAAGTGTGCTGTTACTTCCCCATAACTTACATGGGGTTGACCAAACTTGCAGAAACATGTTTATTTCTGCTGAAAAACACGTTTTGACACTTTCTGCACACTGGGGTTAAGAGCTGAGTGTGTGGGCTCTACTGAGTCTTGCAGTTACATAGGGATTCAGTTTTCTGAAAAAACGCGTTTATTTCGGGCTGAAAAACACGTTTTCAAAAGTGTGCTGTTACTTCCCCATAACTTACATGGGGGTGACCAAACTTGCAGAAACATGTTTATTTCTGCTGAAAAACACGTTTTGACACTTTCTGCACACTGGGGTTAAGAGCTGAGTGTGTGGGCTCTTCTGAGTCTTGCAGTTACATAGGGATTCAGTTGTCTGAAAAAACGCGTTTATTTCGGGCTGAAAAACACGTTTTCAAAAGTGTGCTGTTACTGCCCCATAACTTACATGGGGTTGACCAAACTTGCAGAAACATGTTTATTTCTGCTGAAAATCACGTTTTGACACTTTCTGCACACTGGGGTTAAGAGCTGAGTGTGTGGGCTCTACTGAGTCTTGCAGTTACATAGGGATTCAGTTGTCTGAAAAAACGCGTTTATTTCGGGCTGAAAAACACGTTTTCAAAAGTGTGCTGTTACTGCCCCATAACTTACATGGGGTTGACCAAACTTGCAGAAACATGTTTATTTCTGCTGAAAATCACGTTTTGACACTTTCTGCACACTGGGGTTAAGAGCTGAGTGTGTGGGCTCTACTGAGTCTTGCAGTTACATAGGGATTCAGTTGTCTGAAAAAACGCGTTTATTTCGGGCTGAAAAACACGTTTTCAAAAGTGTGCTGTTACTGCCCCATAACTTACATGGGGGTGACCAAACTTGCAGAAACATGTTTATTTCTGCTGAAAATCATGTTTTGACACTTTCTGCACACTGGGGTTAAGAGCTGAGTGTGTGGGCTCTTCTGAGTCTTGCAGTTACATAGGGATTCAGTTGTCTGAAAAAACGCGTTTATTTCGGGCTGAAAAACACGTTTTCAAAAGTGTGCTGTTACTGCCCCATAACTTACATGGGGGTGACCAAACTTGCAGAAACATGTTTATTTCTGCTGAAAATCATGTTTTGACACTTTCTGCACACTGGGGTTAAGAGCTGAGTGTGTGGGCTCTTTTGAGCCTTGCAGTTACAAAGGGATTCAGTTGTCTGAAAAAACGCGTTTATTTCGGGCTGAAAAACACGTTTTCAAAAGTGTGCTGTTACTGCCCCATAACTTACATGGGGGTGACCAAACTTGCAGAAACATGTTTATTTCTGCTGAAAAACACGTTTTGACACTTTCTGCACACTGGGGTTAAGAGCTGAGTGTGTGGGCTCTTCTGAGTCTTGCAGTTACATAGGGATTCAGTTGTCTGAAAAAACGCGTTTATTTCGGGCTGAAAAACACGTTTTCAAAAGTGTGCTGTTACTGCCCCATAACTTACATGGGGTTGACCAAACTTGCAGAAACATGTTTATTTCTGCTGAAAATCACGTTTTGACACTTTCTGCACACTGGGGTTAAGAGCTGAGTGTGTGGGCTCTTTTGAGCCTTGCAGTTACATAGGGATTCAGTTGTCTGAAAAAACGCGTTTATTTCGGGCTGAAAAACACGTTTTCAAAAGTGTTCTGTTACTGCCCCATAACTTACATGGGGGTGACCAAACTTGCAGAAACATGTTTATTTCTGCTGAAAAACACGTTTTGACACTTTCTGCACACTGGGGTTAAGAGCTGAGTGTGTGGGCTCTTCTGAGTCTTGCAGTTACATAGGGATTCAGTTGTCTGAAAAAACGCGTTTATTTCGGGCTGAAAAACACGTTTTCAAAAGTGTGCTGTTACTGCCCCATAACTTACATGGGGTTGACCAAACTTGCAGAAACATGTTTATTTCTGCTGAAAATCACGTTTTGACACTTTCTGCACACTGGGGTTAAGAGCTGAGTGTGTGGGCTCTACTGAGTCTTGCAGTTACATAGGGATTCAGTTGTCTGAAAAAACGCGTTTATTTCGGGCTGAAAAACACGTTTTCAAAAGTGTGCTGTTACTTCCCCATAACTTACATGGGGGTGACCAAACTTGCAGAAACATGTTTATTTCTGCTGAAAAACACGTTTTGACACTTTCTGCACACTGGGGTTAAGAGCTGAGTGTGTGGGCTCTTCTGAGTCTTGCAGTTACATAGGGATTCAGTTGTCTGAAAAAACGCGTTTATTTCGGGCTGAAAAACACGTTTTCAAAAGTGTTCTGTTACTGCCCCATAACTTACATGGGGGTGACCAAACTTGCAGAAACATGTTTATTTCTGCTGAAAAACACGTTTTGACACTTTCTGCACACTGGGGTTAAGAGCTGAGTGTGTGGGCTCTTCTGAGTCTTGCAGTTACATAGGGATTCAGTTGTCTGAAAAAACGCGTTTATTTCGGGCTGAAAAACACGTTTTCAAAAGTGTGCTGTTACTGCCCCATAACTTACATGGGGGTGACCAAACTTGCAGAAACATGTTTATTTCTGCTGAAAATCACGTTTTGACACTTTCTGCACACTGGGGTTAAGAGCTGAGTGTGTGGGCTCTACTGAGTCTTGCAGTTACATAGGGATTCAGTTGTCTGAAAAAACGCGTTTATTTCGGGCTGAAAAACACGTTTTCAAAAGTGTGCTGTTACTTCCCCATAACTTACATGGGGGTGACCAAACTTGCAGAAACATGTTTATTTCTGCTGAAAAACACGTTTTGACACTTTCTGCACACTGGGGTTAAGAGCTGAGTGTGTGGGCTCTTTTGAGCCTTGCAGTTACATAGGGATTCAGTTGTCTGAAAAAACGCGTTTATTTCGGGCTGAAAAACACGTTTTCAAAAGTGTGCTGTTACTGCACCATAACTTACATGGGGGTGACCAAACTTGCAGAAACATGTTTATTTCTGCTGAAAAACACGTTTTGACACTTTCTGCACACTGGGGTTAAGAGCTGAGTGTGTGGGCTCTTTTGAGCCTTGCAGTTACATAGGGATTCAGTTGTCTGAAAAAACGTGTTTATTTCGGGCTGAAAAACACGTTTTCAAAAGTGTGCTGTTACTGCACCATAACTTACATGGGGGTGACCAAACTTGCAGAAACATGTTTATTTCTGCTGAAAAACACGTTTTGACACTTTCTGCACACTGGGGTTAAGAGCTGAGTGTGTGGGCTCTTTTGAGCCTTGCAGTTACATAGGGATTCAGTTGTCTGAAAAAACGTGTTTATTTCGGGCTGAAAAACACGTTTTCAAAAGTGTGCTGTTACTGCCCCATAACTTACATGGGGTTGACCAAACTTGCAGAAACATGTTTATTTCTGCTGAAAATCACGTTTTGACACTTTCTGCACACTGGGGTTAAGAGCTGAGTGTGTGGGCTCTTCTGAGTCTTGCAGTTACATAGGGATTCAGTTGTCTGAAAAAACGCGTTTATTTCGGGCTGAAAAACACGTTTTCAAAAGTGTGCTGTTACTGCCCCATAACTTACATGGGGTTGACCAAACTTGCAGAAACATGTTTATTTCTGCTGAAAATCACGTTTTGACACTTTCTGCACACTGGGGTTAAGAGCTGAGTGTGTGGGCTCTTTTGAGCCTTGCAGTTACATAGGGATTCAGTTGTCTGAAAAAACGCGTTTATTTCGGGCTGAAAAACACGTTTTCAAAAGTGTTCTGTTACTGCCCCATAACTTACATGGGGGTGACCAAACTTGCAGAAACATGTTTATTTCTGCTGAAAAACACGTTTTGACACTTTCTGCACACTGGGGTTAAGAGCTGAGTGTGTGGGCTCTACTGAGTCTTGCAGTTACATAGGGATTCAGTTGTCTGAAAAAACGCGTTTATTTCGGGCTGAAAAACACGTTTTCAAAAGTGTGCTGTTACTTCCCCATAACTTACATGGGGGTGACCAAACTTGCAGAAACATGTTTATTTCTGCTGAAAAACACGTTTTGACACTTTCTGCACACTGGGGTTAAGAGCTGAGTGTGTGGGCTCTTCTGAGTCTTGCAGTTACATAGGGATTCAGTTGTCTGAAAAAACGCGTTTATTTCGGGCTGAAAAACACGTTTTCAAAAGTGTGCTGTTACTTCCCCATAACTTACATGGGGGTGACCAAACTTGCAGAAACATGTTTATTTCTGCTGAAAAACACGTTTTGACACTTTCTGCACACTGGGGTTAAGAGCTGAGTGTGTGGGCTCTTTTGAGCCTTGCAGTTACATAGGGATTCAGTTGTCTGAAAAAACGCGTTTATTTCGGGCTGAAAAACACGTTTTCAAAAGTGTTCTGTTACTGCCCCATAACTTACATGGGGGTGACCAAACTTGCAGAAACATGTTTATTTCTGCTGAAAAACACGTTTTGACACTTTCTGCACACTGGGGTTAAGAGCTGAGTGTGTGGGCTCTTCTGAGTCTTGCAGTTACATAGGGATTCAGTTGTCTGAAAAAACGCGTTTATTTCGGGCTGAAAAACACGTTTTCAAAAGTGTGCTGTTACTGCCCCATAACTTACATGGGGTTGACCAAACTTGCAGAAACATGTTTATTTCTGCTGAAAATCACGTTTTGACACTTTCTGCACACTGGGGTTAAGAGCTGAGTGTGTGGGCTCTTTTGAGCCTTGCAGTTACATAGGGATTCAGTTGTCTGAAAAAACGCGTTTATTTCGGGCTGAAAAACACGTTTTCAAAAGTGTTCTGTTACTGCCCCATAACTTACATGGGGGTGACCAAACTTGCAGAAACATGTTTATTTCTGCTGAAAATCACGTTTTGACACTTTCTGCACACTGGGGTTAAGAGCTGAGTGTGTGGGCTCTATTGAGTCTTGCAGTTACATAGGGATTCAGTTGTCTGAAAAAACGCGTTTATTTCGGGCTGAAAAACACGTTTTCAAAAGTGTGCTGTTACTTCCCCATAACTTACATGGGGGTGACCAAACTTGCAGAAACATGTTTATTTCTGCTGAAAAACACGTTTTGACACTTTCTGCACACTGGGGTTAAGAGCTGAGTGTGTGGGCTCTTTTGAGCCTTGCAGTTACATAGGGATTCAGTTGTCTGAAAAAACGTGTTTATTTCGGGCTGAAAAACACGTTTTCAAAAGTGTGCTGTTACTGCACCATAACTTACATGGGGGTGACCAAACTTGCAGAAACATGTTTATTTCTGCTGAAAAACACGTTTTGACACTTTCTGCACACTGGGGTTAAGAGCTGAGTGTGTGGGCTCTTTTGAGCCTTGCAGTTACATAGGGATTCAGTTGTCTGAAAAAACGTGTTTATTTCGGGCTGAAAAACACGTTTTCAAAAGTGTGCTGTTACTGCCCCATAACTTACATGGGGTTGACCAAACTTGCAGAAACATGTTTATTTCTGCTGAAAATCACGTTTTGACACTTTCTGCACACTGGGGTTAAGAGCTGAGTGTGTGGGCTCTTTTGAGCCTTGCAGTTACATAGGGATTCAGTTGTCTGAAAAAACGCGTTTATTTCGGGCTGAAAAACACGTTTTCAAAAGTGTTCTGTTACTGCCCCATAACTTACATGGGGGTGACCAAACTTGCAGAAACATGTTTATTTCTGCTGAAAAACACGTTTTGACACTTTCTGCACACTGGGGTTAAGAGCTGAGTGTGTGGGCTCTTCTGAGTCTTGCAGTTACATAGGGATTCAGTTGTCTGAAAAAACGCGTTTATTTCGGGCTGAAAAACACGTTTTCAAAAGTGTGCTGTTACTGCCCCATAACTTACATGGGGTTGACCAAACTTGCAGAAACATGTTTATTTCTGCTGAAAATCACGTTTTGACACTTTCTGCACACTGGGGTTAAGAGCTGAGTGTGTGGGCTCTACTGAGTCTTGCAGTTACATAGGGATTCAGTTGTCTGAAAAAACGCGTTTATTTCGGGCTGAAAAACACGTTTTCAAAAGTGTGCTGTTACTTCCCCATAACTTACATGGGGGTGACCAAACTTGCAGAAACATGTTTATTTCTGCTGAAAAACACGTTTTGACACTTTCTGCACACTGGGGTTAAGAGCTGAGTGTGTGGGCTCTTCTGAGTCTTGCAGTTACATAGGGATTCAGTTGTCTGAAAAAACGCGTTTATTTCGGGCTGAAAAACACGTTTTCAAAAGTGTGCTGTTACTGCCCCATAACTTACATGGGGTTGACCAAACTTGCAGAAACATGTTTATTTCTGCTGAAAATCACGTTTTGACACTTTCTGCACACTGGGGTTAAGAGCTGAGTGTGTGGGCTCTTTTGAGCCTTGCAGTTACATAGGGATTCAGTTGTCTGAAAAAACGCGTTTATTTCGGGCTGAAAAACACGTTTTCAAAAGTGTTCTGTTACTGCCCCATAACTTACATGGGGGTGACCAAACTTGCAGAAACATGTTTATTTCTGCTGAAAAACACGTTTTGACACTTTCTGCACACTGGGGTTAAGAGCTGAGTGTGTGGGCTCTTCTGAGTCTTGCAGTTACATAGGGATTCAGTTGTCTGAAAAAACGCGTTTATTTCGGGCTGAAAAACACGTTTTCAAAAGTGTGCTGTTACTGCCCCATAACTTACATGGGGTTGACCAAACTTGCAGAAACATGTTTATTTCTGCTGAAAATCACGTTTTGACACTTTCTGCACACTGGGGTTAAGAGCTGAGTGTGTGGGCTCTACTGAGTCTTGCAGTTACATAGGGATTCAGTTGTCTGAAAAAACGCGTTTATTTCGGGCTGAAAAACACGTTTTCAAAAGTGTGCTGTTACTTCCCCATAACTTACATGGGGGTGACCAAACTTGCAGAAACATGTTTATTTCTGCTGAAAAACACGTTTTGACACTTTCTGCACACTGGGGTTAAGAGCTGAGTGTGTGGGCTCTTTTGAGCCTTGCAGTTACATAGGGATTCAGTTGTCTGAAAAAACGCGTTTATTTCGGGCTGAAAAACACGTTTTCAAAAGTGTTCTGTTACTGCCCCATAACTTACATGGGGGTGACCAAACTTGCAGAAACATGTTTATTTCTGCTGAAAAACACGTTTTGACACTTTCTGCACACTGGGGTTAAGAGCTGAGTGTGTGGGCTCTTCTGAGTCTTGCAGTTACATAGGGATTCAGTTGTCTGAAAAAACGCGTTTATTTCGGGCTGAAAAACACGTTTTCAAAAGTGTGCTGTTACTGCCCCATAACTTACATGGGGTTGACCAAACTTGCAGAAACATGTTTATTTCTGCTGAAAATCACGTTTTGACACTTTCTGCACACTGGGGTTAAGAGCTGAGTGTGTGGGCTCTACTGAGTCTTGCAGTTACATAGGGATTCAGTTGTCTGAAAAAACGCGTTTATTTCGGGCTGAAAAACACGTTTTCAAAAGTGTGCTGTTACTGCCCCATAACTTACATGGGGGTGACCAAACTTGCAGAAACATGTTTATTTCTGCTGAAAAACACGTTTTGACACTTTCTGCACACTGGGGTTAAGAGCTGAGTGTGTGGGCTCTTCTGAGTCTTGCAGTTACATAGGGATTCAGTTGTCTGAAAAAACGCGTTTATTTCGGGCTGAAAAACACGTTTTCAAAAGTGTTCTGTTACTGCCCCATAACTTACATGGGGGTGACCAAACTTGCAGAAACATGTTTATTTCTGCTGAAAAACACGTTTTGACACTTTCTGCACACTGGGGTTAAGAGCTGAGTGTGTGGGCTCTTCTGAGTCTTGCAGTTACATAGGGATTCAGTTGTCTGAAAAAACGCGTTTATTTCGGGCTGAAAAACACGTTTTCAAAAGTGTGCTGTTACTGCCCCATAACTTACATGGGGTTGACCAAACTTGCAGAAACATGTTTATTTCTGCTGAAAATCACGTTTTGACACTTTCTGCACACTGGGGTTAAGAGCTGAGTGTGTGGGCTCTACTGAGTCTTGCAGTTACATAGGGATTCAGTTGTCTGAAAAAACGCGTTTATTTCGGGCTGAAAAACACGTTTTCAAAAGTGTGCTGTTACTTCCCCATAACTTACATGGGGGTGACCAAACTTGCAGAAACATGTTTATTTCTGCTGAAAAACACGTTTTGACACTTTCTGCACACTGGGGTTAAGAGCTGAGTGTGTGGGCTCTTCTGAGTCTTGCAGTTACATAGGGATTCAGTTGTCTGAAAAAACGCGTTTATTTCGGGCTGAAAAACACGTTTTCAAAAGTGTGCTGTTACTGCCCCATAACTTACATGGGGTTGACCAAACTTGCAGAAACATGTTTATTTCTGCTGAAAATCACGTTTTGACACTTTCTGCTCACTGGGGTTAAGAGCTGAGTGTGTGGGCTCTTCTGAGTCTTGCAGTTACATAGGGATTCAGTTGTCTGAAAAAACGCGTTTATTTCGGGCTGAAAAACACGTTTTCAAAAGTGTGCTGTTACTGCCCCATAACTTACATGGGGTTGACCAAACTTGCAGAAACATGTTTATTTCTGCTGAAAATCATGTTTTGACACTTTCTGCACACTGGGGTTAAGAGCTGAGTGTGTGGGCTCTTCTGAGTCTTGCAGTTACATAGGGATTCAGTTGTCTGAAAAAACGCGTTTATTTCGGGCTGAAAAACACGTTTTCAAAAGTGTGCTGTTACTGCCCCATAACTTACATGGGGGTGACCAAACTTGCAGAAACATGTTTATTTCTGCTGAAAATCATGTTTTGACACTTTCTGCACACTGGGGTTAAGAGCTGAGTGTGTGGGCTCTTTTGAGCCTTGCAGTTACAAAGGGATTCAGTTGTCTGAAAAAACGCGTTTATTTCGGGCTGAAAAACACGTTTTCAAAAGTGTGCTGTTACTGCCCCATAACTTACATGGGGGTGACCAAACTTGCAGAAACATGTTTATTTCTGCTGAAAAACACGTTTTGACACTTTCTGCACACTGGGGTTAAGAGCTGAGTGTGTGGGCTCTTCTGAGTCTTGCAGTTACATAGGGATTCAGTTGTCTGAAAAAACGCGTTTATTTCGGGCTGAAAAACACGTTTTCAAAAGTGTGCTGTTACTGCCCCATAACTTACATGGGGGTGACCAAACTTGCAGAAACATGTTTATTTCTGCTGAAAAACACGTTTTGACACTTTCTGCACACTGGGGTTAAGAGCTGAGTGTGTGGGCTCTTCTGAGTCTTGCAGTTACATAGGGATTCAGTTGTCTGAAAAAACGCGTTTATTTCGGGCTGAAAAACACGTTTTCAAAAGTGTGCTGTTACTGCCCCATAACTTACATGGGGTTGACCAAACTTGCAGAAACATGTTTATTTCTGCTGAAAATCATGTTTTGACACTTTCTGCACACTGGGGTTAAGAGCTGAGTGTGTGGGCTCTTCTGAGTCTTGCAGTTACATAGGGATTCAGTTGTCTGAAAAAACGCGTTTATTTCGGGCTGAAAAACACGTTTTCAAAAGTGTGCTGTTACTGCCCCATAACTTACATGGGGGTGACCAAACTTGCAGAAACATGTTTATTTCTGCTGAAAATCATGTTTTGACACTTTCTGCACACTGGGGTTAAGAGCTGAGTGTGTGGGCTCTTCTGAGTCTTGCAGTTACATAGGGATTCAGTTGTCTGAAAAAACGCATTTATTTCGGGCTGAAAAACACGTTTTCAAAAGTGTGCTGTTACTGCCCCATAACTTACATGGGGTTGACCAAACTTGCAGAAACATGTTTATTTCTGCTGAAAAACACGTTTTGACACTTTCTGCACACTGGGGTTAAGAGCTGAGTGTGTGGGCTCTTCTGAGTCTTGCAGTTACATAGGGATTCAGTTGTCTGAAAAAACGCATTTATTTCGGGCTGAAAAACACGTTTTCAAAAGTGTGCTGTTACTTCCCCATAACTTACATGGGGTTGACCAAACTTGCAGAAACATGTTTATTTCTGCTGAAAAACACGTTTTGACACTTTCTGCACACTGGGGTTAAGAGCTGAGTGTGTGGGCTCTTTTGAGCCTTGCAGTTACATAGGGATTCAGTTGTCTGAAAAAACGCGTTTATTTCGGGCTGAAAAACACGTTTTCAAAAGTGTTCTGTTACTGCCCCATAACTTACATGGGGGTGACCAAACTTGCAGAAACATGTTTATTTCTGCTGAAAAACACGTTTTGACACTTTCTGCACACTGGGGTTAAGAGCTGAGTGTGTGGGCTCTTCTGAGTCTTGCAGTTACATAGGGATTCAGTTGTCTGAAAAAACGCGTTTATTTCGGGCTGAAAAACACGTTTTCAAAAGTGTGCTGTTACTGCCCCATAACTTACATGGGGTTGACCAAACTTGCAGAAACATGTTTATTTCTGCTGAAAATCACGTTTTGACACTTTCTGCACACTGGGGTTAAGAGCTGAGTGTGTGGGCTCTACTGAGTCTTGCAGTTACATAGGGATTCAGTTGTCTGAAAAAACGCGTTTATTTCGGGCTGAAAAACACGTTTTCAAAAGTGTGCTGTTACTTCCCCATAACTTACATGGGGGTGACCAAACTTGCAGAAACATGTTTATTTCTGCTGAAAAACACGTTTTGACACTTTCTGCACACTGGGGTTAAGAGCTGAGTGTGTGGGCTCTTTTGAGCCTTGCAGTTACATAGGGATTCAGTTGTCTGAAAAAACGCGTTTATTTCGGGCTGAAAAACACGTTTTCAAAAGTGTTCTGTTACTGCCCCATAACTTACATGGGGGTGACCAAACTTGCAGAAACATGTTTATTTCTGCTGAAAAACACGTTTTGACACTTTCTGCACACTGGGGTTAAGAGCTGAGTGTGTGGGCTCTTCTGAGTCTTGCAGTTACATAGGGATTCAGTTGTCTGAAAAAACGCGTTTATTTCGGGCTGAAAAACACGTTTTCAAAAGTGTGCTGTTACTGCCCCATAAC
Source organism: Lepisosteus platostomus (assembly GCF_059453375.1). Classification (NCBI taxonomy): domain Eukaryota; kingdom Metazoa; phylum Chordata; class Actinopteri; order Semionotiformes; family Lepisosteidae; genus Lepisosteus; species Lepisosteus platostomus. Next base: position 41,874,048 of record NC_142612.1, on the reverse strand, counting down.
TTACATGGGGTTGACCAAACTTGCAGAAACATGTTTATTTCTGCTGAAAATCACGTTTTGACACTTTCTGCACACTGGGGTTAAGAGCTGAGTGTGTGGGCTCTTTTGAGCCTTGCAGTTACATAGGGATTCAGTTGTCTGAAAAAACGCGTTTATTTCGGGCTGAAAAACAGGTTTTCAAAAGTGTTCTGTTACTGCCCCATAACTTACATGGGGGTGACCAAACTTGCAGAAACATGTTTATTTCTGCTGAAAATCACGTTTTGACACTTTCTGCACACTGGGGTTAAGAGCTGAGTGTGTGGGCTCTACTGAGTCTTGGAGTTACATAGGGATTCAGTTGTCTGAAAAAACGCGTTTATTTCGGGCTGAAAAACACGTTTTCAAAAGTGTGCTGTTACTTCCCCATAACTTACATGGGGGTGACCAAACTTGCAGAAACATGTTTATTTCTGCTGAAAAACACGTTTTGACACTTTCTGCACACTGGGGTTAAGAGCTGAGTGTGTGGGCTCTTTTGAGCCTTGCAGTTACATAGGGATTCAGTTGTCTGAAAAAACGCGTTTATTTCGGGCTGAAAAACACGTTTTCAAAAGTGTGCTGTTACTGCACCATAACTTACATGGGGGTGACCAAACTTGCAGAAACATGTTTATTTCTGCTGAAAAACACGTTTTGACACTTTCTGCACACTGGGGTTAAGAGCTGAGTGTGTGGGCTCTTTTGAGCCTTGCAGTTACATAGGGATTCAGTTGTCTGAAAAAACGTGTTTATTTCGGGCTGAAAAACACGTTTTCAAAAGTGTGCTGTTACTGCACCATAACTTACATGGGGGTGACCAAACTTGCAGAAACATGTTTATTTCTGCTGAAAAACACGTTTTGACACTTTCTGCACACTGGGGTTAAGAGCTGAGTGTGTGGGCTCTTTTGAGCCTTGCAGTTACATAGGGATTCAGTTGTCTGAAAAAACGTGTTTATTTCGGGCTGAAAAACACGTTTTCAAAAGTGTGCTGTTACTGCCCCATAACTTACATGGGGTTGACCAAACTTGCAGAAACATGTTTATTTCTGCTGAAAATCACGTTTTGACACTTTCTGCACACTGGGGTTAAGAGCTGAGTGTGTGGGCTCTTCTGAGTCTTGCAGTTACATAGGGATTCAGTTGTCTGAAAAAACGCGTTTATTTCGGGCTGAAAAACACGTTTTCAAAAGTGTGCTGTTACTGCCCCATAACTTACATGGGGTTGACCAAACTTGCAGAAACATGTTTATTTCTGCTGAAAATCACGTTTTGACACTTTCTGCACACTGGGGTTAAGAGCTGAGTGTGTGGGCTCTTTTGAGCCTTGCAGTTACATAGGGATTCAGTTGTCTGAAAAAACGCGTTTATTTCGGGCTGAAAAACACGTTTTCAAAAGTGTTCTGTTACTGCCCCATAACTTACATGGGGGTGACCAAACTTGCAGAAACATGTTTATTTCTGCTGAAAAACACGTTTTGACACTTTCTGCACACTGGGGTTAAGAGCTGAGTGTGTGGGCTCTTCTGAGTCTTGCAGTTACATAGGGATTCAGTTGTCTGAAAAAACGCGTTTATTTCGGGCTGAAAAACACGTTTTCAAAAGTGTGCTGTTACTGCCCCATAACTTACATGGGGTTGACCAAACTTGCAGAAACATGTTTATTTCTGCTGAAAATCACGTTTTGACACTTTCTGCACACTGGGGTTAAGAGCTGAGTGTGTGGGCTCTACTGAGTCTTGCAGTTACATAGGGATTCAGTTGTCTGAAAAAACGCGTTTATTTCGGGCTGAAAAACACGTTTTCAAAAGTGTGCTGTTACTTCCCCATAACTTACATGGGGGTGACCAAACTTGCAGAAACATGTTTATTTCTGCTGAAAAACACGTTTTGACACTTTCTGCACACTGGGGTTAAGAGCTGAGTGTGTGGGCTCTTCTGAGTCTTGCAGTTACATAGGGATTCAGTTGTCTGAAAAAACGCGTTTATTTCGGGCTGAAAAACACGTTTTCAAAAGTGTGCTGTTACTGCCCCATAACTTACATGGGGTTGACCAAACTTGCAGAAACATGTTTATTTCTGCTGAAAATCACGTTTTGACACTTTCTGCACACTGGGGTTAAGAGCTGAGTGTGTGGGCTCTTTTGAGCCTTGCAGTTACATAGGGATTCAGTTGTCTGAAAAAACGCGTTTATTTCGGGCTGAAAAACACGTTTTCAAAAGTGTTCTGTTACTGCCCCATAACTTACATGGGGGTGACCAAACTTGCAGAAACATGTTTATTTCTGCTGAAAAACACGTTTTGACACTTTCTGCACACTGGGGTTAAGAGCTGAGTGTGTGGGCTCTTCTGAGTCTTGCAGTTACATAGGGATTCAGTTGTCTGAAAAAACGCGTTTATTTCGGGCTGAAAAACACGTTTTCAAAAGTGTGCTGTTACTGCCCCATAACTTACATGGGGTTGACCAAACTTGCAGAAACATGTTTATTTCTGCTGAAAATCACGTTTTGACACTTTCTGCACACTGGGGTTAAGAGCTGAGTGTGTGGGCTCTACTGAGTCTTGCAGTTACATAGGGATTCAGTTGTCTGAAAAAACGCGTTTATTTCGGGCTGAAAAACACGTTTTCAAAAGTGTGCTGTTACTGCCCCATAACTTACATGGGGTTGACCAAACTTGCAGAAACATGTTTATTTCTGCTGAAAATCACGTTTTGACACTTTCTGCACACTGGGGTTAAGAGCTGAGTGTGTGGGCTCTTTTGAGCCTTGCAGTTACATAGGGATTCAGTTGTCTGAAAAAACGCGTTTATTTCGGGCTGAAAAACACGTTTTCAAAAGTGTTCTGTTACTGCCCCATAACTTACATGGGGGTGACCAAACTTGCAGAAACATGTTTATTTCTGCTGAAAATCACGTTTTGACACTTTCTGCACACTGGGGTTAAGAGCTGAGTGTGTGGGCTCTACTGAGTCTTGCAGTTACATAGGGATTCAGTTGTCTGAAAAAACGCGTTTATTTCGGGCTGAAAAACACGTTTTCAAAAGTGTGCTGTTACTTCCCCATAACTTACATGGGGGTGACCAAACTTGCAGAAACATGTTTATTTCTGCTGAAAAACACGTTTTGACACTTTCTGCACACTGGGGTTAAGAGCTGAGTGTGTGGGCTCTTTTGAGCCTTGCAGTTACATAGGGATTCAGTTGTCTGAAAAAACGCGTTTATTTCGGGCTGAAAAACACGTTTTCAAAAGTGTGCTGTTACTGCACCATAACTTACATGGGGGTGACCAAACTTGCAGAAACATGTTTATTTCTGCTGAAAAACACGTTTTGACACTTTCTGCACACTGGGGTTAAGAGCTGAGTGTGTGGGCTCTTTTGAGCCTTGCAGTTACATAGGGATTCAGTTGTCTGAAAAAACGTGTTTATTTCGGGCTGAAAAACACGTTTTCAAAAGTGTGCTGTTACTGCACCATAACTTACATGGGGGTGACCAAACTTGCAGAAACATGTTTATTTCTGCTGAAAAACACGTTTTGACACTTTCTGCACACTGGGGTTAAGAGCTGAGTGTGTGGGCTCTTTTGAGCCTTGCAGTTACATAGGGATTCAGTTGTCTGAAAAAACGTGTTTATTTCGGGCTGAAAAACACGTTTTCAAAAGTGTGCTGTTACTGCCCCATAACTTACATGGGGTTGACCAAACTTGCAGAAACATGTTTATTTCTGCTGAAAATCACGTTTTGACACTTTCTGCACACTGGGGTTAAGAGCTGAGTGTGTGGGCTCTTTTGAGCCTTGCAGTTACATAGGGATTCAGTTGTCTGAAAAAACGCGTTTATTTCGGGCTGAAAAACACGTTTTCAAAAGTGTTCTGTTACTGCCCCATAACTTACATGGGGGTGACCAAACTTGCAGAAACATGTTTATTTCTGCTGAAAAACACGTTTTGACACTTTCTGCACACTGGGGTTAAGAGCTGAGTGTGTGGGCTCTTCTGAGTCTTGCAGTTACATAGGGATTCAGTTGTCTGAAAAAACGCGTTTATTTCGGGCTGAAAAACACGTTTTCAAAAGTGTGCTGTTACTGCCCCATAACTTACATGGGGTTGACCAAACTTGCAGAAACATGTTTATTTCTGCTGAAAATCACGTTTTGACACTTTCTGCACACTGGGGTTAAGAGCTGAGTGTGTGGGCTCTACTGAGTCTTGCAGTTACATAGGGATTCAGTTGTCTGAAAAAACGCGTTTATTTCGGGCTGAAAAACACGTTTTCAAAAGTGTGCTGTTACTTCCCCATAACTTACATGGGGGTGACCAAACTTGCAGAAACATGTTTATTTCTGCTGAAAAACACGTTTTGACACTTTCTGCACACTGGGGTTAAGAGCTGAGTGTGTGGGCTCTTCTGAGTCTTGCAGTTACATAGGGATTCAGTTGTCTGAAAAAACGCGTTTATTTCGGGCTGAAAAACACGTTTTCAAAAGTGTGCTGTTACTGCCCCATAACTTACATGGGGTTGACCAAACTTGCAGAAACATGTTTATTTCTGCTGAAAATCACGTTTTGACACTTTCTGCACACTGGGGTTAAGAGCTGAGTGTGTGGGCTCTTTTGAGCCTTGCAGTTACATAGGGATTCAGTTGTCTGAAAAAACGTGTTTATTTCGGGCTGAAAAACACGTTTTCAAAAGTGTTCTGTTACTGCCCCATAACTTACATGGGGGTGACCAAACTTGCAGAAACATGTTTATTTCTGCTGAAAAACACGTTTTGACACTTTCTGCACACTGGGGTTAAGAGCTGAGTGTGTGGGCTCTTCTGAGTCTTGCAGTTACATAGGGATTCAGTTGTCTGAAAAAACGCGTTTATTTCGGGCTGAAAAACACGTTTTCAAAAGTGTGCTGTTACTGCCCCATAACTTACATGGGGTTGACCAAACTTGCAGAAACATGTTTATTTCTGCTGAAAATCACGTTTTGACACTTTCTGCACACTGGGGTTAAGAGCTGAGTGTGTGGGCTCTACTGAGTCTTGCAGTTACATAGGGATTCAGTTGTCTGAAAAAACGCGTTTATTTCGGGCTGAAAAACACGTTTTCAAAAGTGTGCTGTTACTTCCCCATAACTTACATGGGGGTGACCAAACTTGCAGAAACATGTTTATTTCTGCTGAAAAACACGTTTTGACACTTTCTGCACACTGGGGTTAAGAGCTGAGTGTGTGGGCTCTTTTGAGCCTTGCAGTTACATAGGGATTCAGTTGTCTGAAAAAACGCGTTTATTTCGGGCTGAAAAACACGTTTTCAAAAGTGTTCTGTTACTGCCCCATAACTTACATGGGGGTGACCAAACTTGCAGAAACATGTTTATTTCTGCTGAAAAACACGTTTTGACACTTTCTGCACACTGGGGTTAAGAGCTGAGTGTGTGGGCTCTTCTGAGTCTTGCAGTTACATAGGGATTCAGTTGTCTGAAAAAACGCGTTTATTTCGGGCTGAAAAACACGTTTTCAAAAGTGTGCTGTTACTGCCCCATAACTTACATGGGGTTGACCAAACTTGCAGAAACATGTTTATTTCTGCTGAAAATCACGTTTTGACACTTTCTGCACACTGGGGTTAAGAGCTGAGTGTGTGGGCTCTTTTGAGCCTTGCAGTTACATAGGGATTCAGTTGTCTGAAAAAACGCGTTTATTTCGGGCTGAAAAACACGTTTTCAAAAGTGTTCTGTTACTGCCCCATAACTTACATGGGGGTGACCAAACTTGCAGAAACATGTTTATTTCTGCTGAAAATCACGTTTTGACACTTTCTGCACACTGGGGTTAAGAGCTGAGTGTGTGGGCTCTACTGAGTCTTGCAGTTACATAGGGATTCAGTTGTCTGAAAAAACGCGTTTATTTCGGGCTGAAAAACACGTTTTCAAAAGTGTGCTGTTACTTCCCCATAACTTACATGGGGGTGACCAAACTTGCAGAAACATGTTTATTTCTGCTGAAAAACACGTTTTGACACTTTCTGCACACTGGGGTTAAGAGCTGAGTGTGTGGGCTCTTTTGAGCCTTGCAGTTACATAGGGATTCAGTTGTCTGAAAAAACGCGTTTATTTCGGGCTGAAAAACACGTTTTCAAAAGTGTGCTGTTACTGCACCATAACTTACATGGGGGTGACCAAACTTGCAGAAACATGTTTATTTCTGCTGAAAAACACGTTTTGACACTTTCTGCACACTGGGGTTAAGAGCTGAGTGTGTGGGCTCTTTTGAGCCTTGCAGTTACATAGGGATTCAGTTGTCTGAAAAAACGTGTTTATTTCGGGCTGAAAAACACGTTTTCAAAAGTGTGCTGTTACTGCACCATAACTTACATGGGGGTGACCAAACTTGCAGAAACATGTTTATTTCTGCTGAAAAACACGTTTTGACACTTTCTGCACACTGGGGTTAAGAGCTGAGTGTGTGGGCTCTTTTGAGCCTTGCAGTTACATAGGGATTCAGTTGTCTGAAAAAACGTGTTTATTTCGGGCTGAAAAACACGTTTTCAAAAGTGTGCTGTTACTGCCCCATAACTTACATGGGGTTGACCAAACTTGCAGAAACATGTTTATTTCTGCTGAAAAACACGTTTTGACACTTTCTGCACACTGGAGTTAAGAGCTGAGTGTGTAGGCTCTTCTGAGTCTTGCAGTTACATAGGGATTCAGTTGTCTGAAAAAACGCGTTTATTTCGGGCTGAAAAACACGTTTTCAAAAGTGTGCTGTTACTGCCCCATAACTTACATGGGTGTGACCAAACTTGCAGAAACATGTTTATTTCTGCTGAAAATCATGTTTTGACACTTTCTGCACACTGGGGTTAAGAGCTGAGTGTGTGGGCTCTTCTGAGTCTTGCAGTTACATAGGGATTCAGTTGTCTGAAAAAACGCGTTTATTTCGGGCTGAAAAACACGTTTTCAAAAGTGTGCTGTTACTGCCCCATAACTTACATGGGGGTGACCAAACTTGCAGAAACATGTTTATTTCTGCTGAAAATCATGTTTTGACACTTTCTGCACACTGGGGTTAAGAGCTGAGTGTGTGGGCTCTTCTGAGTCTTGCAGTTACATAGGGATTCAGTTGTCTGAAAAAACGCGTTTATTTCGGGCTGAAAAACACGTTTTCAAAAGTGTGCTGTTACTGCCCCATAACTTACATGGGGGTGACCAAACTTGCAGAAACATGTTTATTTCTGCTGAAAAACACGTTTTGACACTTTCTGCACACTGGGGTTAAGAGCTGAGTGTGTGGGCTCTTCTGAGTCTTGCAGTTACATAGGGATTCAGTTGTCTGAAAAAACGCGTTTATTTCGGGCTGAAAAACACGTTTTCAAAAGTGTGCTGTTACTGCCCCATAACTTACATGGGGTTGACCAAACTTGCAGAAACATGTTTATTTCTGCTGAAAATCATGTTTTGACACTTTCTGCACACTGGGGTTAAGAGCTGAGTGTGTGGGCTCTTCTGAGTCTTGCAGTTACATAGGGATTCAGTTGTCTGAAAAAACGCGTTTATTTCGGGCTGAAAAACACGTTTTCAAAAGTGTGCTGTTACTGCCCCATAACTTACATGGGGGTGACCAAACTTGCAGAAACATGTTTATTTCTGCTGAAAATCATGTTTTGACACTTTCTGCACACTGGGGTTAAGAGCTGAGTGTGTGGGCTCTTTTGAGCATTGCAGTTACAAAGGGATTCAGTTGTCTGAAAAAACGCGTTTATTTCGGGCTGAAAAACACGTTTTCAAAAGTGTGCTGTTACTGCCCCATAACTTACATGGGGGTGACCAAACTTGCAGAAACATGTTTATTTCTGCTGAAAAACACGTTTTGACACTTTCTGCACACTGGGGTTAAGAGCTGAGTGTGTGGGCTCTTCTGAGACTTGCAGTTACATAGGGATTCAGTTGTCTGAAAAAACGCATTTATTTCGGGCTGAAAAACACGTTTTCAAAAGTGTGCTGTTACTGCCCCATAACTTACATGGGGTTGACCAAACTTGCAGAAACATGTTTATTTCTGCTGAAAATCACGTTTTGACACTTTCTGCACACTGGGGTTAAGAGCTGAGTGTGTGGGCTCTTTTGAGCCTTGCAGTTACATAGGGATTCAGTTGTCTGAAAAAACGCGTTTATTTCGGGCTGAAAAACACGTTTTCAAAAGTGTTCTGTTACTGCCCCATAACTTACATGGGGGTGACCAAACTTGCAGAAACATGTTTATTTCTGCTGAAAAACACGTTTTGACACTTTCTGCACACTGGGGTTAAGAGCTGAGTGTGTGGGCTCTTCTGAGTCTTGCAGTTACATAGGGATTCAGTTGTCTGAAAAAACGCGTTTATTTCGGGCTGAAAAACACGTTTTCAAAAGTGTGCTGTTACTTCCCCATAACTTACATGGGGGTGACCAAACTTGCAGAAACATGTTTATTTCTGCTGAAAAACACGTTTTGACACTTTCTGCACACTGGGGTTAAGAGCTGAGTGTGTGGGCTCTTCTGAGTCTTGCAGTTACATAGGGATTCAGTTGTCTGAAAAAACGCGTTTATTTCGGGCTGAAAAACACGTTTTCAAAAGTGTGCTGTTACTGCCCCATAACTTACATGGGGTTGACCAAACTTGCAGAAACATGTTTATTTCTGCTGAAAATCACGTTTTGACACTTTCTGCACACTGGGGTTAAGAGCTGAGTGTGTGGGCTCTTTTGAGCCTTGCAGTTACATAGGGATTCAGTTGTCTGAAAAAACGCGTTTATTTCGGGCTGAAAAACACGTTTTCAAAAGTGTTCTGTTACTGCCCCATAACTTACATGGGGGTGACCAAACTTGCAGAAACATGTTTATTTCTGCTGAAAAACACGTTTTGACACTTTCTGCACACTGGGGTTAAGAGCTGAGTGTGTGGGCTCTTCTGAGTCTTGCAGTTACGTAGGGATTCAGTTGTCTGAAAAAACGCGTTTATTTCGGGCTGAAAAACACGTTTTCAAAAGTGTGCTGTTACTGCCCCATAACTTACATGGGGTTGACCAAACTTGCAGAAACATGTTTATTTCTGCTGAAAATCACGTTTTGACACTTTCTGCACACTGGGGTTAAGAGCTGAGTGTGTGGGCTCTACTGAGTCTTGCAGTTACATAGGGATTCAGTTGTCTGAAAAAACGCGTTTATTTCGGGCTGAAAAACACGTTTTCAAAAGTGTTCTGTTACTGCCCCATAACTTACATGGGGGTGACCAAACTTGCAGAAACATGTTTATTTCTGCTGAAAAACACGTTTTGACACTTTCTGCACACTGGGGTTAAGAGCTGAGTGTGTGGGCTCTTCTGAGTCTTGCAGTTACATAGGGATTCAGTTGTCTGAAAAAACGCGTTTATTTCGGGCTGAAAAACACGTTTTCAAAAGTGTGCTGTTACTGCCCCATAACTTACATGGGGTTGACCAAACTTGCAGAAACATGTTTATTTCTGCTGAAAATCACGTTTTGACACTTTCTGCACACTGGGGTTAAGAGCTGAGTGTGTGGGCTCTTTTGAGCCTTGCAGTTACATAGGGATTCAGTTGTCTGAAAAAACGCGTTTATTTCGGGCTGAAAAACACGTTTTCAAAAGTGTTCTGTTACTGCCCCATAACTTACATGGGGGTGACCAAACTTGCAGAAACATGTTTATTTCTGCTGAAAATCACGTTTTGACACTTTCTGCACACTGGGGTTAAGAGCTGAGTGTGTGGGCTCTACTGAGTCTTGCAGTTACATAGGGATTCAGTTGTCTGAAAAAACGCGTTAATTTCGGGCTGAAAAACACGTTTTCAAAAGTGTGCTGTTACTTCCCCATAACTTACATGGGGGTGACCAAACTTGCAGAAACATGTTTATTTCTGCTGAAAAACACGTTTTGACACTTTCTGCACACTGGGGTTAAGAGCTGAGTGTGTGGGCTCTTTTGAGCCTTGCAGTTACATAGGGATTCAGTTGTCTGAAAAAACGTGTTTATTTCGGGCTGAAAAACACGTTTTCAAAAGTGTGCTGTTACTGCACCATAACTTACATGGGGGTGACCAAACTTGCAGAAACATGTTTATTTCTGCTGAAAAACACGTTTTGACACTTTCTGCACACTGGGGTTAAGAGCTGAGTGTGTGGGCTCTTTTGAGCCTTGCAGTTACATAGGGATTCAGTTGTCTGAAAAAACGTGTTTATTTCGGGCTGAAAAACACGTTTTCAAAAGTGTGCTGTTACTGCCCCATAACTTACATGGGGTTGACCAAACTTGCAGAAACATGTTTATTTCTGCTGAAAATCACGTTTTGACACTTTCTGCACACTGGGGTTAAGAGCTGAGTGTGTGGGCTCTTCTGAGTCTTGCAGTTACATAGGGATTCAGTTGTCTGAAAAAACGCGTTTATTTCGGGCTGAAAAACACGTTTTCAAAAGTGTGCTGTTACTGCCCCATAACTTACATGGGGTTGACCAAACTTGCAGAAACATGTTTATTTCTGCTGAAAATCACGTTTTGACACTTTCTGCACACTGGGGTTAAGAGCTGAGTGTGTGGGCTCTTTTGAGCCTTGCAGTTACATAGGGATTCAGTTGTCTGAAAAAACGCGTTTATTTCGGGCTGAAAAACACGTTTTCAAAAGTGTTCTGTTACTGCCCCATAACTTACATGGGGGTGACCAAACTTGCAGAAACATGTTTATTTCTGCTGAAAAACACGTTTTGACACTTTCTGCACACTGGGGTTAAGAGCTGAGTGTGTGGGCTCTTCTGAGTCTTGCAGTTACATAGGGATTCAGTTGTCTGAAAAAACGCGTTTATTTCGGGCTGAAAAACACGTTTTCAAAAGTGTGCTGAACCTGCCCCATAACTTACATGGGGTTGACCAAACTTGCAGAAACATGTTTATTTCTGCTGAAAATCACGTTTTGACACTTTCTGCACACTGGGGTTAAGAGCTGAGTGTGTGGGCTCTACTGAGTCTTGCAGTTACATAGGGATTCAGTTGTCTGAAAAAACGTGTTTATTTCGGGCTGAAAAACACGTTTTCAAAAGTGTGCTGTTACTGCCCCATAACTTACATGGGGTTGACCAAACTTGCAGAAACATGTTTATTTCTGCTGAAAATCACGTTTTGACACTTTCTGCACACTGGGGTTAAGAGCTGAGTGTGTGGGCTCTTCTGAGTCTTGCAGTTACATAGGGATTCAGTTGTCTGAAAAAACGCGTTTATTTCGGGCTGAAAAACACGTTTTCAAAAGTGTGCTGTTACTGCCCCATAACTTACATGGGGTTGACCAAACTTGCAGAAACATGTTTATTTCTGCTGAAAATCACGTTTTGACACTTTCTGCACACTGGGGTTAAGAGCTGAGTGTGTGGGCTCTTTTGAGCCTTGCAGTTACATAGGGATTCAGTTGTCTGAAAAAACGCGTTTATTTCGGGCTGAAAAACACGTTTTCAAAAGTGTTCTGTTACTGCCCCATAACTTACATGGGGGTGACCAAACTTGCAGAAACATGTTTATTTCTGCTGAAAAACACGTTTTGACACTTTCTGCACACTGGGGTTAAGAGCTGAGTGTGTGGGCTCTTCTGAGTCTTGCAGTTACATAGGGATTCAGTTGTCTGAAAAAACGCGTTTATTTCGGGCTGAAAAACACGTTTTCAAAAGTGTGCTGTTACTGCCCCATAACTTACATGGGGTTGACCAAACTTGCAGAAACATGTTTATTTCTGCTGAAAATCACGTTTTGACACTTTCTGCACACTGGGGTTAAGAGCTGAGTGTGTGGGCTCTACTGAGTCTTGCAGTTACATAGGGATTCAGTTGTCTGAAAAAACGCGTTTATTTCGGGCTGAAAAACACGTTTTCAAAAGTGTGCTGTTACTTCCCCATAACTTACATGGGGGTGACCAAACTTGCAGAAACATGTTTATTTCTGCTGAAAAACACGTTTTGACACTTTCTGCACACTGGGGTTAAGAGCTGAGTGTGTGGGCTCTTCTGAGTCTTGCAGTTACATAGGGATTCAGTTGTCTGAAAAAACGCGTTTATTTCGGGCTGAAAAACACGTTTTCAAAAGTGTGCTGTTACTGCCCCATAACTTACATGGGGTTGACCAAACTTGCAGAAACATGTTTATTTCTGCTGAAAATCACGTTTTGACACTTTCTGCACACTGGGGTTAAGAGCTGAGTGTGTGGGCTCTTTTGAGCCTTGCAGTTACATAGGGATTCAGTTGTCTGAAAAAACGCGTTTATTTCGGGCTGAAAAACACGTTTTCAAAAGTGTTCTGTTACTGCCCCATAACTTACATGGGGGTGACCAAACTTGCAGAAACATGTTTATTTCTGCTGAAAAACACGTTTTGACACTTTCTGCACACTGGGGTTAAGAGCTGAGTGTGTGGGCTCTTCTGAGTCTTGCAGTTACATAGGGATTCAGTTGTCTGAAAAAACGCGTTTATTTCGGGCTGAAAAACACGTTTTCAAAAGTGTGCTGTTACTGCCCCATAACTTACATGGGGTTGACCAAACTTGCAGAAACATGTTTATTTCTGCTGAAAATCACGTTTTGACACTTTCTGCACACTGGGGTTAAGAGCTGAGTGTGTGGGCTCTACTGAGTCTTGCAGTTACATAGGGATTCAGTTGTCTGAAAAAACGCGTTTATTTCGGGCTGAAAAACACGTTTTCAAAAGTGTGCTGTTACTTCCCCATAACTTACATGGGGGTGACCAAACTTGCAGAAACATGTTTATTTCTGCTGAAAAACACGTTTTGACACTTTCTGCACACTGGGGTTAAGAGCTGAGTGTGTGGGCTCTTTTGAGCCTTGCAGTTACATAGGGATTCAGTTGTCTGAAAAAACGCGTTTATTTCGGGCTGAAAAACACGTTTTCAAAAGTGTTCTGTTACTGCCCCATAACTTACATGGGGGTGACCAAACTTGCAGAAACATGTTTATTTCTGCTGAAAAACACGTTTTGACACTTTCTGCACACTGGGGTTAAGAGCTGAGTGTGTGGGCTCTTCTGAGTCTTGCAGTTACATAGGGATTCAGTTGTCTGAAAAAACGCGTTTATTTCGGGCTGAAAAACACGTTTTCAAAAGTGTGCTGTTACTGCCCCATAACTTACATGGGGTTGACCAAACTCGCAGAAACATGTTTATTTCTGCTGAAAATCACGTTTTGACACTTTCTGCACACTGGGGTTAAGAGCTGAGTGTGTGGGCTCTTTTGAGCCTTGCAGTTACATAGGGATTCAGTTGTCTGAAAAAACGCGTTTATTTCGGGCTGAAAAACACGTTTTCAAAAGTGTTCTGTTACTGCCCCATAACTTACATGGGGGTGACCAAACTTGCAGAAACATGTTTATTTCTGCTGAAAATCACGTTTTGACACTTTCTGCACACTGGGGTTAAGAGCTGAGTGTGTGGGCTCTACTGAGTCTTGCAGTTACATAGGGATTCAGTTGTCTGAAAAAACGCGTTTATTTCGGGCTGAAAAACACGTTTTCAAAAGTGTGCTGTTACTTCCCCATAACTTACATGGGGGTGACCAAACTTGCAGAAACATGTTTATTTCTGCTGAAAAACACGTTTTGACACTTTCTGCACACTGGGGTTAAGAGCTGAGTGTGTGGGCTCTTTTGAGCCTTGCAGTTACATAGGGATTCAGTTGTCTGAAAAAACGCGTTTATTTCGGGCTGAAAAACACGTTTTCAAAAGTGTGCTGTTACTGCACCATAACTTACATGGGGGTGACCAAACTTGCAGAAACATGTTTATTTCTGCTGAAAAACACGTTTTGACACTTTCTGCACACTGGGGTTAAGAGCTGAGTGTGTGGGCTCTTTTGAGCCTTGCAGTTACATAGGGATTCAGTTGTCTGAAAAAACGTGTTTATTTCGGGCTGAAAAACACGTTTTCAAAAGTGTGCTGTTACTGCACCATAACTTACATGGGGGTGACCAAACTTGCAGAAACATGTTTATTTCTGCTGAAAAACACGTTTTGACACTTTCTGCACACTGGGGTTAAGAGCTGAGTGTGTGGGCTCTTTTGAGCCTTGCAGTTACATAGGGATTCAGTTGTCTGAAAAAACGTGTTTATTTCGGGCTGAAAAACACGTTTTCAAAAGTGTGCTGTTACTGCCCCATAACTTACATGGGGTTGACCAAACTTGCAGAAACATGTTTATTTCTGCTGAAAAACACGTTTTGACACTTTCTGCACACTGGAGTTAAGAGCTGAGTGTGTAGGCTCTTCTGAGTCTTGCAGTTACATAGGGATTCAGTTGTCTGAAAAAACGCGTTTATTTCGGGCTGAAAAACACGTTTTCAAAAGTGTGCTGTTACTGCCCCATAACTTACATGGGTGTGACCAAACTTGCAGAAACATGTTTATTTCTGCTGAAAATCATGTTTTGACACTTTCTGCACACTGGGGTTAAGAGCTGAGTGTGTGGGCTCTTCTGAGTCTTGCAGTTACATAGGGATTCAGTTGTCTGAAAAAACGCGTTTATTTCGGGCTGAAAAACACGTTTTCAAAAGTGTGCTGTTACTGCCCCATAACTTACATGGGGGTGACCAAACTTGCAGAAACATGTTTATTTCTGCTGAAAAACACGTTTTGACACTTTCTGCACACTGGGGTTAAGAGCTGAGTGTGTGGGCTCTTCTGAGTCTTGCAGTTACATAAGGATTCAGTTGTCTGAAAAAACGCGTTTATTTCGGGCTGAAAAACACGTTTTCAAAAGTGTGCTGTTACTGCCCCATAACTTACATGGGGTTGACCAAACTTGCAGAAACATGTTTATTTCTGCTGAAAATCATGTTTTGACACTTTCTGCACACTGGGGTTAAGAGCTGAGTGTGTGGGCTCTTCTGAGTCTTGCAGTTACATAGGGATTCAGTTGTCTGAAAAAACGCGTTTATTTCGGGCTGAAAAACACGTTTTCAAAAGTGTGCTGTTACTGCCCCATAACTTACATGGGGGTGACCAAACTTGCAGAAACATGTTTATTTCTGCTGAAAAACACGTTTTGACACTTTCTGCACACTGGGGTTAAGAGCTGAGTGTGTGGGCTCTTCTGAGTCTTGCAGTTACATAAGGATTCAGTTGTCTGAAAAAACGCGTTTATTTCGGGCTGAAAAACACGTTTTCAAAAGTGTGCTGTTACTGCCCCATAACTTACATGGGGTTGACCAAACTTGCAGAAACATGTTTATTTCTGCTGAAAATCATGTTTTGACACTTTCTGCACACTGGGGTTAAGAGCTGAGTGTGTGGGCTCTTCTGAGTCTTGCAGTTACATAGGGATTCAGTTGTCTGAAAAAACGCGTTTATTTCGGGCTGAAAAACACGTTTTCAAAAGTGTGCTGTTACTGCCCCATAACTTACATGGGGGTGACCAAACTTGCAGAAACATGTTTATTTCTGCTGAAAATCATGTTTTGACACTTTCTGCACACTGGGGTTAAGAGCTGAGTGTGTGGGCTCTTTTGAGCCTTGCAGTTACAAAGGGATTCAGTTGTCTGAAAAAACGCGTTTATTTCGGGCTGAAAAACACGTTTTCAAAAGTGTGCTGTTACTGCCCCATAACTTACATGGGGGTGACCAAACTTGCAGAAACATGTTTATTTCTGCTGAAAAACACGTTTTGACACTTTCTGCACACTGGGGTTAAGAGCTGAGTGTGTGGGCTCTTCTGAGACTTGCAGTTACATAGGGATTCAGTTGTCTGAAAAAACGCATTTATTTCGGGCTGAAAAACACGTTTTCAAAAGTGTGCTGTTACTGCCCCATAACTTACATGGGGTTGACCAAACTTGCAGAAACATGTTTATTTCTGCTGAAAATCACGTTTTGACACTTTCTGCACACTGGGGTTAAGAGCTGAGTGTGTGGGCTCTTTTGAGCCTTGCAGTTACATAGGGATTCAGTTGTCTGAAAAAACGCGTTTATTTCGGGCTGAAAAACACGTTTTCAAAAGTGTTCTGTTACTGCCCCATAACTTACATGGGGGTGACCAAACTTGCAGAAACATGTTTATTTCTGCTGAAAAACACGTTTTGACACTTTCTGCACACTGGGGTTAAGAGCTGAGTGTGTGGGCTCTTCTGAGTCTTGCAGTTACATAGGGATTCAGTTGTCTGAAAAAACGCGTTTATTTCGGGCTGAAAAACACGTTTTCAAAAGTGTGCTGTTACTGCCCCATAACTTACATGGGGGTGACCAAACTTGCAGAAACATGTTTATTTCTGCTGAAAAACACGTTTTGACACTTTCTGCACACTGGGGTTAAGAGCTGAGTGTGTGGGCTCTTCTGAGTCTTGCAGTTACATAGGCATTCAGTTGTCTGAAAAAACGCGTTTATTTCGGGCTGAAAAACACGTTTTCAAAAGTGTGCTGTTACTGCCCCATAACTTACATGGGGTTGACCAAACTTGCAGAAACATGTTTATTTCTGCTGAAAATCATGTTTTGACACTTTCTGCACACTGGGGTTAAGAGCTGAGTGTGTGGGCTCTTCTGAGTCTTGCAGTTACATAGGGATTCAGTTGTCTGAAAAAACGCGTTTATTTCGGGCTGAAAAACACGTTTTCAAAAGTGTGCTGTTACTGCCCCATAACTTACATGGGGGTGACCAAACTTGCAGAAACATGTTTATTTCTGCTGAAAATCATGTTTTGACACTTTCTGCACACTGGGGTTAAGAGCTGAGTGTGTGGGCTCTTTTGAGCCTTGCAGTTACAAAGGGATTCAGTTGTCTGAAAAAACGCGTTTATTTCGGGCTGAAAAACACGTTTTCAAAAGTGTGCTGTTACTGCCCCATAACTTACATGGGGGTGACCAAACTTGCAGAAACATGTTTATTTCTGCTGAAAAACACGTTTTGACACTTTCTGCACACTGGGGTTAAGAGCTGAGTGTGTGGGCTCTTCTGAGTCTTGCAGTTACATAGGGATTCAGTTGTCTGAAAAAACGCATTTATTTCGGGCTGAAAAACACGTTTTCAAAAGTGTGCTGTTACTGCCCCATAACTTACATGGGGTTGACCAAACTTGCAGAAACATTTTATTTCTGCTGAAAATCACGTTTTGACACTTTCTGCACACTGGGGTTAAGAGCTGAGTGTGTGGGCTCTTTTGAGCCTTGCAGTTACATAGGGATTCAGTTGTCTGAAAAAACGCGTTTATTTCGGGCTGAAAAACACGTTTTCAAAAGTGTTCTGTTACTGCCCCATAACTTACATGGGGGTGACCAAACTTGCAGAAACATGTTTATTTCTGCTGAAAAACACGTTTTGACACTTTCTGCACACTGGGGTTAAGAGCTGAGTGTGTGGGCTCTTCTGAGTCTTGCAGTTACATAGGGATTCAGTTGTCTGAAAAAACGCGTTTATTTCGGGCTGAAAAACACGTTTTCAAAAGTGTGCTGTTACTGCCCCATAACTTACATGGGGTTGACCAAACTTGCAGAAACATGTTTATTTCTGCTGAAAATCACGTTTTGACACTTTCTGCACACTGGGGTTAAGAGCTGAGTGTGTGGGCTCTACTGAGTCTTGCAGTTACATAGGGATTCAGTTGTCTGAAAAAACGCGTTTATTTCGGGCTGAAAAACACGTTTTCAAAAGTGTGCTGTTACTGCCCCATAACTTACATGGGGGTGACCAAACTTGCAGAAACATGCTTATTTCTGCTGAAAAACACGTTTTGACACTTTCTGCACACTGGGGTTAAGAGCTGAGTGTGTGGGCTCTTTTGAGCCTTGCAGTTACATAGGGATTCAGTTGTCTGAAAAAACGCGTTTATTTCGGGCTGAAAAACACGTTTTCAAAAGTGTGCTGTTACTGCACCATAACTTACATGGGGGTGACCAAACTTGCAGAAACATGTTTATTTCTGCTGAAAAACACGTTTTGACACTTTCTGCACACTGGGGTTAAGAGCTGAGTGTGTGGGCTCTTTTGAGCCTTGCAGTTACATAGGGATTCAGTTGTCTGAAAAAACGTGTTTATTTCGGGCTGAAAAACACGTTTTCAAAAGTGTGCTGTTACTGCACCATAACTTACATGGGGGTGACCAAACTTGCAGAAACATGTTTATTTCTGCTGAAAAATACGTTTTGACACTTTCTGCACACTGGGGTTAAGAGCTGAGTGTGTGGGCTCTTTTGAGCCTTGCAGTTACATAGGGATTCAGTTGTCTGAAAAAACGTGTTTATTTCGGGCTGAAAAACACGTTTTCAAAAGTGTGCTGTTACTGCCCCATAACTTACATGGGGGTGACCAAACTTGCAGAAACATGTTTATTTCTGCTGAAAAACACGTTTTGACACTTTCTGCACACTGGAGTTAAGAGCTGAGTGTGTAGGCTCTTCTGAGTCTTGCAGTTACATAGGGATTCAGTTGTCTGAAAAAACGCGTTTATTTCGGGCTGAAAAACACGTTTTCAAAAGTGTGCTGTTACTGCCCCATAACTTACGTGGGGGTGACCAAACTTGCAGAAACATGTTTATTTCTGCTGAAAATCATGTTTTGACACTTTCTGCACACTGGGGTTAAGAGCTGAGTGTGTGGGCTCTTCTGAGTCTTGCAGTTACATAGGGATTCAGTTGTCTGAAAAAACGCGTTTATTTCGGGCTGAAAAACACGTTTTCAAAAGTGTGCTGTTACTGCCCCATAACTTACATGGGGGTGACCAAACTTGCAGAAACATGTTTATTTCTGCTGAAAATCATGTTTTGACACTTTCTGCACACTGGGGTTAAGAGCTGAGTGTGTGGGCTCTTCTGAGTCTTGCAGTTACATAGGGATTCAGTTGTCTGAAAAAACGCGTTTATTTCGGGCTGAAAAACACGTTTTCAAAAGTGTGCTGTTACTGCCCCATAACTTACATGGGGGTGACCAAACTTGCAGAAACATGTTTATTTCTGCTGAAAATCATGTTTTGACACTTTCTGCACACTGGGGTTAAGAGCTGAGTGTGTGGGCTCTTTTGAGCCTTGCAGTTACAAAGGGATTCAGTTGTCTGAAAAAACGCGTTTATTTCGGGCTGAAAAACACGTTTTCAAAAGTGTGCTGTTACTGCCCCATAACTTACATGGGGGTGACCAAACTTGCAGAAACATGTTTATTTCTGCTGAAAAACACGTTTTGACACTTTCTGCACACTGGGGTTAAGAGCTGAGTGTGTGGGCTCTTCTGAGTCTTGCAGTTACATAGGGATTCAGTTGTCTGAAAAAACGCGTTTATTTCGGGCTGAAAAACACGTTTTCAAAAGTGTGCTGTTACTGCCCCATAACTTACATGGGGTTGACCAAACTTGCAGAAACATGTTTATTTCTGCTGAAAATCACGTTTTGACACTTTCTGCACACTGGGGTTAAGAGCTGAGTGTGTGGGCTCTTTTGAGCCTTGCAGTTACATAGGGATTCAGTTGTCTGAAAAAACGCGTTTATTTCGGGCTGAAAAACACGTTTTCAAAAGTGTTCTGTTACTGCCCCATAACTTACATGGGGGTGACCAAACTTGCAGAAACATGTTTATTTCTGCTGAAAAACACGTTTTGACACTTTCTGCACACTGGGGTTAAGAGCTGAGTGTGTGGGCTCTTCTGAGTCTTGCAGTTACATAGGGATTCAGTTGTCTGAAAAAACGCGTTTATTTCGGGCTGAAAAACACGTTTTCAAAAGTGTGCTGTTACTGCCCCATAACTTACATGGGGTTGACCAAACTTGCAGAAACATGTTTATTTCTGCTGAAAATCACGTTTTGACACTTTCTGCACACTGGGGTTAAGAGCTGAGTGTGTGGGCTCTACTGAGTCTTGCAGTTACATAGGGATTCAGTTGTCTGAAAAAACGCGTTTATTTCGGGCTGAAAAACACGTTTTCAAAAGTGTGCTGTTACTGCCCCATAACTTACATGGGGGTGACCAAACTTGCAGAAACATGTTTATTTCTGCTGAAAAACACGTTTTGACACTTTCTGCACACTGGGGTTAAGAGCTGAGTGTGTGGGCTCTTTTGAGCCTTGCAGTTACATAGGGATTCAGTTGTCTGAAAAAACGTGTTTATTTCGGGCTGAAAAACACGTTTTCAAAAGTGTGCTGTTACTGCACCATAACTTACATGGGGGTGACCAAACTTGCAGAAACATGTTTATTTCTGCTGAAAAACACGTTTTGACACTTTCTGCACACTGGGGTTAAGAGCTGAGTGTGTGGGCTCTTTTGAGCCTTGCAGTTACATAGAGATTCAGTTGTCTGAAAAAACGTGTTTATTTCGGGCTGAAAAACACGTTTTCAAAAGTGTGCTGTTACTGCCCCATAACTTACATGGGGGTGACCAAACTTGCAGAAACATGTTTATTTCTGCTGAAAAACACGTTTTGACACTTTCTGCACACTGGAGTTAAGAGCTGAGTGTGTAGGCTCTTCTGAGTCTTGCAGTTACATAGGGATTCAGTTGTCTGAAAAAACGCGTTTATTTCGGGCTGAAAAACACGTTTTCAAAAGTGTGCTGTTACTGCCCCATAACTTACATGGGGGTGACCAAACTTGCAGAAACATGTTTATTTCTGCTGAAAATCATGTTTTGACACTTTCTGCACACTGGGGTTAAGAGCTGAGTGTGTGGGCTCTTCTGAGTCTTGCAGTTACATAGGGATTCAGTTGTCTGAAAAAACGCGTTTATTTCGGGCTGAAAAACACGTTTTCAAAAGTGTGCTGTTACTGCCCCATAACTTACATGGGGGTGACCAAACTTGCAGAAACATGTTTATTTCTGCTGAAAATCATGTTTTGACACTTTCTGCACACTGGGGTTAAGAGCTGAGTGTGTGGGCTCTTCTGAGTCTTGCAGTTACATAGGGATTCAGTTGTCTGAAAAAACGCGTTTATTTCGGGCTGAAAAACACGTTTTCAAAAGTGTGCTGTTACTGCCCCATAACTTACATGGGGGTGACCAAACTTGCAGAAACATGTTTATTTCTGCTGAAAATCATGTTTTGACACTTTCTGCACACTGGGGTTAAGAGCTGAGTGTGTGGGCTCTTTTGAGCCTTGCAGTTACAAAGGGATTCAGTTGTCTGAAAAAACGCGTTTATTTCGGGCTGAAAAACACGTTTTCAAAAGTGTGCTGTTACTGCCCCATAACTTACATGGGGGTGACCAAACTTGCAGAAACATGTTTATTTCTGCTGAAAAACACGTTTTGACACTTTCTGCACACTGGAGTTAAGAGCTGAGTGTGTAGGCTCTTCTGAGTCTTGCAGTTACATAGGGATTCAGTTGTCTGAAAAAACGCGTTTATTTCGGGCTGAAAAACACGTTTTCAAAAGTGTGCTGTTACTGCCCCATAACTTACATGGGGGTGACCAAACTTGCAGAAACATGTTTATTTCTGCTGAAAATCATGTTTTGACACTTTCTGCACACTGGGGTTAAGAGCTGAGTGTGTGGGCTCTTCTGAGTCTTGCAGTTACATAGGGATTCAGTTGTCTGAAAAAACGCGTTTATTTCGGGCTGAAAAACACGTTTTCAAAAGTGTGCTGTTACTGCCCCATAACTTACATGGGGGTGACCAAACTTGCAGAAACATGTTTATTTCTGCTGAAAATCACGTTTTGACACTTTCTGCACACTGGGGTTAAGAGCTGAGTGTGTGGGCTCTTCTGAGTCTTGCAGTTACATAGGGATTCAGTTGTCTGAAAAAACGCGTTTATTTCGGGCTGAAAAACACGTTTTCAAAAGTGTGCTGTTACTGCCCCATAACTTACATGGGGGTGACCAAACTTGCAGAAACATGTTTATTTCTGCTGAAAATCATGTTTTGACACTTTCTGCACACTGGTGTTAAGAGCTGAGTGTGTGGGCTCTTTTGAGCCTTGCAGTTACAAAGGGATTCAGTTGTCTGAAAAAACGCGTTTATTTCGGGCTGAAAAACACGTTTTCAAAAGTGTGCTGTTACTGCCCCATAACTTACATGGGGGTGACCAAACTTGCAGAAACATGTTTATTTCTGCTGAAAAACACGTTTTGACACTTTCTGCACACTGGGGTTAAGAGCTGAGTGTGTGGGCTCTTCTGAGTCTTGCAGTTACATAGGGATTCAGTTGTCTGAAAAAACGCGTTTATTTCGGGCTGAAAAACACGTTTTCAAAAGTGTGCTGTTACTGCACCATAACTTACATGGGGGTGACCAAACTTGCAGAAACATGTTTATTTCTGCTGAAAAATACGTTTTGACACTTTCTGCACACTGGGGTTAAGAGCTGAGTGTGTGGGCTCTTTTGAGCCTTGCAGTTACATAGGGATTCAGTTGTCTGAAAAAACGTGTTTATTTCGGGCTGAAAAACACGTTTTCAAAAGTGTGCTGTTACTGCCCCATAACTTACATGGGGGTGACCAAACTTGCAGAAACATGTTTATTTCTGCTGAAAAACACGTTTTGACACTTTCTGCACACTGGAGTTAAGAGCTGAGTGTGTAGGCTCTTCTGAGTCTTGCAGTTACATAGGGATTCAGTTGTCTGAAAAAACGCGTTTATTTCGGGCTGAAAAACACGTTTTCAAAAGTGTGCTGTTACTGCCCCATAACTTACGTGGGGGTGACCAAACTTGCAGAAACATGTTTATTTCTGCTGAAAATCATGTTTTGACACTTTCTGCACACTGGGGTTAAGAGCTGAGTGTGTGGGCTCTTCTGAGTCTTGCAGTTACATAGGGATTCAGTTGTCTGAAAAAACGCGTTTATTTCGGGCTGAAAAACACGTTTTCAAAAGTGTGCTGTTACTGCCCCATAACTTACATGGGGGTGACCAAACTTGCAGAAACATGTTTATTTCTGCTGAAAATCATGTTTTGACACTTTCTGCACACTGGGGTTAAGAGCTGAGTGTGTGGGCTCTTTTGAGCCTTGCAGTTACAAAGGGATTCAGTTGTCTGAAAAAACGCGTTTATTTCGGGCTGAAAAACACGTTTTCAAAAGTGTGCTGTTACTGCCCCATAACTTACATGGGGGTGACCAAACTTGCAGAAACATGTTTATTTCTGCTGAAAAACACGTTTTGACACTTTCTGCACACTGGGGTTAAGAGCTGAGTGTGTGGGCTCTTCTGAGTCTTGCAGTTACATAGGGATTCAGTTGTCTGAAAAAACGCGTTTATTTCGGGCTGAAAAACACGTTTTCAAAAGTGTGCTGTTACTGCCCCATAACTTACATGGGGTTGACCAAACTTGCAGAAACATGTTTATTTCTGCTGAAAATCACGTTTTGACACTTTCTGCACACTGGGGTTAAGAGCTGAGTGTGTGGGCTCTTTTGAGCCTTGCAGTTACATAGGGATTCAGTTGTCTGAAAAAACGCGTTTATTTCGGGCTGAAAAACACGTTTTCAAAAGTGTTCTGTTACTGCCCCATAACTTACATGGGGGTGACCAAACTTGCAGAAACATGTTTATTTCTGCTGAAAAACACGTTTTGACACTTTCTGCACACTGGGGTTAAGAGCTGAGTGTGTGGGCTCTTCTGAGTCTTGCAGTTACATAGGGATTCAGTTGTCTGAAAAAACGCGTTTATTTCGGGCTGAAAAACACGTTTTCAAAAGTGTGCTGTTACTGCCCCATAACTTACATGGGGTTGACCAAACTTGCAGAAACATGTTTATTTCTGCTGAAAATCACGTTTTGACACTTTCTGCACACTGGGGTTAAGAGCTGAGTGTGTGGGCTCTACTGAGTCTTGCAGTTACATAGGGATTCAGTTGTCTGAAAAAACGCGTTTATTTCGGGCTGAAAAACACGTTTTCAAAAGTGTGCTGTTACTGCCCCATAACTTACATGGGGGTGACCAAACTTGCAGAAACATGTTTATTTCTGCTGAAAAACACGTTTTGACACTTTCTGCACACTGGGGTTAAGAGCTGAGTGTGTGGGCTCTTTTGAGCCTTGCAGTTACATAGGGATTCAGTTGTCTGAAAAAACGTGTTTATTTCGGGCTGAAAAACACGTTTTCAAAAGTGTGCTGTTACTGCACCATAACTTACATGGGGGTGACCAAACTTGCAGAAACATGTTTATTTCTGCTGAAAAACACGTTTTGACACTTTCTGCACACTGGGGTTAAGAGCTGAGTGTGTGGGCTCTTTTGAGCCTTGCAGTTACATAGAGATTCAGTTGTCTGAAAAAACGTGTTTATTTCGGGCTGAAAAACACGTTTTCAAAAGTGTGCTGTTACTGCCCCATAACTTACATGGGGGTGACCAAACTTGCAGAAACATGTTTATTTCTGCTGAAAAACACGTTTTGACACTTTCTGCACACTGGAGTTAAGAGCTGAGTGTGTAGGCTCTTCTGAGTCTTGCAGTTACATAGGGATTCAGTTGTCTGAAAAAACGCGTTTATTTCGGGCTGAAAAACACGTTTTCAAAAGTGTGCTGTTACTGCCCCATAACTTACATGGGGGTGACCAAACTTGCAGAAACATGTTTATTTCTGCTGAAAATCATGTTTTGACACTTTCTGCACACTGGGGTTAAGAGCTGAGTGTGTGGGCTCTTCTGAGTCTTGCAGTTACATAGGGATTCAGTTGTCTGAAAAAACGCGTTTATTTCGGGCTGAAAAACACGTTTTCAAAAGTGTGCTGTTACTGCCCCATAACTTACATGGGGGTGACCAAACTTGCAGAAACATGTTTATTTCTGCTGAAAATCATGTTTTGACACTTTCTGCACACTGGGGTTAAGAGCTGAGTGTGTGGGCTCTTCTGAGTCTTGCAGTTACATAGGGATTCAGTTGTCTGAAAAAACGCGTTTATTTCGGGCTGAAAAACACGTTTTCAAAAGTGTGCTGTTACTGCCCCATAACTTACATGGGGGTGACCAAACTTGCAGAAACATGTTTATTTCTGCTGAAAATCATGTTTTGACACTTTCTGCACACTGGGGTTAAGAGCTGAGTGTGTGGGCTCTTTTGAGCCTTGCAGTTACAAAGGGATTCAGTTGTCTGAAAAAACGCGTTTATTTCGGGCTGAAAAACACGTTTTCAAAAGTGTGCTGTTACTGCCCCATAACTTACATGGGGGTGACCAAACTTGCAGAAACATGTTTATTTCTGCTGAAAAACACGTTTTGACACTTTCTGCACACTGGAGTTAAGAGCTGAGTGTGTAGGCTCTTCTGAGTCTTGCAGTTACATAGGGATTCAGTTGTCTGAAAAAACGCGTTTATTTCGGGCTGAAAAACACGTTTTCAAAAGTGTGCTGTTACTGCCCCATAACTTACATGGGGGTGACCAAACTTGCAGAAACATGTTTATTTCTGCTGAAAATCATGTTTTGACACTTTCTGCACACTGGGGTTAAGAGCTGAGTGTGTGGGCTCTTCTGAGTCTTGCAGTTACATAGGGATTCAGTTGTCTGAAAAAACGCGTTTATTTCGGGCTGAAAAACACGTTTTCAAAAGTGTGCTGTTACTGCCCCATAACTTACATGGGGGTGACCAAACTTGCAGAAACATGTTTATTTCTGCTGAAAATCACGTTTTGACACTTTCTGCACACTGGGGTTAAGAGCTGAGTGTGTGGGCTCTTCTGAGTCTTGCAGTTACATAGGGATTCAGTTGTCTGAAAAAACGCGTTTATTTCGGGCTGAAAAACACGTTTTCAAAAGTGTGCTGTTACTGCCCCATAACTTACATGGGGGTGACCAAACTTGCAGAAACATGTTTATTTCTGCTGAAAATCATGTTTTGACACTTTCTGCACACTGGTGTTAAGAGCTGAGTGTGTGGGCTCTTTTGAGCCTTGCAGTTACAAAGGGATTCAGTTGTCTGAAAAAACGCGTTTATTTCGGGCTGAAAAACACGTTTTCAAAAGTGTGCTGTTACTGCCCCATAACTTACATGGGGGTGACCAAACTTGCAGAAACATGTTTATTTCTGCTGAAAAACACGTTTTGACACTTTCTGCACACTGGGGTTAAGAGCTGAGTGTGTGGGCTCTTCTGAGTCTTGCAGTTACATAGGGATTCAGTTGTCTGAAAAAACGCGTTTATTTCGGGCTGAAAAACACGTTTTCAAAAGTGTGCTGTTACTGCCCCATAACTTACATGGGGTTGACCAAACTTGCAGAAACATGTTTATTTCTGCTGAAAATCATGTTTTGACACTTTCTGCACACTGGGGTTAAGAGCTGAGTGTGTGGGCTCTTCTGAGTCTTGCAGTTACATAGGGATTCAGTTGTCTGAAAAAACGCGTTTATTTCGGGCTGAAAAACACGTTTTCAAAAGTGTGCTGTTACTGCCCCATAACTTACATGGGGGTGACCAAACTTGCAGAAACATGTTTATTTCTGCTGAAAAACACGTTTTGACACTTTCTGCACACTGGGGTTAAGAGCTGAGTGTGTGGGCTCTTCTGAGTCTTGCAGTTACATAGGGATTCAGTTGTCTGAAAAAACGCATTTATTTCGGGCTGAAAAACACGTTTTCAAAAGTGTGCTGTTACTGCCCCATAACTTACATGGGGTTGACCAAACTTGCAGAAACATGTTTATTTCTGCTGAAAATCACGTTTTGACACTTTCTGCACACTGGGGTTAAGAGCTGAGTGTGTGGGCTCTTTTGAGCCTTGCAGTTACATAGGGATTCAGTTGTCTGAAAAAACGCGTTTATTTCGGGCTGAAAAACACGTTTTCAAAAGTGTTCTGTTACTGCCCCATAACTTACATGGGGGTGACCAAACTTGCAGAAACATGTTTATTTCTGCTGAAAAACACGTTTTGACACTTTCTGCACACTGGGGTTAAGAGCTGAGTGTGTGGGCTCTTCTGAGTCTTGCAGTTACATAGGGATTCAGTTGTCTGAAAAAACGCGTTTATTTCGGGCTGAAAAACACGTTTTCAAAAGTGTGCTGTTACTGCCCCATAACTTACATGGGGTGACCAAACTTGCAGAAACATGTTTATTTCTGCTGAAAAACACGTTTTGACACTTTCTGCACACTGGGGTTAAGAGCTGAGTGTGTGGGCTCTTCTGAGTCTTGCAGTTACATAGGGATTCAGTTGTCTGAAAAAACGCGTTTATTTCGGGCTGAAAAACACGTTTTCAAAAGTGTGCTGTTACTGCCCCATAACTTACATGGGGTTGACCAAACTTGCAGAAACATGTTTATTTCTGCTGAAAATCATGTTTTGACACTTTCTGCACACTGGGGTTAAGAGCTGAGTGTGTGGGCTCTTCTGAGTCTTGCAGTTACATAGGGATTCAGTTGTCTGAAAAAACGCGTTTATTTCGGGCTGAAAAACACGTTTTCAAAAGTGTGCTGTTACTGCCCCATAACTTACATGGGGTGACCAAACTTGCAGAAACATGTTTATTTCTGCTGAAAATCATGTTTTGACACTTTCTGCACACTGGGGTTAAGAGCTGAGTGTGTGGGCTCTTTTGAGCCTTGCAGTTACAAAGGGATTCAGTTGTCTGAAAAAACGCGTTTATTTCGGGCTGAAAAACACGTTTTCAAAAGTGTGCTGTTACTGCCCCATAATTTACATGGGGGTGACCAAACTTGCAGAAACATGTTTATTTCTGCTGAAAAACACGTTTTGACACTTTCTGCACACTGGGGTTAAGAGCTGAGTGTGTGGGCTCTTCTGAGTCTTGCAGTTACATAGGGATTCAGTTGTCTGAAAAAACGCATTTATTTCGGGCTGAAAAACACGTTTTCAAAAGTGTGCTGTTACTGCCCCATAACTTACATGGGGTTGACCAAACTTGCAGAAACATGTTTATTTCTGCTGAAAATCACGTTTTGACACTTTCTGCACACTGGGGTTAAGAGCTGAGTGTGTGGGCTCTTTTGAGCCTTGCAGTTACATAGGGATTCAGTTGTCTGAAAAAACGCGTTTATTTCGGGCTGAAAAACACGTTTTCAAAAGTGTTCTGTTACTGCCCCATAACTTACATGGGGGTGACCAAACTTGCAGAAACATGTTTATTTCTGCTGAAAAACACGTTTTGACACTTTCTGCACACTGGGGTTAAGAGCTGAGTGTGTGGGCTCTTCTGAGTCTTGCAGTTACATAGGGATTCAGTTGTCTGAAAAAACGCGTTTATTTCGGGCTGAAAAACACGTTTTCAAAAGTGTGCTGTTACTGCCCCATAACTTACATGGGGTTGACCAAACTTGCAGAAACATGTTTATTTCTGCTGAAAATCACGTTTTGACACTTTCTGCACACTGGGGTTAAGAGCTGAGTGTGTGGGCTCTACTGAGTCTTGCAGTTACATAGGGATTCAGTTGTCTGAAAAAACGCGTTTATTTCGGGCTGAAAAACACGTTTTCAAAAGTGTGCTGTTACTGCCCCATAACTTACATGGGGGTGACCAAACTTGCAGAAACATGTTTATTTCTGCTGAAAAACACGTTTTGACACTTTCTGCACACTGGGGTTAAGAGCTGAGTGTGTGGGCTCTTCTGAGTCTTGCAGTTACATAGGGATTCAGTTGTCTGAAAAAACGCATTTATTTCGGGCTGAAAAACACGTTTTCAAAAGTGTGCTGTTACTGCCCCATAACTTACATGGGGTTGACCAAACTTGCAGAAACATGTTTATTTCTGCTGAAAATCACGTTTTGACACTTTCTGCACACTGGGGTTAAGAGCTGAGTGTGTGGGCTCTTTTGAGCCTTGCAGTTACATAGGGATTCAGTTGTCTGAAAAAACGCGTTTATTTCGGACTGAAAAACACGTTTTCAAAAGTGTTCTGTTACTGCCCCATAACTTACATGGGGGTGACCAAACTTGCAGAAACATGTTTATTTCTGCTGAAAAACACGTTTTGACACTTTCTGCACACTGGGGTTAAGAGCTGAGTGTGTGGGCTCTTCTGAGTCTTGCAGTTACATAGGGATTCAGTTGTCTGAAAAAACGCGTTTATTTCGGGCTGAAAAACACGTTTTCAAAAGTGTGCTGTTACTGCCCCATAACTTACATGGGGGTGACCAAACTTGCAGAAACATGTTTATTTCTGCTGAAAAACACGTTTTGACACTTTCTGCACACTGGGGTTAAGAGCTGAGTGTGTGGGCTCTTCTGAGTCTTGCAGTTACATAGGGATTCAGTTGTCTGAAAAAACGCGTTTATTTCGGGCTGAAAAACACGTTTTCAAAAGTGTGCTGTTACTGCCCCATAACTTACATGGGGTTGACCAAACTTGCAATAACATGTTTATTTCTGCTGAAAATCATGTTTTGACACTTTCTGCACACTGGGGTTAAGAGCTGAGTGTGTGGGCTCTTCTGAGTCTTGCAGTTACATAGGGATTCAGTTGTCTGAAAAAACGCGTTTATTTCGGGCTGAAAAACACGTTTTCAAAAGTGTGCTGTTACTGCCCCATAACTTACATGGGGGTGACCAAACTTGCAGAAACATGTTTATTTCTGCTGAAAATCATGTTTTGACACTTTCTGCACACTGGGGTTAAGAGCTGAGTGTGTGGGCTCTTTTGAGCCTTGCAGTTACAAAGGGATTCAGTTGTCTGAAAAAACGCGTTTATTTCGGGCTGAAAAACACGTTTTCAAAAGTGTGCTGTTACTGCCCCATAACTTACATGGGGGTGACCAAACTTGCAGAAACATGTTTATTTCTGCTGAAAAACACGTTTTGACACTTTCTGCACACTGGGGTTAAGAGCTGAGTGTGTGGGCTCTTCTGAGTCTTGCAGTTACATAGGGATTCAGTTGTCTGAAAAAACGCATTTATTTCGGGCTGAAAAACACGTTTTCAAAAGTGTGCTGTTACTGCCCCATAACTTACATGGGGTTGACCAAACTTGCAGAAACATGTTTATTTCTGCTGAAAATCACGTTTTGACACTTTCTGCACACTGGGGTTAAGAGCTGAGTGTGTGGGCTCTTTTGAGCCTTGCAGTTACATAGGGATTCAGTTGTCTGAAAAAACGCGTTTATTTCGGACTGAAAAACACGTTTTCAAAAGTGTTCTGTTACTGCCCCATAACTTACATGGGGGTGACCAAACTTGCAGAAACATGTTTATTTCTGCTGAAAAACACGTTTTGACACTTTCTGCACACTGGGGTTAAGAGCTGAGTGTGTGGGCTCTTCTGAGTCTTGCAGTTACATAGGGATTCAGTTGTCTGAAAAAACGCGTTTATTTCGGGCTGAAAAACACGTTTTCAAAAGTGTGCTGTTACTGCCCCATAACTTACATGGGGGTGACCAAACTTGCAGAAACATGTTTATTTCTGCTGAAAAACACGTTTTGACACTTTCTGCACACTGGGGTTAAGAGCTGAGT
Organism: Lepisosteus platostomus; assembly: GCF_059453375.1. NCBI lineage: Eukaryota > Metazoa > Chordata > Actinopteri > Semionotiformes > Lepisosteidae > Lepisosteus > Lepisosteus platostomus. The sequence goes on along the minus strand of NC_142612.1, from coordinate 41,843,676 downwards.
GTGTGGGCTCTTCTGAGTCTTGCAGTTACATAGGGATTCAGTTGTCTGAAAAAACGCGTTTATTTCGGGCTGAAAAACACGTTTTCAAAAGTGTGCTGTTACTGCCCCATAACTTACATGGGGTTGACCAAACTTGCAATAACATGTTTATTTCTGCTGAAAATCATGTTTTGACACTTTCTGCACACTGGGGTTAAGAGCTGAGTGTGTGGGCTCTTCTGAGTCTTGCAGTTACATAGGGATTCAGTTGTCTGAAAAAACGCGTTTATTTCGGGCTGAAAAACACGTTTTCAAAAGTGTGCTGTTACTGCCCCATAACTTACATGGGGGTGACCAAACTTGCAGAAACATGTTTATTTCTGCTGAAAATCATGTTTTGACACTTTCTGCACACTGGGGTTAAGAGCTGAGTGTGTGGGCTCTTTTGAGCCTTGCAGTTACAAAGGGATTCAGTTGTCTGAAAAAACGCGTTTATTTCGGGCTGAAAAACACGTTTTCAAAAGTGTGCTGTTACTGCCCCATAACTTACATGGGGGTGACCAAACTTGCAGAAACATGTTTATTTCTGCTGAAAAACACGTTTTGACACTTTCTGCACACTGGGGTTAAGAGCTGAGTGTGTGGGCTCTTCTGAGTCTTGCAGTTACATAGGGATTCAGTTGTCTGAAAAAACGCGTTTATTTCGGGCTGAAAAACACGTTTTCAAAAGTGTTCTGTTACTGCCCCATAACTTACATGGGGGTGACCAAACTTGCAGAAACATGTTTATTTCTGCTGAAAAACACGTTTTGACACTTTCTGCACACTGGGGTTAAGAGCTGAGTGTGTGGGCTCTTCTGAGTCTTGCAGTTACATAGGGATTCAGTTGTCTGAAAAAACGCGTTTATTTCGGGCTGAAAAACACGTTTTCAAAAGTGTGCTGTTACTGCCCCATAACTTACATGGGGTTGACCAAACTTGCAGAAACATGTTTATTTCTGCTGAAAATCACGTTTTGACACTTTCTGCACACTGGGGTTAAGAGCTGAGTGTGTGGGCTCTACTGAGTCTTGCAGTTACATAGGGATTCAGTTGTCTGAAAAAACGCGTTTATTTCGGGCTGAAAAACACGTTTTCAAAAGTGTGCTGTTACTGCCCCATAACTTACATGGGGGTGACCAAACTTGCAGAAACATGTTTATTTCTGCTGAAAAACACGTTTTGACACTTTCTGCACACTGGGGTTAAGAGCTGAGTGTGTGGGCTCTTCTGAGTCTTGCAGTTACATAGGGATTCAGTTGTCTGAAAAAACGCATTTATTTCGGGCTGAAAAACACGTTTTCAAAAGTGTGCTGTTACTGCCCCATAACTTACATGGGGTTGACCAAACTTGCAGAAACATGTTTATTTCTGCTGAAAATCACGTTTTGACACTTTCTGCACACTGGGGTTAAGAGCTGAGTGTGTGGGCTCTTTTGAGCCTTGCAGTTACATAGGGATTCAGTTGTCTGAAAAAACGCGTTTATTTCGGACTGAAAAACACGTTTTCAAAAGTGTTCTGTTACTGCCCCATAACTTACATGGGGGTGACCAAACTTGCAGAAACATGTTTATTTCTGCTGAAAAACACGTTTTGACACTTTCTGCACACTGGGGTTAAGAGCTGAGTGTGTGGGCTCTTCTGAGTCTTGCAGTTACATAGGGATTCAGTTGTCTGAAAAAACGCGTTTATTTCGGGCTGAAAAACACGTTTTCAAAAGTGTGCTGTTACTGCCCCATAACTTACATGGGGGTGACCAAACTTGCAGAAACATGTTTATTTCTGCTGAAAAACACGTTTTGACACTTTCTGCACACTGGGGTTAAGAGCTGAGTGTGTGGGCTCTTCTGAGTCTTGCAGTTACATAGGGATTCAGTTGTCTGAAAAAACGCGTTTATTTCGGGCTGAAAAACACGTTTTCAAAAGTGTGCTGTTACTGCCCCATAACTTACATGGGGTTGACCAAACTTGCAATAACATGTTTATTTCTGCTGAAAATCATGTTTTGACACTTTCTGCACACTGGGGTTAAGAGCTGAGTGTGTGGGCTCTTCTGAGTCTTGCAGTTACATAGGGATTCAGTTGTCTGAAAAAACGCGTTTATTTCGGGCTGAAAAACACGTTTTCAAAAGTGTGCTGTTACTGCCCCATAACTTACATGGGGGTGACCAAACTTGCAGAAACATGTTTATTTCTGCTGAAAATCATGTTTTGACACTTTCTGCACACTGGGGTTAAGAGCTGAGTGTGTGGGCTCTTTTGAGCCTTGCAGTTACAAAGGGATTCAGTTGTCTGAAAAAACGCGTTTATTTCGGGCTGAAAAACACGTTTTCAAAAGTGTGCTGTTACTGCCCCATAACTTACATGGGGGTGACCAAACTTGCAGAAACATGTTTATTTCTGCTGAAAAACACGTTTTGACACTTTCTGCACACTGGGGTTAAGAGCTGAGTGTGTGGGCTCTTCTGAGTCTTGCAGTTACATAGGGATTCAGTTGTCTGAAAAAACGCATTTATTTCGGGCTGAAAAACACGTTTTCAAAAGTGTGCTGTTACTGCCCCATAACTTACATGGGGTTGACCAAACTTGCAGAAACATGTTTATTTCTGCTGAAAATCACGTTTTGACACTTTCTGCACACTGGGGTTAAGAGCTGAGTGTGTGGGCTCTTTTGAGCCTTGCAGTTACATAGGGATTCAGTTGTCTGAAAAAACGCGTTTATTTCGGGCTGAAAAACACGTTTTCAAAAGTGTTCTGTTACTGCCCCATAACTTACATGGGGGTGACCAAACTTGCAGAAACATGTTTATTTCTGCTGAAAAACACGTTTTGACACTTTCTGCACACTGGGGTTAAGAGCTGAGTGTGTGGGCTCTTCTGAGTCTTGCAGTTACCTAGGGATTCAGTTGTCTGAAAAAACGCGTTTATTTCGGGCTGAAAAACACGTTTTCAAAAGTGTGCTGTTACTGCCCCATAACTTACATGGGGTTGACCAAACTTGCAGAAACATGTTTATTTCTGCTGAAAATCACGTTTTGACACTTTCTGCACACTGGGGTTAAGAGCTGAGTGTGTGGGCTCTACTGAGTCTTGCAGTTACATAGGGATTCAGTTGTCTGAAAAAACGCGTTTATTTCGGGCTGAAAAACACGTTTTCAAAAGTGTGCTGTTACTGCCCCATAACTTACATGGGGGTGACCAAACTTGCAGAAACATGTTTATTTCTGCTGAAAAACACGTTTTGACACTTTCTGCACACTGGGGTTAAGAGCTGAGTGTGTGGGCTCTTCTGAGTCTTGCAGTTACATAGGGATTCAGTTGTCTGAAAAAACGCGTTTATTTCGGGCTGAAAAACACGTTTTCAAAAGTGTGCTGTTACTGCCCCATAACTTACATGGGGTTGACCAAACTTGCAGAAACATGTTTATTTCTGCTGAAAATCATGTTTTGACACTTTCTGCACACTGGGGTTAAGAGCTGAGTGTGTGGGCTCTTCTGAGTCTTGCAGTTACATAGGGATTCAGTTGTCTGAAAAAACGCGTTTATTTCGGGCTGAAAAACACGTTTTCAAAAGTGTGCTGTTACTGCCCCATAACTTACATGGGGGTGACCAAACTTGCAGAAACATGTTTATTTCTGCTGAAAATCATGTTTTGACACTTTCTGCACACTGGGGTTAAGAGCTGAGTGTGTGGGCTCTTTTGAGCCTTGCAGTTACAAAGGGATTCAGTTGTCTGAAAAAACGCGTTTATTTCGGGCTGAAAAACACGTTTTCAAAAGTGTGCTGTTACTGCCCCATAACTTACATGGGGTTGACCAAACTTGCAATAACATGTTTATTTCTGCTGAAAATCATGTTTTGACACTTTCTGCACACTGGGGTTAAGAGCTGAGTGTGTGGGCTCTTCTGAGTCTTGCAGTTACATAGGGATTCAGTTGTCTGAAAAAACGCGTTTATTTCGGGCTGAAAAACACGTTTTCAAAAGTGTGCTGTTACTGCCCCATAACTTACATGGGGGTGACCAAACTTGCAGAAACATGTTTATTTCTGCTGAAAATCATGTTTTGACACTTTCTGCACACTGGGGTTAAGAGCTGAGTGTGTGGGCTCTTTTGAGCCTTGCAGTTACAAAGGGATTCAGTTGTCTGAAAAAACGCGTTTATTTCGGGCTGAAAAACACGTTTTCAAAAGTGTGCTGTTACTGCCCCATAACTTACATGGGGGTGACCAAACTTGCAGAAACATGTTTATTTCTGCTGAAAAACACGTTTTGACACTTTCTGCACACTGGGGTTAAGAGCTGAGTGTGTGGGCTCTTCTGAGTCTTGCAGTTACATAGGGATTCAGTTGTCTGAAAAAACGCATTTATTTCGGGCTGAAAAACACGTTTTCAAAAGTGTGCTGTTACTGCCCCATAACTTACATGGGGTTGACCAAACTTGCAGAAACATGTTTATTTCTGCTGAAAATCACGTTTTGACACTTTCTGCACACTGGGGTTAAGAGCTGAGTGTGTGGGCTCTTTTGAGCCTTGCAGTTACATAGGGATTCAGTTGTCTGAAAAAACGCGTTTATTTCGGGCTGAAAAACACGTTTTCAAAAGTGTTCTGTTACTGCCCCATAACTTACATGGGGGTGACCAAACTTGCAGAAACATGTTTATTTCTGCTGAAAAACACGTTTTGACACTTTCTGCACACTGGGGTTAAGAGCTGAGTGTGTGGGCTCTTCTGAGTCTTGCAGTTACCTAGGGATTCAGTTGTCTGAAAAAACGCGTTTATTTCGGGCTGAAAAACACGTTTTCAAAAGTGTGCTGTTACTGCCCCATAACTTACATGGGGTTGACCAAACTTGCAGAAACATGTTTATTTCTGCTGAAAATCACGTTTTGACACTTTCTGCACACTGGGGTTAAGAGCTGAGTGTGTGGGCTCTACTGAGTCTTGCAGTTACATAGGGATTCAGTTGTCTGAAAAAACGCGTTTATTTCGGGCTGAAAAACACGTTTTCAAAAGTGTGCTGTTACTGCCCCATAACTTACATGGGGGTGACCAAACTTGCAGAAACATGTTTATTTCTGCTGAAAAACACGTTTTGACACTTTCTGCACACTGGGGTTAAGAGCTGAGTGTGTGGGCTCTTCTGAGTCTTGCAGTTACATAGGGATTCAGTTGTCTGAAAAAACGCGTTTATTTCGGGCTGAAAAACACGTTTTCAAAAGTGTGCTGTTACTGCCCCATAACTTACATGGGGTTGACCAAACTTGCAGAAACATGTTTATTTCTGCTGAAAATCATGTTTTGACACTTTCTGCACACTGGGGTTAAGAGCTGAGTGTGTGGGCTCTTCTGAGTCTTGCAGTTACATAGGGATTCAGTTGTCTGAAAAAACGCGTTTATTTCGGGCTGAAAAACACGTTTTCAAAAGTGTGCTGTTACTGCCCCATAACTTACATGGGGGTGACCAAACTTGCAGAAACATGTTTATTTCTGCTGAAAATCATGTTTTGACACTTTCTGCACACTGGGGTTAAGAGCTGAGTGTGTGGGCTCTTTTGAGCCTTGCAGTTACAAAGGGATTCAGTTGTCTGAAAAAACGCGTTTATTTCGGGCTGAAAAACACGTTTTCAAAAGTGTGCTGTTACTGCCCCATAACTTACATGGGGGTGACCAAACTTGCAGAAACATGTTTATTTCTGCTGAAAAACACGTTTTGACACTTTCTGCACACTGGGGTTAAGAGCTGAGTGTGTGGGCTCTTCTGAGTCTTGCAGTTACATAGGGATTCAGTTGTCTGAAAAAACGCATTTATTTCGGGCTGAAAAACACGTTTTCAAAAGTGTGCTGTTACTGCCCCATAACTTACATGGGGTTGACCAAACTTGCAGAAACATGTTTATTTCTGCTGAAAATCACGTTTTGACACTTTCTGCACACTGGGGTTAAGAGCTGAGTGTGTGGGCTCTTTTGAGCCTTGCAGTTACATAGGGATTCAGTTGTCTGAAAAAACGCGTTTATTTCGGGCTGAAAAACACGTTTTCAAAAGTGTTCTGTTACTGCCCCATAACTTACATGGGGGTGACCAAACTTGCAGAAACATGTTTATTTCTGCTGAAAAACACGTTTTGACACTTTCTGCACACTGGGGTTAAGAGCTGAGTGTGTGGGCTCTTCTGAGTCTTGCAGTTACCTAGGGATTCAGTTGTCTGAAAAAACGCGTTTATTTCGGGCTGAAAAACACGTTTTCAAAAGTGTGCTGTTACTGCCCCATAACTTACATGGGGTTGACCAAACTTGCAGAAACATGTTTATTTCTGCTGAAAATCACGTTTTGACACTTTCTGCACACTGGGGTTAAGAGCTGAGTGTGTGGGCTCTACTGAGTCTTGCAGTTACATAGGGATTCAGTTGTCTGAAAAAACGCGTTTATTTCGGGCTGAAAAACACGTTTTCAAAAGTGTGCTGTTACTGCCCCATAACTTACATGGGGGTGACCAAACTTGCAGAAACATGTTTATTTCTGCTGAAAAACACGTTTTGACACTTTCTGCACACTGGGGTTAAGAGCTGAGTGTGTGGGCTCTTCTGAGTCTTGCAGTTACATAGGGATTCAGTTGTCTGAAAAAACGCGTTTATTTCGGGCTGAAAAACACGTTTTCAAAAGTGTGCTGTTACTGCCCCATAACTTACATGGGGTTGACCAAACTTGCAGAAACATGTTTATTTCTGCTGAAAATCATGTTTTGACACTTTCTGCACACTGGGGTTAAGAGCTGAGTGTGTGGGCTCTTTTGAGCCTTGCAGTTACATAGGGATTCAGTTGTCTGAAAAAACGCGTTTATTTCGGGCTGAAAAACACGTTTCAAAAGTGTTCTGTTACTGCCCCATAACTTACATGGGGGTGACCAAACTTGCAGAAACATGTTTATTTCTGCTGAAAAACACGTTTTGACACTTTCTGCACACTGGGGTTAAGAGCTGAGTGTGTGGGCTCTTCTGAGTCTTGCAGTTACATAGGGATTCAGTTGTCTGAAAAAACGCGTTTATTTCGGGCTGAAAAACACGTTTTCAAAAGTGTGCTGTTACTGCCCCATAACTTACATGGGGTTGACCAAACTTGCAGAAACATGTTTATTTCTGCTGAAAATCACGTTTTGACACTTTCTGCACACTGGGGTTAAGAGCTGAGTGTGTGGGCTCTACTGAGTCTTGCAGTTACATAGGGATTCAGTTGTCTGAAAAAACGCGTTTATTTCGGGCTGAAAAACACGTTTTCAAAAGTGTGCTGTTACTGCCCCATAACTTACATGGGGGTGACCAAACTTGCAGAAACATGTTTATTTCTGCTGAAAAACACGTTTTGACACTTTCTGCACACTGGGGTTAAGAGCTGAGTGTGTGGGCTCTTCTGAGTCTTGCAGTTACATAGGGATTCAGTTGTCTGAAAAAACGCGTTTATTTCGGGCTGAAAAACACGTTTTCAAAAGTGTGCTGTTACTGCCCCATAACTTACATGGGGTTGACCAAACTTGCAGAAACATGTTTATTTCTGCTGAAAATCACGTTTTGACACTTTCTGCACACTGGGGTTAAGAGCTGAGTGTGTGGGCTCTACTGAGTCTTGCAGTTACATAGGGATTCAGTTGTCTGAAAAAACGCGTTTATTTCGGGCTGAAAAACACGTTTTCAAAAGTGTGCTGTTACTGCCCCATAACTTACATGGGGGTGACCAAACTTGCAGAAACATGTTTATTTCTGCTGAAAAACACGTTTTGACACTTTCTGCACACTGGGGTTAAGAGCTGAGTGTGTGGGCTCTTCTGAGTCTTGCAGTTACATAGGGATTCAGTTGTCTGAAAAAACGCGTTTATTTCGGGCTGAAAAACACGTTTTCAAAAGTGTGCTGTTACTGCCCCATAACTTACATGGGGTTGACCAAACTTGCAGAAACATGTTTATTTCTGCTGAAAATCATGTTTTGACACTTTCTGCACACTGGGGTTAAGAGCTGAGTGTGTGGGCTCTTTTGAGCCTTGCAGTTACATAGGGATTCAGTTGTCTGAAAAAACGCGTTTATTTCGGGCTGAAAAACACGTTTCAAAAGTGTTCTGTTACTGCCCCATAACTTACATGGGGGTGACCAAACTTGCAGAAACATGTTTATTTCTGCTGAAAAACACGTTTTGACACTTTCTGCACACTGGGGTTAAGAGCTGAGTGTGTGGGCTCTTCTGAGTCTTGCAGTTACATAGGGATTCAGTTGTCTGAAAAAACGCGTTTATTTCGGGCTGAAAAACACGTTTTCAAAAGTGTGCTGTTACTGCCCCATAACTTACATGGGGTTGACCAAACTTGCAGAAACATGTTTATTTCTGCTGAAAATCACGTTTTGACACTTTCTGCACACTGGGGTTAAGAGCTGAGTGTGTGGGCTCTACTGAGTCTTGCAGTTACATAGGGATTCAGTTGTCTGAAAAAACGCGTTTATTTCGGGCTGAAAAACACGTTTTCAAAAGTGTGCTGTTACTGCCCCATAACTTACATGGGGGTGACCAAACTTACAGAAACATGTTTATTTCTGCTGAAAAACACGTTTTGACACTTTCTGCACACTGGGGTTAAGAGCTGAGTGTGTGGGCTCTTCTGAGTCTTGCAGTTACATAGGGATTCAGTTGTCTGAAAAAACGCGTTTATTTCGGGCTGAAAAACACGTTTTCAAAAGTGTGCTGTTACTGCCCCATAACTTATATGGGGTTGACCAAACTTGCAGAAACATGTTTATTTCTGCTGAAAATCATGTTTTGACACTTTCTGCACACTGGGGTTAAGAGCTGAGTGTGTGGGCTCTTCTGAGTCTTGCAGTTACATAGGGATTCAGTTGTCTGAAAAAACGCGTTTATTTCGGGCTGAAAAACACGTTTTCAAAAGTGTGCTGTTACTGCCCCATAACTTACATGGGGTTGACCAAACTTGCAGAAACATGTTTATTTCTGCTGAAAATCACGTTTTGACACTTTCTGCACACTGGGGTTAAGAGCTGAGTGTGTGGGCTCTACTGAGTCTTGCAGTTACATAGGGATTCAGTTGTCTGAAAAAACGCGTTTATTTCGGGCTGAAAAACACGTTTTCAAAAGTGTGCTGTTACTGCCCCATAACTTACATGGGGGTGACCAAACTTGCAGAAACATGTTTATTTCTGCTGAAAAACACGTTTTGACACTTTCTGCACACTGGGGTTAAGAGCTGAGTGTGTGGGCTCTTTTGAGCCTTGCAGTTACATAGGGATTCAGTTGTCTGAAAAAACGCGTTTATTTCGGGCTGAAAAACACGTTTTCAAAAGTGTGCTGTTACTGCACCATAACTTACATGGGGGTGACCAAACTTGCAGAAACATGTTTATTTCTGCTGAAAAACACGTTTTGACACTTTCTGCACACTGGGGTTAAGAGCTGAGTGTGTGGGCTCTTTTGAGCCTTGCAGTTACATAGGGATTCAGTTGTCTGAAAAAACGTGTTTATTTCGGGCTGAAAAACACGTTTTCAAAAGTGTGCTGTTACTGCACCATAACTTACATGGGGGTGACCAAACTTGCAGAAACATGTTTATTTCTGCTGAAAAACACGTTTTGACACTTTCTGCACACTGGGGTTAAGAGCTGAGTGTGTGGGCTCTTTTGAGCCTTGCAGTTACATAGGGATTCAGTTGTCTGAAAAAACGTGTTTATTTCGGGCTGAAAAACACGTTTTCAAAAGTGTGCTGTTACTGCCCCATAACTTACATGGGGGTGACCAAACTTGCAGAAACATGTTTATTTCTGCTGAAAAACACGTTTTGACACTTTCTGCACACTGGAGTTAAGAGCTGAGTGTGTAGGCTCTTCTGAGTCTTGCAGTTACATAGGGATTCAGTTGTCTGAAAAAACGCGTTTATTTCGGGCTGAAAAACACGTTTTCAAAAGTGTGCTGTTACTGCCCCATAACTTACATGGGGGTGACCAAACTTGCAGAAACATGTTTATTTCTGCTGAAAATCATGTTTTGACACTTTCTGCACACTGGGGTTAAGAGCTGAGTGTGTGGGCTCTTCTGAGTCTTGCAGTTACATAGGGATTCAGTTGTCTGAAAAAACGCGTTTATTTCGGGCTGAAAAACACGTTTTCAAAAGTGTGCTGTTACTGCCCCATAACTTACATGGGGGTGACCAAACTTGCAGAAACATGTTTATTTCTGCTGAAAATCATGTTTTGACACTTTCTGCACACTGGGGTTAAGAGCTGAGTGTGTGGGCTCTTCTGAGTCTTGCAGTTACATAGGGATTCAGTTGTCTGAAAAAACGCGTTTATTTCGGGCTGAAAAACACGTTTTCAAAAGTGTGCTGTTACTGCCCCATAACTTACATGGGGGTGACCAAACTTGCAGAAACATGTTTATTTCTGCTGAAAATCATGTTTTGACACTTTCTGCACACTGGGGTTAAGAGCTGAGTGTGTGGGCTCTTTTGAGCCTTGCAGTTACAAAGGGATTCAGTTGTCTGAAAAAACGCGTTTATTTCGGGCTGAAAAACACGTTTTCAAAAGTGTGCTGTTACTGCCCCATAACTTACATGGGGGTGACCAAACTTGCAGAAACATGTTTATTTCTGCTGAAAAACACGTTTTGACACTTTCTGCACACTGGAGTTAAGAGCTGAGTGTGTAGGCTCTTCTGAGTCTTGCAGTTACATAGGGATTCAGTTGTCTGAAAAAACGCGTTTATTTCGGGCTGAAAAACACGTTTTCAAAAGTGTGCTGTTACTGCCCCATAACTTACATGGGGGTGACCAAACTTGCAGAAACATGTTTATTTCTGCTGAAAATCATGTTTTGACACTTTCTGCACACTGGGGTTAAGAGCTGAGTGTGTGGGCTCTTCTGAGTCTTGCAGTTACATAGGGATTCAGTTGTCTGAAAAAACGCGTTTATTTCGGGCTGAAAAACACGTTTTCAAAAGTGTGCTGTTACTGCCCCATAACTTACATGGGGGTGACCAAACTTGCAGAAACATGTTTATTTCTGCTGAAAATCATGTTTTGACACTTTCTGCACACTGGGGTTAAGAGCTGAGTGTGTGGGCTCTTCTGAGTCTTGCAGTTACATAGGGATTCAGTTGTCTGAAAAAACGCGTTTATTTCGGGCTGAAAAACACGTTTTCAAAAGTGTGCTGTTACTGCCCCATAACTTACATGGGGGTGACCAAACTTGCAGAAACATGTTTATTTCTGCTGAAAATCATGTTTTGACACTTTCTGCACACTGGGGTTAAGAGCTGAGTGTGTGGGCTCTTTTGAGCCTTGCAGTTACAAAGGGATTCAGTTGTCTGAAAAAACGCGTTTATTTCGGGCTGAAAAACACGTTTTCAAAAGTGTGCTGTTACTGCCCCATAACTTACATGGGGGTGACCAAACTTGCAGAAACATGTTTATTTCTGCTGAAAAACACGTTTTGACACTTTCTGCACACTGGGGTTAAGAGCTGAGTGTGTGGGCTCTTCTGAGTCTTGCAGTTACTTAGGGATTCAGTTGTCTGAAAAAACGCGTTTATTTCGGGCTGAAAAACACGTTTTCAAAAGTGTGCTGTTACTGCCCCATAACTTACATGGGGTTGACCAAACTTGCAGAAACATGTTTATTTCTGCTGAAAATCATGTTTTGACACTTTCTGCACACTGGGGTTAAGAGCTGAGTGTGTGGGCTCTTCTGAGTCTTGCAGTTACATAGGGATTCAGTTGTCTGAAAAAACGCGTTTATTTCGGGCTGAAAAACACGTTTTCAAAAGTGTGCTGTTACTGCCCCATAACTTACATGGGGGTGACCAAACTTGCAGAAACATGTTTATTTCTGCTGAAAAACACGTTTTGACACTTTCTGCACACTGGGGTTAAGAGCTGAGTGTGTGGGCTCTTCTGAGTCTTGCAGTTACATAGGGATTCAGTTGTCTGAAAAAACGCATTTATTTCGGGCTGAAAAACACGTTTTCAAAAGTGTGCTGTTACTGCCCCATAACTTACATGGGGTTGACCAAACTTGCAGAAACATGTTTATTTCTGCTGAAAATCACGTTTTGACACTTTCTGCACACTGGGGTTAAGAGCTGAGTGTGTGGGCTCTTTTGAGCCTTGCAGTTACATAGGGATTCAGTTGTCTGAAAAAACGTGTTTATTTCGGGCTGAAAAACACGTTTTCAAAAGTGTGCTGTTACTGCACCATAACTTACATGGGGGTGACCAAACTTGCAGAAACATGTTTATTTCTGCTGAAAAACACGTTTTGACACTTTCTGCACACTGGGGTTAAGAGCTGAGTGTGTGGGCTCTTTTGAGCCTTGCAGTTACATAGGGATTCAGTTGTCTGAAAAAACGTGTTTATTTCGGGCTGAAAAACACGTTTTCAAAAGTGTGCTGTTACTGCCCCATAACTTACATGGGGGTGACCAAACTTGCAGAAACATGTTTATTTCTGCTGAAAAACACGTTTTGACACTTTCTGCACACTGGAGTTAAGAGCTGAGTGTGTAGGCTCTTCTGAGTCTTGCAGTTACATAGGGATTCAGTTGTCTGAAAAAACGCGTTTATTTCGGGCTGAAAAACACGTTTTCAAAAGTGTGCTGTTACTGCCCCATAACTTACATGGGGGTGACCAAACTTGCAGAAACATGTTTATTTCTGCTGAAAAACACGTTTTGACACTTTCTGCACACTGGGGTTAAGAGCTGAGTGTGTGGGCTCTTTTGAGCCTTGCAGTTACATAGGGATTCAGTTGTCTGAAAAAACGTGTTTATTTCGGGCTGAAAAACACGTTTTCAAAAGTGTGCTGTTACTGCCCCATAACTTACATGGGGGTGACCAAACTTGCAGAAACATGTTTATTTCTGCTGAAAAACACGTTTTGACACTTTCTGCACACTGGAGTTAAGAGCTGAGTGTGTAGGCTCTTCTGAGTCTTGCAGTTACATAGGGATTCAGTTGTCTGAAAAAACGCGTTTATTTCGGGCTGAAAAACACGTTTTCAAAAGTGTGCTGTTACTGCCCCATAACTTACATGGGGGTGACCAAACTTGCAGAAACATGTTTATTTCTGCTGAAAATCATGTTTTGACACTTTCTGCACACTGGGGTTAAGAGCTGAGTGTGTGGGCTCTTCTGAGTCTTGCAGTTACATAGGGATTCAGTTGTCTGAAAAAACGCGTTTATTTCGGGCTGAAAAACACGTTTTCAAAAGTGTGCTGTTACTGCCCCATAACTTACATGGGGGTGACCAAACTTGCAGAAACATGTTTATTTCTGCTGAAAATCATGTTTTGACACTTTCTGCACACTGGGGTTAAGAGCTGAGTGTGTGGGCTCTTTTGAGCCTTGCAGTTACAAAGGGATTCAGTTGTCTGAAAAAACGCGTTTATTTCGGGCTGAAAAACACGTTTTCAAAAGTGTGCTGTTACTGCCCCATAACTTACATGGGGGTGACCAAACTTGCAGAAACATGTTTATTTCTGCTGAAAATCATGTTTTGACACTTTCTGCACACTGGGGTTAAGAGCTGAGTGTGTGGGCTCTTTTGAGCCTTGCAGTTACAAAGGGATTCAGTTGTCTGAAAAAACGCGTTTATTTCGGGCTGAAAAACACGTTTTCAAAAGTGTGCTGTTACTGCCCCATAACTTACATGGGGGTGACCAAACTTGCAGAAACATGTTTATTTCTGCTGAAAATCATGTTTTGACACTTTCTGCACACTGGGGTTAAGAGCTGAGTGTGTGGGCTCTTCTGAGTCTTGCAGTTACATAGGGATTCAGTTGTCTGAAAAAACGCGTTTATTTCGGGCTGAAAAACACGTTTTCAAAAGTGTGCTGTTACTGCCCCATAACTTACATGGGGGTGACCAAACTTGCAGAAACATGTTTATTTCTGCTGAAAATCATGTTTTGACACTTTCTGCACACTGGGGTTAAGAGCTGAGTGTGTGGGCTCTTTTGAGCCTTGCAGTTACAAAGGGATTCAGTTGTCTGAAAAAACGCGTTTATTTCGGGCTGAAAAACACGTTTTCAAAAGTGTGCTGTTACTGCCCCATAACTTACATGGGGGTGACCAAACTTGCAGAAACATGTTTATTTCTGCTGAAAAACACGTTTTGACACTTTCTGCACACTGGAGTTAAGAGCTGAGTGTGTAGGCTCTTCTGAGTCTTGCAGTTACATAGGGATTCAGTTGTCTGAAAAAACGCGTTTATTTCGGGCTGAAAAACACGTTTTCAAAAGTGTGCTGTTACTGCCCCATAACTTACATGGGGGTGACCAAACTTGCAGAAACATGTTTATTTCTGCTGAAAATCATGTTTTGACACTTTCTGCACACTGGGGTTAAGAGCTGAGTGTGTGGGCTCTTCTGAGTCTTGCAGTTACATAGGGATTCAGTTGTCTGAAAAAACGCGTTTATTTCGGGCTGAAAAACACGTTTTCAAAAGTGTGCTGTTACTGCCCCATAACTTACATGGGGGTGACCAAACTTGCAGAAACATGTTTATTTCTGCTGAAAATCATGTTTTGACACTTTCTGCACACTGGGGTTAAGAGCTGAGTGTGTGGGCTCTTCTGAGTCTTGCAGTTACATAGGGATTCAGTTGTCTGAAAAAACGCGTTTATTTCGGGCTGAAAAACACGTTTTCAAAAGTGTGCTGTTACTGCCCCATAACTTACATGGGGGTGACCAAACTTGCAGAAACATGTTTATTTCTGCTGAAAATCATGTTTTGACACTTTCTGCACACTGGGGTTAAGAGCTGAGTGTGTGGGCTCTTTTGAGCCTTGCAGTTACAAAGGGATTCAGTTGTCTGAAAAAACGCGTTTATTTCGGGCTGAAAAACACGTTTTCAAAAGTGTGCTGTTACTGCCCCATAACTTACATGGGGGTGACCAAACTTGCAGAAACATGTTTATTTCTGCTGAAAAACACGTTTTGACACTTTCTGCACACTGGGGTTAAGAGCTGAGTGTGTGGGCTCTTCTGAGTCTTGCAGTTACTTAGGGATTCAGTTGTCTGAAAAAACGCGTTTATTTCGGGCTGAAAAACACGTTTTCAAAAGTGTGCTGTTACTGCCCCATAACTTACATGGGGTTGACCAAACTTGCAGAAACATGTTTATTTCTGCTGAAAATCATGTTTTGACACTTTCTGCACACTGGGGTTAAGAGCTGAGTGTGTGGGCTCTTCTGAGTCTTGCAGTTACATAGGGATTCAGTTGTCTGAAAAAACGCGTTTATTTCGGGCTGAAAAACACGTTTTCAAAAGTGTGCTGTTACTGCCCCATAACTTACATGGGGGTGACCAAACTTGCAGAAACATGTTTATTTCTGCTGAAAAACACGTTTTGACACTTTCTGCACACTGGGGTTAAGAGCTGAGTGTGTGGGCTCTTCTGAGTCTTGCAGTTACATAGGGATTCAGTTGTCTGAAAAAACGCATTTATTTCGGGCTGAAAAACACGTTTTCAAAAGTGTGCTGTTACTGCCCCATAACTTACATGGGGTTGACCAAACTTGCAGAAACATGTTTATTTCTGCTGAAAATCACGTTTTGACACTTTCTGCACACTGGGGTTAAGAGCTGAGTGTGTGGGCTCTTTTGAGCCTTGCAGTTACATAGGGATTCAGTTGTCTGAAAAAACGCGTTTATTTCGGGCTGAAAAACACGTTTTCAAAAGTGTTCTGTTACTGCCCCATAACTTACATGGGGGTGACCAAACTTGCAGAAACATGTTTATTTCTGCTGAAAAACACGTTTTGACACTTTCTGCACACTGGGGTTAAGAGCTGAGTGTGTGGGCTCTTCTGAGTCTTGCAGTTACATAGGGATTCAGTTGTCTGAAAAAACGCGTTTATTTCGGGCTGAAAAACACGTTTTCAAAAGTGTGCTGTTACTGCCCCATAACTTACATGGGGTTGACCAAACTTGCAGAAACATGTTTATTTCTGCTGAAAATCACGTTTTGACACTTTCTGCACACTGGGGTTAAGAGCTGAGTGTGTGGGCTCTACTGAGTCTTGCAGTTACATAGGGATTCAGTTGTCTGAAAAAACGCGTTTATTTCGGGCTGAAAAACACGTTTTCAAAAGTGTGCTGTTACTTCCCCATAACTTACATGGGGGTGACCAAACTTGCAGAAACATGTTTATTTCTGCTGAAAAACACGTTTTGACACTTTCTGCACACTGGGGTTAAGAGCTGAGTGTGTGGGCTCTTCTGAGTCTTGCAGTTACATAGGGATTCAGTTGTCTGAAAAAACGCGTTTATTTCGGGCTGAAAAACACGTTTTCAAAAGTGTGCTGTTACTGCCCCATAACTTACATGGGGTTGACCAAACTTGCAGAAACATGTTTATTTCTGCTGAAAATCACGTTTTGACATTTTCTGCACACTGGGGTTAAGAGCTGAGTGTGTGGGCTCTTTTGAGCCTTGCAGTTACATAGGGATTCAGTTGTCTGAAAAAACGCGTTTATTTCGGGCTGAAAAACACGTTTTCAAAAGTGTTCTGTTACTGCCCCATAACTTACATGGGGGTGACCAAACTTGCAGAAACATGTTTATTTCTGCTGAAAAACACGTTTTGACACTTTCTGCACACTGGGGTTAAGAGCTGAGTGTGTGGGCTCTTCTGAGTCTTGCAGTTACATAGGGATTCAGTTGTCTGAAAAAACGCGTTTATTTCGGGCTGAAAAACACGTTTTCAAAAGTGTGCTGTTACTGCCCCATAACTTACATGGGGTTGACCAAACTTGCAGAAACATGTTTATTTCTGCTGAAAATCACGTTTTGACACTTTCTGCACACTGGGGTTAAGAGCTGAGTGTGTGGGCTCTACTGAGTCTTGCAGTTACATAGGGATTCAGTTGTCTGAAAAAACGCGTTTATTTCGGGCTGAAAAACACGTTTTCAAAAGTGTGCTGTTACTTCCCCATAACTTACATGGGGGTGACCAAACTTGCAGAAACATGTTTATTTCTGCTGAAAAACACGTTTTGACACTTTCTGCACACTGGGGTTAAGAGCTGAGTGTGTGGGCTCTTTTGAGCCTTGCAGTTACATAGGGATTCAGTTGTCTGAAAAAACGTGTTTATTTCGGGCTGAAAAACACGTTTTCAAAAGTGTTCTGTTACTGCCCCATAACTTACATGGGGGTGACCAAACTTGCAGAAACATGTTTATTTCTGCTGAAAAACACGTTTTCACACTTTCTGCACACTGGGGTTAAGAGCTGAGTGTGTGGGCTCTTCTGAGTCTTGCAGTTACATAGGGATTCAGTTGTCTGAAAAAACGCGTTTATTTCGGGCTGAAAAACACGTTTTCAAAAGTGTGCTGTTACTGCACCATAACTTCCATGGGGGTGACCAAACTTGCAGAAACATGTTTATTTCTGCTGAAAAACACGTTTTGACACTTTCTGCACACTGGGGTTAAGAGCTGAGTGTGTGGGCTCTTTTGAGCCTTGCAGTTACATAGGGATTCAGTTGTCTGAAAAAACGTGTTTATTTCGGGCTGAAAAACACGTTTTCAAAAGTGTGCTGTTACTGCCCCATAACTTACATGGGGTTGACCAAACTTGCAGAAACATGTTTATTTCTGCTGAAAAACACGTTTTGACACTTTCTGCACACTGGAGTTAAGAGCTGAGTGTGTAGGCTCTTCTGAGTCTTGCAGTTACATAGGGATTCAGTTGTCTGAAAAAACGCGTTTATTTCGGGCTGAAAAACACGTTTTCAAAAGTGTGCTGTTACTGCCCCATAACTTACATGGGTGTGACCAAACTTGCAGAAACATGTTTATTTCTGCTGAAAATCATGTTTTGACACTTTCTGCACACTGGGGTTAAGAGCTGAGTGTGTGGGCTCTTCTGAGTCTTGCAGTTACATAGGGATTCAGTTGTCTGAAAAAACGCGTTTATTTCGGGCTGAAAAACACGTTTTCAAAAGTGTGCTGTTACTGCCCCGTAACTTACATGGGGGTGACCAAACTTGCAGAAACATGTTTATTTCTGCTGAAAATCATGTTTTGACACTTTCTGCACACTGGGGTTAAGAGCTGAGTGTGTGGGCTCTTCTGAGTCTTGCAGTTACATAGGGATTCAGTTGTCTGAAAAAACGCGTTTATTTCGGGCTGAAAAACACGTTTTCAAAAGTGTGCTGTTACTGCCCCATAACTTACATGGGGGTGACCAAACTTGCAGAAACATGTTTATTTCTGCTGAAAAACACGTTTTGACACTTTCTGCACACTGGGGTTAAGAGCTGAGTGTGTGGGCTCTTTTGAGCCTTGCAGTTACATAGGGATTCAGTTGTCTGAAAAAACGTGTTTATTTCGGGCTGAAAAACACGTTTTCAAAAGTGTGCTGTTACTGCACCATAACTTACATGGGGGTGACCAAACTTGCAGAAACATGTTTATTTCTGCTGAAAAACACGTTTTGACACTTTCTGCACACTGGGGTTAAGAGCTGAGTGTGTGGGCTCTTTTGAGCCTTGCAGTTACATAGGGATTCAGTTGTCTGAAAAAACGTGTTTATTTCGGGCTGAAAAACACGTTTTCAAAAGTGTGCTGTTACTGCCCCATAACTTACATGGGGTTGACCAAACTTGCAGAAACATGTTTATTTCTGCTGAAAAACACGTTTTGACACTTTCTGCACACTGGAGTTAAGAGCTGAGTGTGTAGGCTCTTCTGAGTCTTGCAGTTACATAGGGATTCAGTTGTCTGAAAAAACGCGTTTATTTCGGGCTGAAAAACACGTTTTCAAAAGTGTGCTGTTACTGCCCCATAACTTACATGGGTGTGACCAAACTTGCAGAAACATGTTTATTTCTGCTGAAAATCATGTTTTGACACTTTCTGCACACTGGGGTTAAGAGCTGAGTGTGTGGGCTCTTCTGAGTCTTGCAGTTACATAGGGATTCAGTTGTCTGAAAAAACGCGTTTATTTCGGGCTGAAAAACACGTTTTCAAAAGTGTGCTGTTACTGCCCCATAACTTACATGGGGGTGACCAAACTTGCAGAAACATGTTTATTTCTGCTGAAAATCATGTTTTGACACTTTCTGCACACTGGGGTTAAGAGCTGAGTGTGTGGGCTCTTCTGAGTCTTGCAGTTACATAGGGATTCAGTTGTCTGAAAAAACGCGTTTATTTCGGGCTGAAAAACACGTTTTCAAAAGTGTGCTGTTACTGCCCCATAACTTTACATGGGGGTGACCAAACTTGCAGAAACATGTTTATTTCTGCTGAAAAACACGTTTTGACACTTTCTGCACACTGGGGTTAAGAGCTGAGTGTGTGGGCTCTTCTGTGTCTTGCAGTTACATAGGGATTCAGTTGTCTGAAAAAACGCGTTTATTTCGGGCTGAAAAACACGTTTTCAAAAGTGTGCTGTTACTGCCCCATAACTTACATGGGGTTGACCAAACTTGCAGAAACATGTTTATTTCTGCTGAAAATCATGTTTTGACACTTTCTGCACACTGGGGTTAAGAGCTGAGTGTGTGGGCTCTTCTGAGTCTTGCAGTTACATAGGGATTCAGTTGTCTGAAAAAACGCGTTTATTTCGGGCTGAAAAACACGTTTTCAAAAGTGTGCTGTTACTGCCCCATAACTTACATGGGGGTGACCAAACTTGCAGAAACATGTTTATTTCTGCTGAAAATCATGTTTTGACACTTTCTGCACACTGGGGTTAAGAGCTGAGTGTGTGGGCTCTTTTGAGCCTTGCAGTTACAAAGGGATTCAGTTGTCTGAAAAAACGCGTTTATTTCGGGCTGAAAAACACGTTTTCAAAAGTGTGCTGTTACTGCCCCATAACTTACATGGGGGTGACCAAACTTGCAGAAACATGTTTATTTCTGCTGAAAAACACGTTTTGACACTTTCTGCACACTGGGGTTAAGAGCTGAGTGTGTGGGCTCTTCTGAGACTTGCAGTTACATAGGGATTCAGTTGTCTGAAAAAACGCATTTATTTCGGGCTGAAAAACACGTTTTCAAAAGTGTGCTGTTACTGCCCCATAACTTACATGGGGTTGACCAAACTTGCAGAAACATGTTTATTTCTGCTGAAAATCACGTTTTGACACTTTCTGCACACTGGGGTTAAGAGCTGAGTGTGTGGGCTCTTTTGAGCCTTGCAGTTACATAGGGATTCAGTTGTCTGAAAAAACGCGTTTATTTCGGGCTGAAAAACACGTTTTCAAAAGTGTTCTGTTACTGCCCCATAACTTACATGGGGGTGACCAAACTTGCAGAAACATGTTTATTTCTGCTGAAAAACACGTTTTGACACTTTCTGCACACTGGGGTTAAGAGCTGAGTGTGTGGGCTCTTCTGAGTCTTGCAGTTACATAGGGATTCAGTTGTCTGAAAAAACGCGTTTATTTCGGGCTGAAAAACACGTTTTCAAAAGTGTGCTGTTACTGCCCCATAACTTACATGGGGGTGACCAAACTTGCAGAAACATGTTTATTTCTGCTGAAAAACACGTTTTGACACTTTCTGCACACTGGGGTTAAGAGCTGAGTGTGTGGGCTCTTCTGAGTCTTGCAGTTACATAGGGATTCAGTTGTCTGAAAAAACGCGTTTATTTCGGGCTGAAAAACACGTTTTCAAAAGTGTGCTGTTACTGCCCCATAACTTACATGGGGTTGACCAAACTTGCAGAAACATGTTTATTTCTGCTGAAAATCATGTTTTGACACTTTCTGCACACTGGGGTTAAGAGCTGAGTGTGTGGGCTCTTCTGAGTCTTGCAGTTACATAGGGATTCAGTTGTCTGAAAAAACGCGTTTATTTCGGGCTGAAAAACACGTTTTCAAAAGTGTGCTGTTACTGCCCCATAACTTACATGGGGGTGACCAAACTTGCAGAAACATGTTTATTTCTGCTGAAAATCATGTTTTGACACTTTCTGCACACTGGGGTTAAGAGCTGAGTGTGTGGGCTCTTTTGAGCCTTGCAGTTACATAGGGATTCAGTTGTCTGAAAAAACGTGTTTATTTCGGGCTGAAAAACACGTTTTCAAAAGTGTGCTGTTACTGCCCCATAACTTACATGGGGTTGACCAAACTTGCAGAAACATGTTTATTTCTGCTGAAAAACACGTTTTGACACTTTCTGCACACTGGAGTTAAGAGCTGAGTGTGTAGGCTCTTCTGAGTCTTGCAGTTACATAGGGATTCAGTTGTCTGAAAAAACGCGTTTATTTCGGGCTGAAAAACACGTTTTCAAAAGTGTGCTGTTACTGCCCCATAACTTACATGGGTGTGACCAAACTTGCAGAAACATGTTTATTTCTGCTGAAAATCATGTTTTGACACTTTCTGCACACTGGGGTTAAGAGCTGAGTGTGTGGGCTCTTCTGAGTCTTGCAGTTACATAGGGATTCAGTTGTCTGAAAAAACGCGTTTATTTCGGGCTGAAAAACACGTTTTCAAAAGTGTGCTGTTACTGCCCCATAACTTACATGGGGGTGACCAAACTTGCAGAAACATGTTTATTTCTGCTGAAAATCATGTTTTGACACTTTCTGCACACTGGGGTTAAGAGCTGAGTGTGTGGGCTCTTCTGAGTCTTGCAGTTACATAGGGATTCAGTTGTCTGAAAAAACGCGTTTATTTCGGGCTGAAAAACACGTTTTCAAAAGTGTGCTGTTACTGCCCCATAACTTTACATGGGGGTGACCAAACTTGCAGAAACATGTTTATTTCTGCTGAAAAACACGTTTTGACACTTTCTGCACACTGGGGTTAAGAGCTGAGTGTGTGGGCTCTTCTGTGTCTTGCAGTTACATAGGGATTCAGTTGTCTGAAAAAACGCGTTTATTTCGGGCTGAAAAACACGTTTTCAAAAGTGTGCTGTTACTGCCCCATAACTTACATGGGGTTGACCAAACTTGCAGAAACATGTTTATTTCTGCTGAAAATCATGTTTTGACACTTTCTGCACACTGGGGTTAAGAGCTGAGTGTGTGGGCTCTTCTGAGTCTTGCAGTTACATAGGGATTCAGTTGTCTGAAAAAACGCGTTTATTTCGGGCTGAAAAACACGTTTTCAAAAGTGTGCTGTTACTGCCCCATAACTTACATGGGGGTGACCAAACTTGCAGAAACATGTTTATTTCTGCTGAAAATCATGTTTTGACACTTTCTGCACACTGGGGTTAAGAGCTGAGTGTGTGGGCTCTTTTGAGCCTTGCAGTTACAAAGGGATTCAGTTGTCTGAAAAAACGCGTTTATTTCGGGCTGAAAAACACGTTTTCAAAAGTGTGCTGTTACTGCCCCATAACTTACATGGGGGTGACCAAACTTGCAGAAACATGTTTATTTCTGCTGAAAAACACGTTTTGACACTTTCTGCACACTGGGGTTAAGAGCTGAGTGTGTGGGCTCTTCTGAGACTTGCAGTTACATAGGGATTCAGTTGTCTGAAAAAACGCATTTATTTCGGGCTGAAAAACACGTTTTCAAAAGTGTGCTGTTACTGCCCCATAACTTACATGGGGTTGACCAAACTTGCAGAAACATGTTTATTTCTGCTGAAAATCACGTTTTGACACTTTCTGCACACTGGGGTTAAGAGCTGAGTGTGTGGGCTCTTTTGAGCCTTGCAGTTACATAGGGATTCAGTTGTCTGAAAAAACGCGTTTATTTCGGGCTGAAAAACACGTTTTCAAAAGTGTTCTGTTACTGCCCCATAACTTACATGGGGGTGACCAAACTTGCAGAAACATGTTTATTTCTGCTGAAAAACACGTTTTGACACTTTCTGCACACTGGGGTTAAGAGCTGAGTGTGTGGGCTCTTCTGAGTCTTGCAGTTACATAGGGATTCAGTTGTCTGAAAAAACGCGTTTATTTCGGGCTGAAAAACACGTTTTCAAAAGTGTGCTGTTACTGCCCCATAACTTACATGGGGGTGACCAAACTTGCAGAAACATGTTTATTTCTGCTGAAAAACACGTTTTGACACTTTCTGCACACTGGGGTTAAGAGCTGAGTGTGTGGGCTCTTCTGAGTCTTGCAGTTACATAGGGATTCAGTTGTCTGAAAAAACGCGTTTATTTCGGGCTGAAAAACACGTTTTCAAAAGTGTGCTGTTACTGCCCCATAACTTACATGGGGTTGACCAAACTTGCAGAAACATGTTTATTTCTGCTGAAAATCATGTTTTGACACTTTCTGCACACTGGGGTTAAGAGCTGAGTGTGTGGGCTCTTCTGAGTCTTGCAGTTACATAGGGATTCAGTTGTCTGAAAAAACGCGTTTATTTCGGGCTGAAAAACACGTTTTCAAAAGTGTGCTGTTACTGCCCCATAACTTACATGGGGGTGACCAAACTTGCAGAAACATGTTTATTTCTGCTGAAAATCATGTTTTGACACTTTCTGCACACTGGGGTTAAGAGCTGAGTGTGTGGGCTCTTTTGAGCCTTGCAGTTACAAAGGGATTCAGTTGTCTGAAAAAACGCGTTTATTTCGGGCTGAAAAACACGTTTTCAAAAGTGTGCTGTTACTGCCCCATAACTTACATGGGGGTGACCAAACTTGCAGAAACATGTTTATTTCTGCTGAAAAACACGTTTTGACACTTTCTGCACACTGGGGTTAAGAGCTGAGTGTGTGGGCTCTTCTGAGTCTTGCAGTTACATAGGGATTCAGTTGTCTGAAAAAACGCATTTATTTCGGGCTGAAAAACACGTTTTCAAAAGTGTGCTGTTACTGCCCCATAACTTACATGGGGTTGACCAAACTTGCAGAAACATGTTTATTTCTGCTGAAAATCACGTTTTGACACTTTCTGCACACTGGGGTTAAGAGCTGAGTGTGTGGGCTCTTTTGAGCCTTGCAGTTACATAGGGATTCAGTTGTCTGAAAAAACGCGTTTATTTCGGGCTGAAAAACACGTTTTCAAAAGTGTTCTGTTACTGCCCCATAACTTACATGGGGGTGACCAAACTTGCAGAAACATGTTTATTTCTGCTGAAAAACACGTTTTGACACTTTCTGCACACTGGGGTTAAGAGCTGAGTGTGTGGGCTCTTCTGAGTCTTGCAGTTACATAGGGATTCAGTTGTCTGAAAAAACGCGTTTATTTCGGGCTGAAAAACACGTTTTCAAAAGTGTGCTGTTACTGCCCCATAACTTACATGGGGTTGACCAAACTTGCAGAAACATGTTTATTTCTGCTGAAAATCACGTTTTGACACTTTCTGCACACTGGGGTTAAGAGCTGAGTGTGTGGGCTCTACTGAGTCTTGCAGTTACATAGGGATTCAGTTGTCTGAAAAAACGCGTTTATTTCGGGCTGAAAAACACGTTTTCAAAAGTGTGCTGTTACTGCCCCATAACTTACATGGGGGTGACCAAACTTGCAGAAACATGCTTATTTCTGCTGAAAAACACGTTTTGACACTTTCTGCACACTGGGGTTAAGAGCTGAGTGTGTGGGCTCTTTTGAGCCTTGCAGTTACATAGGGATTCAGTTGTCTGAAAAAACGCGTTTATTTCGGGCTGAAAAACACGTTTTCAAAAGTGTGCTGTTACTGCACCATAACTTACATGGGGGTGACCAAACTTGCAGAAACATGTTTATTTCTGCTGAAAAACACGTTTTGACACTTTCTGCACACTGGGGTTAAGAGCTGAGTGTGTGGGCTCTTTTGAGCCTTGCAGTTACATAGGGATTCAGTTGTCTGAAAAAACGTGTTTATTTCGGGCTGAAAAACACGTTTTCAAAAGTGTGCTGTTACTGCACCATAACTTACATGGGGGTGACCAAACTTGCAGAAACATGTTTATTTCTGCTGAAAAACACGTTTTGACACTTTCTGCACACTGGGGTTAAGAGCTGAGTGTGTGGGCTCTTTTGAGCCTTGCAGTTACATAGGGATTCAGTTGTCTGAAAAAACGTGTTTATTTCGGGCTGAAAAACACGTTTTCAAAAGTGTGCTGTTACTGCCCCATAACTTACATGGGGGTGACCAAACTTGCAGAAACATGTTTATTTCTGCTGAAAAACACGTTTTGACACTTTCTGCACACTGGAGTTAAGAGCTGAGTGTGTAGGCTCTTCTGAGTCTTGCAGTTACATAGGGATTCAGTTGTCTGAAAAAACGCGTTTATTTCGGGCTGAAAAACACGTTTTCAAAAGTGTGCTGTTACTGCCCCATAACTTACGTGGGGGTGACCAAACTTGCAGAAACATGTTTATTTCTGCTGAAAATCATGTTTTGACACTTTCTGCACACTGGGGTTAAGAGCTGAGTGTGTGGGCTCTTCTGAGTCTTGCAGTTACATAGGGATTCAGTTGTCTGAAAAAACGCGTTTATTTCGGGCTGAAAAACACGTTTTCAAAAGTGTGCTGTTACTGCCCCATAACTTACATGGGGGTGACCAAACTTGCAGAAACATGTTTATTTCTGCTGAAAATCATGTTTTGACACTTTCTGCACACTGGGGTTAAGAGCTGAGTGTGTGGGCTCTTCTGAGTCTTGCAGTTACATAGGGATTCAGTTGTCTGAAAAAACGCGTTTATTTCGGGCTGAAAAACACGTTTTCAAAAGTGTGCTGTTACTGCCCCATAACTTACATGGGGGTGACCAAACTTGCAGAAACATGTTTATTTCTGCTGAAAATCATGTTTTGACACTTTCTGCACACTGGGGTTAAGAGCTGAGTGTGTGGGCTCTTTTGAGCCTTGCAGTTACAAAGGGATTCAGTTGTCTGAAAAAACGCGTTTATTTCGGGCTGAAAAACACGTTTTCAAAAGTGTGCTGTTACTGCCCCATAACTTACATGGGGGTGACCAAACTTGCAGAAACATGTTTATTTCTGCTGAAAAACACGTTTTGACACTTTCTGCACACTGGGGTTAAGAGCTGAGTGTGTGGGCTCTTCTGAGTCTTGCAGTTACATAGGGATTCAGTTGTCTGAAAAAACGCGTTTATTTCGGGCTGAAAAACACGTTTTCAAAAGTGTGCTGGTACTGCCCCATAACTTACATGGGGTTGACCAAACTTGCAGAAACATGTTTATTTCTGCTGAAAATCACGTTTTGACACTTTCTGCACACTGGGGTTAAGAGCTGAGTGTGTGGGCTCTTTTGAGCCTTGCAGTTACATAGGGATTCAGTTGTCTGAAAAAACGCGTTTATTTCGGGCTGAAAAACACGTTTTCAAAAGTGTTCTGTTACTGCCCCATAACTTACATGGGGGTGACCAAACTTGCAGAAACATGTTTATTTCTGCTGAAAAACACGTTTTGACACTTTCTGCACACTGGGGTTAAGAGCTGAGTGTGTGGGCTCTTCTGAGTCTTGCAGTTACATAGGGATTCAGTTGTCTGAAAAAACGCGTTTATTTCGGGCTGAAAAACACGTTTTCAAAAGTGTGCTGTTACTGCCCCATAACTTACATGGGGTTGACCAAACTTGCAGAAACATGTTTATTTCTGCTGAAAATCACGTTTTGACACTTTCTGCACACTGGGGTTAAGAGCTGAGTGTGTGGGCTCTTTTGAGCCTTGCAGTTACATAGGGATTCAGTTGTCTGAAAAAACGCGTTTATTTCGGGCTGAAAAACACGTTTTCAAAAGTGTGCTGTTACTGCACCATAACTTACATGGGGGTGACCAAACTTGCAGAAACATGTTTATTTCTGCTGAAAAACACGTTTTGACACTTTCTGCACACTGGGGTTAAGAGCTGAGTGTGTGGGCTCTTTTGAGCCTTGCAGTTACATAGGGATTCAGTTGTCTGAAAAAACGTGTTTATTTCGGGCTGAAAAACACGTTTTCAAAAGTGTGCTGTTACTGCACCATAACTTACATGGGGGTGACCAAACTTGCAGAAACATGTTTATTTCTGCTGAAAAACACGTTTTGACACTTTCTGCACACTGGGGTTAAGAGCTGAGTGTGTGGGCTCTTTTGAGCCTTGCAGTTACATAGGGATTCAGTTGTCTGAAAAAACGTGTTTATTTCGGGCTGAAAAACACGTTTTCAAAAGTGTGCTGTTACTGCCCCATAACTTACATGGGGGTGACCAAACTTGCAGAAACATGTTTATTTCTGCTGAAAAACACGTTTTGACACTTTCTGCACACTGGAGTTAAGAGCTGAGTGTGTAGGCTCTTCTGAGTCTTGCAGTTACATAGGGATTCAGTTGTCTGAAAAAACGCGTTTATTTCGGGCTGAAAAACACGTTTTCAAAAGTGTGCTGTTACTGCCCCATAACTTACATGGGGGTGACCAAACTTGCAGAAACATGTTTATTTCTGCTGAAAATCATGTTTTGACACTTTCTGCACACTGGGGTTAAGAGCTGAGTGTGTGGGCTCTTCTGAGTCTTGCAGTTACATAGGGATTCAGTTGTCTGAAAAAACGCGTTTATTTCGGGCTGAAAAACACGTTTTCAAAAGTGTGCTGTTACTGCCCCATAACTTACATGGGGGTGACCAAACTTGCAGAAACATGTTTATTTCTGCTGAAAATCATGTTTTGACACTTTCTGCACACTGGGGTTAAGAGCTGAGTGTGTGGGCTCTTCTGAGTCTTGCAGTTACATAGGGATTCAGTTGTCTGAAAAAACGCGTTTATTTCGGGCTGAAAAACACGTTTTCAAAAGTGTGCTGTTACTGCCCCATAACTTACATGGGGGTGACCAAACTTGCAGAAACATGTTTATTTCTGCTGAAAATCATGTTTTGACACTTTCTGCACACTGGGGTTAAGAGCTGAGTGTGTGGGCTCTTTTGAGCCTTGCAGTTACAAAGGGATTCAGTTGTCTGAAAAAACGCGTTTATTTCGGGCTGAAAAACACGTTTTCAAAAGTGTGCTGTTACTGCCCCATAACTTACATGGGGGTGACCAAACTTGCAGAAACATGTTTATTTCTGCTGAAAAACACGTTTTGACACTTTCTGCACACTGGGGTTAAGAGCTGAGTGTGTGGGCTCTTCTGAGTCTTGCAGTTACATAGGGATTCAGTTGTCTGAAAAAACGCGTTTATTTCGGGCTGAAAAACACGTTTTCAAAAGTGTGCTGTTACTGCCCCATAACTTACATGGGGTTGACCAAACTTGCAGAAACATGTTTATTTCTGCTGAAAATCACGTTTTGACACTTTCTGCACACTGGGGTTAAGAGCTGAGTGTGTGGGCTCTTTTGAGCCTTGCAGTTACATAGGGATTCAGTTGTCTGAAAAAACGCGTTTATTTCGGGCTGAAAAACACGTTTTCAAAAGTGTTCTGTTACTGCCCCATAACTTACATGGGGGTGACCAAACTTGCAGAAACATGTTTATTTCTGCTGAAAAACACGTTTTGACACTTTCTGCACACTGGGGTTAAGAGCTGAGTGTGTGGGCTCTTCTGAGTCTTGCAGTTACATAGGGATTCAGTTGTCTGAAAAAACGCGTTTATTTCGGGCTGAAAAACACGTTTTCAAAAGTGTGCTGTTACTGCCCCATAACTTACATGGGGTTGACCAAACTTGCAGAAACATGTTTATTTCTGCTGAAAATCACGTTTTGACACTTTCTGCACACTGGGGTTAAGAGCTGAGTGTGTGGGCTCTTTTGAGCCTTGCAGTTACATAGGGATTCCGTTGTCTGAAAAAACGCGTTTATTTCGGGCTGAAAAACACGTTTTCAAAAGTGTTCTGTTACTGCCCCATAACTTACATGGGGGTGACCAAACTTGCAGAAACATGTTTATTTCTGCTGAAAAACACGTTTTGACACTTTCTGCACACTGGGGTTAAGAGCTGAGTGTGTGGGCTCTTCTGAGTCTTGCAGTTACATAGGGATTCAGTTGTCTGAAAAAACGCGTTTATTTCGGGCTGAAAAACACGTTTTCAAAAGTGTGCTGTTACTGCCCCATAACTTACATGGGGTTGACCAAACTTGCAGAAACATGTTTATTTCTGCTGAAAATCACGTTTTGACACTTTCTGCACACTGGGGTTAAGAGCTGAGTGTGTGGGCTCTACTGAGTCTTGCAGTTACATAGGGATTCAGTTGTCTGAAAAAACGCGTTTATTTCGGGCTGAAAAACACGTTTTCAAAAGTGTGCTGTTACTGCCCCATAACTTACATGGGGGTGACCAAACTTGCAGAAACATGTTTATTTCTGCTGAAAAACACGTTTTGACACTTTCTGCACACTGGGGTTAAGAGCTGAGTGTGTGGGCTCTTCTGAGTCTTGCAGTTACATAGGGATTCAGTTGTCTGAAAAAACGCATTTATTTCGGGCTGAAAAACACGTTTTCAAAAGTGTGCTGTTACTGCCCCATAACTTACATGGGGTTGACCAAACTTGCAGAAACATGTTTATTTCTGCTGAAAATCACGTTTTGACACTTTCTGCACACTGGGGTTAAGAGCTGAGTGTGTGGGCTCTTTTGAGCCTTGCAGTTACATAGGGATTCAGTTGTCTGAAAAAACGCGTTTATTTCGGACTGAAAAACACGTTTTCAAAAGTGTTCTGTTACTGCCCCATAACTTACATGGGGGTGACCAAACTTGCAGAAACATGTTTATTTCTGCTGAAAAACACGTTTTGACACTTTCTGCACACTGGGGTTAAGAGCTGAGTGTGTGGGCTCTTCTGAGTCTTGCAGTTACATAGGGATTCAGTTGTCTGAAAAAACTCGTTTATTTCGGGCTGAAAAACACGTTTTCAAAAGTGTGCTGTTACTGCCCCATAACTTACATGGGGGTGACCAAACTTGCAGAAACATGTTTATTTCTGCTGAAAAACACGTTTTGACACTTTCTGCACACTGGGGTTAAGAGCTGAGTGTGTGGGCTCTTCTGAGTCTTGCAGTTACATAGGGATTCAGTTGTCTGAAAAAACGCGTTTATTTCGGGCTGAAAAACACGTTTTCAAAAGTGTGCTGTTACTGCCCCATAACTTACATGGGGTTGACCAAACTTGCAATAACATGTTTATTTCTGCTGAAAATCATGTTTTGACACTTTCTGCACACTGGGGTTAAGAGCTGAGTGTGTGGGCTCTTCTGAGTCTTGCAGTTACATAGGGATTCAGTTGTCTGAAAAAACGCGTTTATTTCGGGCTGAAAAACACGTTTTCAAAAGTGTGCTGTTACTGCCCCATAACTTACATGGGGGTGACCAAACTTGCAGAAACATGTTTATTTCTGCTGAAAATCATGTTTTGACACTTTCTGCACACTGGGGTTAAGAGCTGAGTGTGTGGGCTCTTTTGAGCCTTGCAGTTACAAAGGGATTCAGTTGTCTGAAAAAACGCGTTTATTTCGGGCTGAAAAACACGTTTTCAAAAGTGTGCTGTTACTGCCCCATAACTTACATGGGGGTGACCAAACTTGCAGAAACATGTTTATTTCTGCTGAAAAACACGTTTTGACACTTTCTGCACACTGGGGTTAAGAGCTGAGTGTGTGGGCTCTTCTGAGTCTTGCAGTTACATAGGGATTCAGTTGTCTGAAAAAACGCATTTATTTCGGGCTGAAAAACACGTTTTCAAAAGTGTGCTGTTACTGCCCCATAACTTACATGGGGTTGACCAAACTTGCAGAAACATGTTTATTTCTGCTGAAAATCACGTTTTGACACTTTCTGCACACTGGGGTTAAGAGCTGAGTGTGTGGGCTCTTTTGAGCCTTGCAGTTACATAGGGATTCAGTTGTCTGAAAAAACGCGTTTATTTCGGGCTGAAAAACACGTTTTCAAAAGTGTTCTGTTACTGCCCCATAACTTACATGGGGGTGACCAAACTTGCAGAAACATGTTTATTTCTGCTGAAAAACACGTTTTGACACTTTCTGCACACTGGGGTTAAGAGCTGAGTGTGTGGGCTCTTCTGAGTCTTGCAGTTACCTAGGGATTCAGTTGTCTGAAAAAACGCGTTTATTTCGGGCTGAAAAACACGTTTTCAAAAGTGTGCTGTTACTGCCCCATAACTTACATGGGGTTGACCAAACTTGCAGAAACATGTTTATTTCTGCTGAAAATCACGTTTTGACACTTTCTGCACACTGGGGTTAAGAGCTGAGTGTGTGGGCTCTACTGAGTCTTGCAGTTACATAGGGATTCAGTTGTCTGAAAAAACGCGTTTATTTCGGGCTGAAAAACACGTTTTCAAAAGTGTGCTGTTACTGCCCCATAACTTACATGGGGGTGACCAAACTTGCAGAAACATGTTTATTTCTGCTGAAAAACACGTTTTGACACTTTCTGCACACTGGGGTTAAGAGCTGAGTGTGTGGGCTCTTCTGAGTCTTGCAGTTACATAGGGATTCAGTTGTCTGAAAAAACGCGTTTATTTCGGGCTGAAAAACACGTTTTCAAAAGTGTGCTGTTACTGCCCCATAACTTACATGGGGTTGACCAAACTTGCAGAAACATGTTTATTTCTGCTGAAAATCATGTTTTGACACTTTCTGCACACTGGGGTTAAGAGCTGAGTGTGTGGGCTCTTCTGAGTCTTGCAGTTACATAGGGATTCAGTTGTCTGAAAAAACGCGTTTATTTCGGGCTGAAAAACACGTTTTCAAAAGTGTGCTGTTACTGCCCCATAACTTACATGGGGGTGACCAAACTTGCAGAAACATGTTTATTTCTGCTGAAAATCATGTTTTGACACTTTCTGCACACTGGGGTTAAGAGCTGAGTGTGTGGGCTCTTTTGAGCCTTGCAGTTACAAAGGGATTCAGTTGTCTGAAAAAACGCGTTTATTTCGGGCTGAAAAACACGTTTTCAAAAGTGTGCTGTTACTGCCCCATAACTTACATGGGGTTGACCAAACTTGCAATAACATGTTTATTTCTGCTGAAAATCATGTTTTGACACTTTCTGCACACTGGGGTTAAGAGCTGAGTGTGTGGGCTCTTCTGAGTCTTGCAGTTACATAGGGATTCAGTTGTCTGAAAAAACGCGTTTATTTCGGGCTGAAAAACACGTTTTCAAAAGTGTGCTGTTACTGCCCCATAACTTACATGGGGGTGACCAAACTTGCAGAAACATGTTTATTTCTGCTGAAAATCATGTTTTGACACTTTCTGCACACTGGGGTTAAGAGCTGAGTGTGTGGGCTCTTTTGAGCCTTGCAGTTACAAAGGGATTCAGTTGTCTGAAAAAACGCGTTTATTTCGGGCTGAAAAACACGTTTTCAAAAGTGTGCTGTTACTGCCCCATAACTTACATGGGGGTGACCAAACTTGCAGAAACATGTTTATTTCTGCTGAAAAACACGTTTTGACACTTTCTGCACACTGGGGTTAAGAGCTGAGTGTGTGGGCTCTTCTGAGTCTTGCAGTTACATAGGGATTCAGTTGTCTGAAAAAACGCATTTATTTCGGGCTGAAAAACACGTTTTCAAAAGTGTGCTGTTACTGCCCCATAACTTACATGGGGTTGACCAAACTTGCAGAAACATGTTTATTTCTGCTGAAAATCACGTTTTGACACTTTCTGCACACTGGGGTTAAGAGCTGAGTGTGTGGGCTCTTTTGAGCCTTGCAGTTACATAGGGATTCAGTTGTCTGAAAAAACGCGTTTATTTCGGGCTGAAAAACACGTTTTCAAAAGTGTTCTGTTACTGCCCCATAACTTACATGGGGGTGACCAAACTTGCAGAAACATGTTTATTTCTGCTGAAAAACACGTTTTGACACTTTCTGCACACTGGGGTTAAGAGCTGAGTGTGTGGGCTCTTCTGAGTCTTGCAGTTACCTAGGGATTCAGTTGTCTGAAAAAACGCGTTTATTTCGGGCTGAAAAACACGTTTTCAAAAGTGTGCTGTTACTGCCCCATAACTTACATGGGGTTGACCAAACTTGCAGAAACATGTTTATTTCTGCTGAAAATCACGTTTTGACACTTTCTGCACACTGGGGTTAAGAGCTGAGTGTGTGGGCTCTACTGAGTCTTGCAGTTACATAGGGATTCAGTTGTCTGAAAAAACGCGTTTATTTCGGGCTGAAAAACACGTTTTCAAAAGTGTGCTGTTACTGCCCCATAACTTACATGGGGGTGACCAAACTTGCAGAAACATGTTTATTTCTGCTGAAAAACACGTTTTGACACTTTCTGCACACTGGGGTTAAGAGCTGAGTGTGTGGGCTCTTCTGAGTCTTGCAGTTACATAGGGATTCAGTTGTCTGAAAAAACGCGTTTATTTCGGGCTGAAAAACACGTTTTCAAAAGTGTGCTGTTACTGCCCCATAACTTACATGGGGTTGACCAAACTTGCAGAAACATGTTTATTTCTGCTGAAAATCATGTTTTGACACTTTCTGCACACTGGGGTTAAGAGCTGAGTGTGTGGGCTCTTCTGAGTCTTGCAGTTACATAGGGATTCAGTTGTCTGAAAAAACGCGTTTATTTCGGGCTGAAAAACACGTTTTCAAAAGTGTGCTGTTACTGCCCCATAACTTACATGGGGGTGACCAAACTTGCAGAAACATGTTTATTTCTGCTGAAAATCATGTTTTGACACTTTCTGCACACTGGGGTTAAGAGCTGAGTGTGTGGGCTCTTTTGAGCCTTGCAGTTACAAAGGGATTCAGTTGTCTGAAAAAACGCGTTTATTTCGGGCTGAAAAACACGTTTTCAAAAGTGTGCTGTTACTGCCCCATAACTTACATGGGGGTGACCAAACTTGCAGAAACATGTTTATTTCTGCTGAAAAACACGTTTTGACACTTTCTGCACACTGGGGTTAAGAGCTGAGTGTGTGGGCTCTTCTGAGTCTTGCAGTTACATAGGGATTCAGTTGTCTGAAAAAACGCATTTATTTCGGGCTGAAAAACACGTTTTCAAAAGTGTGCTGTTACTGCCCCATAACTTACATGGGGTTGACCAAACTTGCAGAAACATGTTTATTTCTGCTGAAAATCACGTTTTGACACTTTCTGCACACTGGGGTTAAGAGCTGAGTGTGTGGGCTCTTTTGAGCCTTGCAGTTACATAGGGATTCAGTTGTCTGAAAAAACGCGTTTATTTCGGGCTGAAAAACACGTTTTCAAAAGTGTTCTGTTACTGCCCCATAACTTACATGGGGGTGACCAAACTTGCAGAAACATGTTTATTTCTGCTGAAAAACACGTTTTGACACTTTCTGCACACTGGGGTTAAGAGCTGAGTGTGTGGGCTCTTCTGAGTCTTGCAGTTACCTAGGGATTCAGTTGTCTGAAAAAACGCGTTTATTTCGGGCTGAAAAACACGTTTTCAAAAGTGTGCTGTTACTGCCCCATAACTTACATGGGGTTGACCAAACTTGCAGAAACATGTTTATTTCTGCTGAAAATCACGTTTTGACACTTTCTGCACACTGGGGTTAAGAGCTGAGTGTGTGGGCTCTACTGAGTCTTGCAGTTACATAGGGATTCAGTTGTCTGAAAAAACGCGTTTATTTCGGGCTGAAAAACACGTTTTCAAAAGTGTGCTGTTACTGCCCCATAACTTACATGGGGGTGACCAAACTTGCAGAAACATGTTTATTTCTGCTGAAAAACACGTTTTGACACTTTCTGCACACTGGGGTTAAGAGCTGAGTGTGTGGGCTCTTCTGAGTCTTGCAGTTACATAGGGATTCAGTTGTCTGAAAAAACGCGTTTATTTCGGGCTGAAAAACACGTTTTCAAAAGTGTGCTGTTACTGCCCCATAACTTACATGGGGTTGACCAAACTTGCAGAAACATGTTTATTTCTGCTGAAAATCATGTTTTGACACTTTCTGCACACTGGGGTTAAGAGCTGAGTGTGTGGGCTCTTCTGAGTCTTGCAGTTACATAGGGATTCAGTTGTCTGAAAAAACGCGTTTATTTCGGGCTGAAAAACACGTTTTCAAAAGTGTGCTGTTACTGCCCCATAACTTACATGGGGGTGACCAAACTTGCAGAAACATGTTTATTTCTGCTGAAAATCATGTTTTGACACTTTCTGCACACTGGGGTTAAGAGCTGAGTGTGTGGGCTCTTTTGAGCCTTGCAGTTACAAAGGGATTCAGTTGTCTGAAAAAACGCGTTTATTTCGGGCTGAAAAACACGTTTTCAAAAGTGTGCTCTTACTGCCCCATAACTTACATGGGGGTGACCAAACTTGCAGAAACATGTTTATTTCTGCTGAAAAACACGTTTTGACACTTTCTGCACACTGGGGTTAAGAGCTGAGTGTGTGGGCTCTTCTGAGTCTTGCAGTTACATAGGGATTCAGTTGTCTGAAAAAACGCATTTATTTCGGGCTGAAAAACACGTTTTCAAAAGTGTGCTGTTACTGCCCCATAACTTACATGGGGTTGACCAAACTTGCAGAAACATGTTTATTTCTGCTGAAAATCACGTTTTGACACTTTCTGCACACTGGGGTTAAGAGCTGAGTGTGTGGGCTCTTTTGAGCCTTGCAGTTACATAGGGATTCAGTTGTCTGAAAAAACGCGTTCATTTCGGGCTGAAAAACACGTTTTCAAAAGTGTGCTGTTACTGCCCCATAACTTACATGGGGGTGACCAAACTTGCAGAAACATGTTTATTTCTGCTGAAAATCATGTTTTGACACTTTCTGCACACTGGGGTTAAGAGCTGAGTGTGTGGGCTCTTTTGAGCCTTGCAGTTACAAAGGGATTCAGTTGTCTGAAAAAACGCGTTTATTTCGGGCTGAAAAACACGTTTTCAAAAGTGTGCTGTTACTGCCCCATAACTTACATGGGGGTGACCAAACTTGCAGAAACATGTTTATTTCTGCTGAAAAACACGTTTTGACACTTTCTGCACACTGGGGTTAAGAGCTGAGTGTGTGGGCTCTTCTGAGTCTTGCAGTTACATAGGGATTCAGTTGTCTGAAAAAACGCGTTTATTTCGGGCTGAAAAACACGTTTTCAAAAGTGTGCTGTTACTGCCCCATAACTTACATGGGGTTGACCAAACTTGCAGAAACATGTTTATTTCTGCTGAAAATCATGTTTTGACACTTTCTGCACACTGGGGTTAAGAGCTGAGTGTGTGGGCTCTTTTGAGCCTTGCAGTTACATAGGGATTCAGTTGTCTGAAAAAACGCGTTTATTTCGGGCTGAAAAACACGTTTCAAAAGTGTTCTGTTACTGCCCCATAACTTACATGGGGGTGACCAAACTTGCAGAAACATGTTTATTTCTGCTGAAAAACACGTTTTGACACTTTCTGCACACTGGGGTTAAGAGCTGAGTGTGTGGGCTCTTCTGAGTCTTGCAGTTACATAGGGATTCAGTTGTCTGAAAAAACGCGTTTATTTCGGGCTGAAAAACACGTTTTCAAAAGTGTGCTGTTACTGCCCCATAACTTACATGGGGTTGACCAAACTTGCAGAAACATGTTTATTTCTGCTGAAAATCACGTTTTGACACTTTCTGCACACTGGGGTTAAGAGCTGAGTGTGTGGGCTCTACTGAGTCTTGCAGTTACATAGGGATTCAGTTGTCTGAAAAAACGCGTTTATTTCGGGCTGAAAAACACGTTTTCAAAAGTGTGCTGTTACTGCCCCATAACTTACATGGGGGTGACCAAACTTGCAGAAACATGTTTATTTCTGCTGAAAAACACGTTTTGACACTTTCTGCACACTGGGGTTAAGAGCTGAGTGTGTGGGCTCTTCTGAGTCTTGCAGTTACATAGGGATTCAGTTGTCTGAAAAAACGCGTTTATTTCGGGCTGAAAAACACGTTTTCAAAAGTGTGCTGTTACTGCCCCATAACTTACATGGGGTTGACCAAACTTGCAGAAACATGTTTATTTCTGCTGAAAATCATGTTTTGACACTTTCTGCACACTGGGGTTAAGAGCTGAGTGTGTGGGCTCTTCTGAGTCTTGCAGTTACATAGGGATTCAGTTGTCTGAAAAAACGCGTTTATTTCGGGCTGAAAAACACGTTTTCAAAAGTGTGCTGTTACTGCCCCATAACTTACATGGGGTTGACCAAACTTGCAGAAACATGTTTATTTCTGCTGAAAATCACGTTTTGACACTTTCTGCACACTGGGGTTAAGAGCTGAGTGTGTGGGCTCTACTGAGTCTTGCAGTTACATAGGGATTCAGTTGTCTGAAAAAACGCGTTTATTTCGGGCTGAAAAACACGTTTTCAAAAGTGTGCTGTTACTGCCCCATAACTTACATGGGGGTGACCAAACTTGCAGAAACATGTTTATTTCTGCTGAAAAACACGTTTTGACACTTTCTGCACACTGGGGTTAAGAGCTGAGTGTGTGGGCTCTTTTGAGCCTTGCAGTTACATAGGGATTCAGTTGTCTGAAAAAACGCGTTTATTTCGGGCTGAAAAACACGTTTTCAAAAGTGTGCTGTTACTGCACCATAACTTACATGGGGGTGACCAAACTTGCAGAAACATGTTTATTTCTGCTGAAAAACACGTTTTGACACTTTCTGCACACTGGGGTTAAGAGCTGAGTGTGTGGGCTCTTTTGAGCCTTGCAGTTACATAGGGATTCAGTTGTCTGAAAAAACGTGTTTATTTCGGGCTGAAAAACACGTTTTCAAAAGTGTGCTGTTACTGCACCATAACTTACATGGGGGTGACCAAACTTGCAGAAACATGTTTATTTCTGCTGAAAAACACGTTTTGACACTTTCTGCACACTGGGGTTAAGAGCTGAGTGTGTGGGCTCTTTTGAGCCTTGCAGTTACATAGGGATTCAGTTGTCTGAAAAAACGTGTTTATTTCGGGCTGAAAAACACGTTTTCAAAAGTGTGCTGTTACTGCCCCATAACTTACATGGGGGTGACCAAACTTGCAGAAACATGTTTATTTCTGCTGAAAAACACGTTTTGACACTTTCTGCACACTGGAGTTAAGAGCTGAGTGTGTA